>NC_083335.1:95417388-95755838 GCF_963455315.2 Globicephala melas
ATGAAAAGATACCACATTTTTAATGCATGATGCTGACTGTGTAAAACTGAAAGGTGGAGAAGTTAACTATTAATGGTATTTTTAAACTTTTGCATTGTGAATTGTTATAATGAGCATGCGTTCCTTTTTGTTATTTAAATGCCTGATATTCTATGCACAAAGTAAATGTTGCAATCAAATATTATAATCCCGTTAGTTTCCTGATTAATCAATTCACATTTATAAATAGTTGAGGAACTGGGAAGACAGATAGGGTATGAGGAAGGAGAGATGGAGAGGACTCTGTCAATTGCATCCAACTTGCAGAAGCTCTGGGAAGACCAGCAATCAGGCAAGTGCTCACAATCACTAAGGGGGAGACAAAGGGCAAGACACTGGAACTTCCTCCAAAATGAAAAATCTCTCAGCAGGGCAAAGGCTCTCCAACCATCACTGACTCCAAAGAGAATGGCGAGGGAGAGGGGAGTGGAGAAGAAAAAGGAGGAAAAAGAGAGAAATCACATCCTCTACGGTTAACTTTTTTAGTCTGCAACCTGGTGTTAAAAGCAGTATGATTTTAATAGTCTGAGATGAGATGGTAAATATTATCTTGGAAATTTGGGGCTTTTGCAATCTCCATACAAATTTTAAACACTGCCATTTTGCCACAAGTGCATGACAAACAAATCATAATTATGAATATTTTTCTGTTTACAGTTTATTATAATACACTGCTAACCTATGTGTTAGTTAAATATAAGGAAACATTCTACTTTATAATTGAGACTGTGCTACAATCCTGCGATTTGGTTTAACAGATTTACCATGAAAATAACGTTCTTCAGAGAATGAAGGTGCCGTTACACATAGCCTTCCATAAAACTAGGTCAAGCAATAAAGAACAGATGATTATATCAGGACAAAGCATGGCTCCTTATGAAGTTTACTCCCCCCCTTACTGCCTATTATATCTACACACACACCACTAAGAAAGGTGGATAAATACATGCTGTCATGCATAAGCAAGACACCCAAAACACGACAAATAATGTTTAGGGAAAAATTTCAACACTACCTTCAGTTACATCTATTAGATCATTACTGAAATCCTCTTGAGATTTCCAATTACCTGCCTTTCAGCAGCCACAATGCTAAAAACTCTAGGTGGTTCATTGTCCATGGGCAGCAGGTCTGTGCTAAGAATGGAGTCTCCAGAAGACAAACACATCCTAAATACTGCTCCTCTTAATCCACAAAGGGAGCACTGAATAACTCAAAAGTTGCTTCTAGCTATCTGGTAGTGTCCCTTAGAGGTTCTTGACTCGCTTTCCATATGTATTTTTTTTTTTTTTTTTTTTTTTTTTTTTTGCAGTATGCAGGCCTCTCACTGTTGTGGCCTCTCCCATTGCGGAGCACAGGCTCCAGACGCGCAGGCCCAGCGGCCATGGCTCACGGGCCCAGCCACTCCGCGGCATGCGGGATCCTCCCGGATCGGGGCACGAACCCGTGTCCCCTGCACCGGCAGGCGGACTCTCAACCACTGCGCCACCAGGGAAGACCTCCACAAGTATTTTAAATATTTAAATATCATTTTAAATATATGTCTACATCCTTATTTTAAATATCTAAATATCCCAGAGAAGCACATTAAGAGCAGATATTAATTCACACTATAGTTACTAAGGTGGCCTTGCCAACCTGAATGCATTAATGCTCCACATGCCTCTAGGTCTGATTCATTCTCTGCTGGTTTCCTTCATGTGATGCAGGTTCCTACCCTTTCAAAAGTAATAGTAAAGTCTCTGGAAGAGGCATGATAATAATACTTTTAAAATACTGGAAACAGACCCAAAGTTGCCAAGTACACCCTACACAAATACCAAATTATGCACTAAGTAAATAATAATGAGAATCAGCTTTCATTAGTCCTCATTTCCTTTTTATTATACTGAATGCTTTCAAAAATAGGTAATTTCAATTTAAGTTATTGTCAATGCCCTATTACTTTAATGAGGTAAGTATAACTAGTTTTATTATGCATCAAAATGTTTTTTACTCCATAACAAGTTGATAAAATTCTACTGTATATAGAAAAAGAGTTGATATAATTAAGAGCTGTATGTTCTCAGTTTTAAACAACAGGTCTGCACATTATGTCCCCACCAGCAAAATGTTCACTACATTTGGAATTAAGACTATGTGCTTCATCTCTAAAGTCAGAATGGAATGGCTAACATATACCAGTGAATAAGGGAGAAACTATAATTTATCATTTAAACTTATTAATGCATTAATTTATCTGTATATGCAAAATCCTTACTGCACTTGTTTAAATGTCAGAAGATACATATAACCCAGTACCTTAAAATCAGTAAGGCAAAACAAAAGACTGTGACTGGTTATTTTTAAGGAAAGGCCATGAATTCTGCTAAACCATATCTTGCTCATGATTAAGAAAAGAACAAATTTGTATTGGTTTCAAGTGAGCAACTAAATCAGGCACTACCCAGGAGTTTGTGTGCCAAGAAATTTATAGAGTAGACACTTCTGTGGCAGCTTTAGAGCTAAGGACACTGAAGCTTCTGAACACCAGCCAACAGCAAATGTGCAGGACCCCTGCTCCTGATTTCTTAGAAGTAAGTTAACTATGCTTTTTGGAAAGACAATCACATTTCATATGAAAATGGGGGTGATAATCAAAACATCCATCTTTGAATATCAATGAACCCTATACTCTAAAACGGAGGTGTATATTAACATGTAGTTTAAGGGCTTGACGAGGAGCTTTCCTGATTACGGTCTAAGTGCCTCACATTAAACTTTTGATTGTTGAAGCATCCACTTCAAAAACATCCATTTAGAATAAACACACTTCATCTACACAATACATGAAGAGCCAGGCTGCCCCACCCAAGAAATTCCCCTTCTTAGAAAACTCTGGTAGACCTAGATAACCAACCAGACTGATTGTCAGCTAGTTTTTCCCCTCCTGAGCTTTATTTTATTTTATTTTTTTGCGGTACGTGGGCCTCTGACTGTTGTGGCCTCTCCCATCACGGAGCACAGGCTCCAGACACGCAGGCTCAGCAGCCATGGCTCACGGGCCCAGCTCCTCCGTGGCATGTGGGATCTTCCCGGACCAGGGCACAAACCCATGTCCCCTGCATCGGCAGGCGGACTCTCAACCACTACGCCACCAGGGAAGCCCCCCTCCTGAGCTTTAATTCCCACACTTATGTTTTAAATTCACCAATAAAGAGTGAACGTACAAAAGCCTAGGCATCCCACCCTAGATCCCAATAAAGGCAGAACCCAGGCCTGTGTGAACTTGCTCCCCACCTCCACCCTGCCCCCTGCCCATTGCATGGCCCCTAGGCATGCAAGGTACCCTCCAGTACCTATGAGTAATAGACCTTGATTTTTCAAAGTTCCCTGATGGCTGTTGCTGAGATATATCTTGTAATCATAATAGGAACCACAAAAGCAGGTCCAGCCACAATATTGACTCTGAAAGGGGAAATGTCTGTGGGGGCTGCCATAAGTAGTAAGGGGCCAGGTGAGTGCCCCCAGCATTCTTAGCCAATGGTATCACTACTGAGAGGCTGACATGGGCCCACCCATCACCAGACAAGCAAATTGAAGTTTTACTGAGCTCTGCCCACCAGAGCAATACCCAGCCCTACCCACCACCAGTACCCCCCATCAGGAAGCTTGCACAAGCCTCTGAGACAGCTTCATCCACCAGAGGGCAGACAGCAGAAGCAAGAAGAACTACAATCCTGAAGCCTATGGAACAAAAACAAAATTCACAGATAGACAAAATGAAAAGGCAGAGGACTGTGTACCAGAGGAAGGAACAAGATAAAACCCCAGAAAAACAACTAAATGAAGTGGAGATAGGCAAACTTCCAGAAAAAGAATTCACAATAATGATAGTGAAGATGATCCAGGACCTCAGAAAAAGAATGGAGGCAAAGATAGAGAAGATGCAAGAAATATTTTAAAAGACCTAGAAGAATTAAAGAACAAACAGACAGACATAAATGATACAATAACTGAAATGAAAAATACACTAGAAGGAATCAATAGCAGAATAACTAAGGCAGAAGAACAGATAAGTGACCTGGAAGACAGAATGGTGGAATTCACTGCTGCAGAACAGAATAAAGAATGAAAAGGAATGAAAACAGCCTACAAGACCTCTCGGACAACATTAAATGCACCAACATTCGCACTGTAGGGGTTGCAGAAGGAGAAAAGACCCAAGAAAATATTTGAAGAGATTATAGTCGAAAACTTCCCTAACATGGGAAAGGAAATAGCCACCGAAGTCCAGGAAGGGCAGAGAGTCCCAGGCAGGATAAACCCAAAGAGAAACACACTGAGACACATAGTAATCAAATTGGCAAAAACTAAAGACAAAGAAAAATTACTAAAAGCAAGAAGGGAAAAATGACAAACAACATACAAGGGAACTCCCATAAGGTTAACAGCTGATTTCTCAGCAGAAACTCTACAAGCCAGAAGAGAGTGGCATGATATATTTAAAGTGATGAAAGGGAAGAAACTACAACCAAGATTACTCTACCCGGCAAGCACCTCATTCAGATTCAAAGGAGATATCAAAAGCTTTACAGGACTTCCCTGGTGGTGCAGTGGATAAGAGTCTGCCTGCCAATGCAGGGGACAGGGGTTCGATCCCAAGTCTGGGAAGATCCCACATGGCACAGAGCAACTAAGCCCATGCACCACAACTACTGAGCCTGCACTCTAGAGCCCACAAGTCACAACTACTGAGCCGGCACGCTGCAACTAATGAAGCCCGTGTGTCTAGAGCCCGTACTCTGCAAAAAGAGAAGCCACCGCAATAAGAAGCCCATGCATCGCAATGAAAAATAGCCCCCGCTCGCCTGAACTAGAGAAAGCCCAAACAAAGCAATGAAAACCCAACGCAGCCAAAAATTAAATCTTTAAAATAAAAACGAAAAGCTTTACATACAAGCAAAAACTAAGAGAATTCAGTACCACCAAACCAGCTCTACAACAAATGCTAAAGGAACTTCTTTTTTTTTTTTTTTAATAAATTTATTTATTTATCTATGGCTGCGCTGGGTCCTCGTTGCTGCGCGTGGGCTTCCTTTAGTTGTGGCCTTACGGGCTTAATTGCTCCGTGGCATGTGGGATCCTCCCGGACCAGGGCCCGAACCCGTGTCCCCTGCATCGGCAGGCAGACTCTTAACCGCTGTGCCACCAGGGAAGCCCCTAAAGGAACTTCTTTAAGTGGGAAACACAAGAGAAGAAAAGGACCTACAAAATCAAACCCAAACAATTAAGAAAATGGAAATAGGCACATACATATCGATAATTACTTTAAATGTGAATGCATTAAATGCTCCAACCAAAAGTTACAGGCTCACTGAATGGATACAAAAACAAGATCCATATATATGCTGTCTACAAGAGACCCACTTCAGACCTAGGGACACATACAGACTGAAAGTGAGGGGATGGAAAAAGATATTCCATGCAAATGGAAATCAAAAGAAAGCTAGAGTAGCAATACTCATATCAGATAAAATAGACTTTAAAATAAAGAATGTCACAAGAGACAAGGAAGGACACTACATAGTGATCAAGGGATCAATCCTAGAAGAAGATATAACAATTAAAAATATATAAGTATCCAACATAGGAGCATCTCAATACATAAGGCAAATGCTAACAGCTATAAAAGAGAAAAGAGACAGTAACACAATAGTAGTGAGGGACTTTAACACCTCTCACCAATGGAGAGATCATCCAGACAGAAAATTAATAAGGAAACACAAGCTTTAAATGACACAATAGACCAGATAGATTTAATTGATATTTATAGGACATTCCATCCCAAAACAGCAGATTACACTTTCTTCTCAAGTGCACATGGAACATTCTCCAGGATAGATCACATATTGGGTCACAAATCAAGGCTCGGTAAATTTAAGAAAATTGAAACCATATCAAGCATCTTTTCCGACCATAATACTATGAGATTAGAAATAAGTTACAGGGAAAAAACATAAAAAACACAAACACATGGAGGTTAAACAATACGTTACTAAATAACCAAGAGGTCACTGAAGAAATCAAAGAGGAAAACAAAAAATATCTAGAGACAAATGACAATGAAAACACGACGATCCAAAACCTATGGGATGCACAAAAGCAGTTCTAAGAGGGAAGTTTATAGCAATACAATCCTACCTCAAGAAACAAGAAAAATCTCAAAAAAAAATCTAATCTTACACCTAAAGGAGTAGAGAAAGAACAAACAAAACCCAAAGTTAGTAGAAGGAAAGAAATCATAAAGATCAGAGCAGAAATAAATGAAGTAGAAACAAAGAAAACAACAGCGAAGAGCAATAAAACTAAAAGCTGTTTCTTTGAGAAGATAAACAAAATTGACAAACCTTTAGCCAGACACATCTAGAAAAAGAGGGAGAGGACTCAGATCAATAAAATTAGAAATGAAAAAGGAGAAGTTACAAAGGACACCACAGAAATACAAAGCATGATAAGGGACTACTACAAGCAACTCTTTGCCAATAAAATGGACAACCTGGAAGAAATGGACAAATTCTTAGAAAGGTATAACCTTCCAAGACTGAACCAGGAAGAAATAGAAAATATGAACAGACCACTCACAAGTAATGAAATTGAAACTGTGATTAAAAATCTTCCAACAAACAAAAGTCCAGGACCCAATAGCTTCACAGGTGAATTCTATCAAACATTTAGAGAAGAGCTAACACCCATCCTTCTCAAACTCTTCCAAAAAATTGCAGAGGGAGGAACACTCCCAAACTCATTGTACGAGGCCACCAAAACGCTGATACCAAAACCAGACAAAGGTACTACCAAAAAAGAAAATTACAGACCAATATCACGGATGAATATAGATGCAAAAGCTCTCAACAAAATACTAGTAAACAGAATCCAACAACACAGCAAAAGGATCATACACCATGATTAAATGGGATTTATCCTAGGGATGCAAGGATTCTTCAGTATACGCTAATCAATGTGATACACCATATTAACAAATGGAAGAATAAAAACCATATGATCAGCGCAATAGATGCAGAAAAAGATTTTGACAAAACTCAACATTTATGATAAAAACTCTCCAGAAAGTGGGCATAGAGGGAACCTACCTCAACATAATAAAGGCCATATACGACAAACTCACAGCAAACATCACTCCCAATGGTGAAAAACTGAAAGCATTTCCTCTAAGATAAGGAACAAGGCCAAGATGTCCACTTTTGTCGCTCTTTTTCAACATAGTTTTGGAAGTCCTAGCCACGGCAATCAAAGAAGGAAAAGAAATAAAAGGAATACAAATAGGAAAAGAAGAACTAAAACTGTCACTGTTTGCAGATGACATAACACTAAAAATAGATGAACCTATAGATGCCACTAGAAAACTACTACAGCTAATCAATGAACTTAGAAAAGTTTCAGGACACAAAAATAATGCACAGAAATCTCTTGTATTCCTATACACTAACAACAAAAGATCAGAAAGAGAAGTTAAGGAAACAATCCCACTCACCACTGCCAACAAAAAGAATAAAATACCTAGGAATAAACCTACCTAAGGAGCTAAAAGACCTGTACTCAGAAAACTATAAGACACTGATGAAAGAAATCAAAGATGACACAAAAAGATGGAGAGATATACCATGTTCTTGGATTGGAAAAATCAATAATGTGAAAGTGACTATACTATCCAAAGCAATCTACAGATTCAATGCAATCCCTATCAAATTACCAATGGCATTTTTACAGAACTAGAACAAAAAATTTCCCAATTTGTATGGAAACACAAAAGACCCCGAACAGCCAAAGCAATCTTGAGAACGAAAAATAGAGGTGGAGGAATCAGGCTCCCTGACTTCAGACTATACTACAAAGCTACAGTAATCAAGACAGTATGGTACTGGCACAAAAACAGAAAGATACATCAATGGAACAGGATAGAAAGCCCAGAGATAAACCCACGCACATATGGTCACCTTATCTTTGATAAAGGAGGCAAGAATATACAGTGGAGAAAAGACAGCTTCTTCAATAAGTGGTGCTGGGAAAACTGGACAGCTACATGTAAAAGAATGAAATTAGAACACTCCCTAACACCATACACAAAAATAAACTCAAAATGGATTAAAGACGTAAATTTAAGACCAGACACCATCAAACTCTTAGAGGAAAACAGGCAGAACACTCTATGACATAAATCACAGCAAGATACTTTTTGACCCAACTCCTAGAGTAATGGAAATAAAAACAAAAATAAACAAATGGGACCTAATGAAACTTAAAAACTTTTGCACAGCAAAGGAAACTGTAAACAACAGGAAAAGACAACCCTCAGAATGGGAGAAAATATTTGCAAATGAATCAAAGGATAAAGGATTAATTTCCAAAATATATAAACAGCTCATGCAGCTTAATATAAAAAAAAAAAACAACCCAATCCAAAAATGGGCAGAAGACCTAAATAGACATTTCTCCAAAGAAAACATATACATGGCCAAGAGGCACATGAAACGCTGATCGACATCATTAATCATTAGAGAAATGCAAATCAAAATTACAATGCGATATCACCTCACATTGGTTAGAATGGGCATCATTAGAAAATCTACAAACAACAAATGGTGAAGAGGGTGTGGAGAAAAGGGAACCCTCTTGCACTGTTGGTGGGAATGTGAATTGGTAAAGCCACTATGGAGAACAGTATGGAGGTTCTTTAAAAAACTAAAAATAAAACTACCATACAACCCAGCAATCACACTACCAGGCATATACCAAGAGAAAACCATAATTCAAAGAGACACATGCACCCCAATGATCAGTGCAGCACTATTTACAATAGCCAGGTCATGGAAGCAACCTAAATGCCCAATGAAAGACAAATGGATAAGGAAGATGTGGTACACATATATTAAATGGAATATTACTCAGCCATAAAAAGGAACAAAATTGGGTCATTTGTAGAGACGTGGATGGACCTAGAGACTATCATACAGAGTGAAGTAAGTCACAAAGAGGAAAACAAATACCGTATATTAACGCATATATGTGGAATCTAGAAACATGGTACAGATGAACCGGTTTGCAAGGCAGAAAGAGAGACAGAGATGTAGAAAACGAACGTATGGACACCGAGGGAGGAAAGTGGTGGGGGTGGGATGAATTGGGAGATTGGGATTGACGTATATACACTAATACGTAAAATATGTATAAAATAGATAACTAATAAGAACCTGCTGTATAAATAAATAAATAAATAAAGAGGCTGAGCAGTCACCTGCATTCATTTTGTAAGTTCACTCATCAACATTTAACAAACGCCTCCTATTCAAGGCAGATTATTTCTCAGTATGGTTTCCACAAGTCTTATCTATGTAAGGGACTTCCTGTTATTCTATTCAGGGAACATTTATTGATTAATTCCCTAATTCTAGAGAATATAGCCTATTTAAGACTTGTAGCTCTGAATGTACTTCATATAATTATGAACTAAATACCTTGGCACATAAAGGCAATAAAGAAACTAAAATGTTAAGTTCAGAAAAAAAAAAAAAGAAAATATATTCTAGATACTCAAAAAAAAAACCAAAACCCAAAAATAAGAAAACATATTCTAGCCATTTTACTCAGATAACTAATGGAGATTTTATATATATATATATATATATATATATATATATTGCTTCTCTCCCTCTCCCTCTGTCTCTCTCATTAGCACACACACACACACACACACACACACACCCCTACAGTATTACTTCATATGCCAAAAGTAAAAATAAGGAAAGTCAAGAAGAAAAAATTGAAGTGATGAGCACATAAGGAAGATAATCAGTTAATCTAAAATAGAGGTTAATTCGAAAAGCAGCAAGGAAGGAATTGTATTTTACTACTGGGTTCCTTGACTCCCTCAAAAACCATTCTTTTTTTTTTTTTTTTACCATAAAATAATACTTTTTATAACTTAGGAAATAGATGGAAAGGCTAGTTATTAATTTTGGAAGACAGAAATTACAACAAACCAGTGTCTTCTGTATTTAGAATATCATAGCTAATAAACAATGACATTACTTTACTGGTGCTACCCAATATCTAGGTGATGTTAAACTAAAGAAAACTCTAAATAATTTATCTTAGAAACACAGTGGCTAGGAATATCCATTCTGGTTCTGGAAACAAAGACTTTGTTTCTTTTGAAAATCACAAAAACCATTCTTCATATCATTTAAGCAACTATAAATGGACATAAAAATCCCACATAAAACCATAAACTTCTAAAATAAGATATAAATTTGTTTCAGTAATAAGTACATGCATTTTTTGTAGGAAAAGAAAATATTTTAATTTTTACAAGGAATATGTTTTTCATTTTGAAACTTTATTGATGTGAAATGTACAATTTCAAAAGAGCAGTTTAGCATTGGTTTTGGTATTGGGTTTCAATTTCATAAGTTGATTTGAAGCCTTTTGTAAACACTATTAATTTAAAATATCTAAAATAGTTATATGATATCTTACAAGTACCCATATATAATACATTTATTTATTTATTTATTTATTTATTTATTTATTGGGTTACGCGGGCCTCTCACTGTTGTGGCCTCTCCCGTAGCGAAGCACAGGCTCCGGACGTGCAGGCTCAGCGGCCATGGCTCACGGGCCCAGCTGCTCCGCGGCACGTGGGCTCTTCCCGGACCGAGGCACGAACCCGTGTCCCCTGCATCGGCAGGCGGACTCTCAAGCACTGTGCCACCAGGGAAGCCCTACATTTATTTTTAACTAAATATCTTCTGTAGAGTTTACAGATGGCAGTTGTAAAACAGGCTTCTTCATTGAAACTATAAACATTCACTTCATCCTATAACTATGGAGACAATTTATGGGTTTTTGCCTCATCAATAAATTAATATATCAATAAAAATAAATGAATAACATCTCAGTTTTTATTGAGTAACTTTAATTACTATCATTACTATGTATCAAACATGGAATATTTATTAATGTATTCTATTCAGGGAATATTTCTTGATCACTTCCCTAATTCTAGAACATATAGCCTATTTAAGACCTGCAACTCAAAATGCACTTAATTATAAACTAAATTTCTTGGTACTGAAAGGCAATATAGAAACTAAAATGTTATTTACTTTAAAATAAATTTATTATATAAGGGTACTTATAAGATAGGGGTGTGTGTGTGTGTGAGAGAGAAAGATGAGAGATGCAAAGAAATAGGAAAAGACGAAAATGTAGAGTTTCCTTTTCTTATTCTTTGTAAAGTCTATACCTGACATATGACAGTGTTATTCTCAAAAGACTGTACCTATAATAAAATTTCTATATGATTCTATACAATCTAAGTGGTGTTAAAACAAGGTGATTAAGTGCATAATCTTTGGAAACAGAAATTTGGTTCAAATTCCTGGCTCTCCCACTTAATATGTGAGTAAACTTGGGCAAGTTATCTCACACTATGGGCCTTATATCTCTTCTGTAAAACAGAGATGAAGATCTAAAAACATCCACATCTCAGGGCTGTCCTGTGGATTCCATGATATCCAGCCTATGACCTAGAATTTGACCTGTGTTAATTGATAGCTGTTGACCTCATGATTCCTGTATTTATCCAAGCTTTGATTTCCATAAAATCAGCCTCTCCCCGTTCTCGTCCTATGTCTTACTCATGGATAATAAAGAGAGTGTGCAAGACTCTCACAATCTGCTCCTGCTATTCTTTCACCTTCATCTCTCAGCTTTGCCTGGCCAGTATCCATCAAACCAAAAAAACCCCAAAATATTCCCCAAATATAAGCCTGCTTCAGCCTCCATATGCAGTGCATTTTTTTTTTTTTTTACAACTTGTAATACTCTGCCCACATCACCATCCCTCCCATAGATATATACAACCTCAAACCCCAGATTTTTTGGAAATTTAGGGAAAAGAAAAGCAGGATGTGCAACCACCAAGCTGAAGACACATGAGTGTGGAGGATACCAGCAGCCACGTTAGCAGGCTATAATTAATAGTTCTACAGCCAGGCGAGCCAAACCAAATGTGACAAAGTCAAAAGAAGAAAACAAAATAAAAAAGCCAAGCATGTTCACTTCCAAGGTGAGCCACGGTATGAAATGGTCTTACCTAAGTAAAAAAAACCCAAAACATGAAGAAATGAGTGTTTCATTTTTTCATTGCACCATGCACCTCAACACAGACACACCAGATGCAAATAAAGTCTTTAATTTAGGACAAACATCAGCAAGTGTAATTTGTCCTTTGAGATTTTACTCAGAAACCCATGCAGCCGTCCCCAGTCCCACCCCCACCCCAGGACATTATTAGTTGCTCCTTTTGTGTTGCATTTTCTCTTTACCTCTATTGGTACCAAACACTTTTTTAAAGTCTACCTTCCCTACTATATTGACCTCCATCAAGGAAAAGCCACTTTCTATTTAATCCTTGCTTACCCAGTACCTTGGGCAGAGCTCACAAGGATTACTCACAAATAAATATAAACTAACTGATAAAAAGCAATAAAAGAATCAAAAGAATCAAATTTATTTCAAATAGGCTGAGGTGAAAGGGAGGCTTTTGAGGACGTTCTTGCTGGAACACCTCATTTATCTCAATGGGATCAAAAACGTGTAGTGAGAGAAAGGCAAAGACAGTTTCGGAGAGTTGAGAAGGAAGAGCTGATCATATGCACTATGGGAAACCAGATAAGGAGTTAACAAGGCATCAGTAAAAGGATTTGTCACTATTAAGGTTCCAGGGAATGTTTCCTTGTACATGGAAAAGTCTTTTGTAGCCCATTTATGATTTCCAAAGGTTCTAAATTAGTTCCAAAAGCTCTACCTTATCCCAAACCTGCTAAATGTTGAATTGGAGTTTAGGGTAAGGGAAGAAGGGTGGGGAAATCTACTGAAGAGCAAATGAGTCTCAAGGCTGAAAGGAAACACACAACAACAAAAAGACAAGAAAATCATCAAATATATGACCCTCCTCTTTCTGGAGACTGTTGTCAGGTCTCCTTACATCCTGTTTGCTGACCAGACGTCAACACTGTAACAATGAAACCTGTTTATGCCTCTCTTAGAGGCAACTGTACCACTGTCCAAGAAGCCATCTAGTTCACACAACATTTACTGAAGCTACTTCCTTCCTCATCTTGTGAACGTGGTCTGAGCCTTCATTAGCTTGAAGACACTCATGGATAAGTTATTCATGATTTTTATTGGTGAGCTCAAAGGTACACCTTACTTAGTGCTTTTGGCATTGAATTTGTGGACTAGAGGGAAGTAAAGTTAAACTTCTATGAACAAGGTCAGTAACATACAAAAGGACAGAATACCTCCCAGGATGGAGGCATGGAGTTCAGTTCTTGAGAGGAGCCTAAAGCAACGCCATTAAAAAAAAAGGGTTTTTTTTTTTAATGTCAACAAAAGATGGACTGTGAGCATCAAAAGAGAAAAATAGGAGTCTGAGAGGTATAATTTAGATAATTTTATCCATCAACATATGTGAGAAAGGGACATGGAAGCTGGAGCTCAGAACTTCATGAACCGTGTCCCGGATACAGCCACGCTTTGCCTTGGATGCAACATTCCAGTACCATCTGTCTCTCTCACTCTTCTAATTCCTAATGCATAAATCAATCCTTAGACTATAAATATGCTATACAGTAATGACCTCACTAAAAGTTAATAAATTATCACATAGAGTACATATTCATCTTTAGTATACAATTCACTCTACACTATAAACATTTTTAACAAACTTTATTGCTCTATACATTCACATCTTGCCCTTTGGAGAGTCAAATCATCTCAGAGTATAATGTAAAAGTGAAATTTCTGGTCCTAAAAGGTAAGAAATCCAGAAACATGGTTTAACCAAGGTGTCCTTTAATTTCCTTGAGTCTGTCAAAGGAACGTGTAACAAAATCATATTGTTTGGAAACTCATTGTGCTGATGTTTCTCATTTTCATTTAATACTGACTTAGCATTTCCTTTGTGCCAGTTCTTGTACAATTACTCAATAAAAATTAACTCAATGAATTTCTCATTATTACAGATGAGATAGGTTCTGCTATGACCCCCATTTTACAGATGAGGGAACTGAGAGGCTCAGAAGATGACATAACTTCACCAAAGTTAACAGAGCCAGGATTCAAATCCAGGCAGCCTAGTCCCAGAGTATAGGCTGGCAGCCACTATCACCCTGTTTCTCGTGAAAGCAACACTGCATTTGGAACTTTCTTAAAAAACCTTTATGTCCAAAGTCATTATTTTAGATGTCCCTCTTTTAAACATTTTATAATAGTATAGAATATAAATCTATTATTCTTCACTGTCAGATACAAAAGAATCTACATTTAAATGCCTTACCACTTACCCCTGCTATCGCAGAAAAGAACACTGGTGAAAAATGACACAGGTTTAGATGATTTGAAGCTGAGATGACAGGTGAGCGCAGCATTAATTCCACTGGGAGAGCACATAACGACTCTGCCTTTTGGAAAATTCACAGAAAGAGGTTGAATCACGTCACCATCAAGAAGCCTTGTTTTTTTTTTTTTTTTTTTTTTTTTTTTGCGGTACGCGGGCCCCTCACTGCTGTGGCCTCTCCCGCTGCGGAGCACAGGCTCCGGACGTACAGGCTCAGTGGCCATGGCTCACGGGCCCAGCCGCTCCACGGCATGTGGGACCTTCCCAGACCGGGGCACGAACCCGTGTCCCCTGCATCGGCAGGCAGACTCCCAACCACTTCGCCACCAGGGAAGCCCAAGAAGCCTTGTTGGGGAAATCTGGACACTGAAAATTGAATCCCTGTTTAAAATTAAAAGAAAAAATTAGCTCAAAACATGCACAAGTAATTGGATTTAAATGTGGTTTCCTCTGTTTTTTGAATCATTAGAAAAATTAAAACAATAAATATTTACAATAATATGCCCAACTACTAAAGATATTTTTGTATCATCTCTCGTTTTCTGGTCACAATATAAGTAAAATTGATAATATGTTGATTTAACCAAGAACTACATGAGGTGATCAAAAGTTCCTTTTGACCTGTCAGGATTAAAATAACAGGGTTAAAATGCCTGATTAAGTGCAATGTGTTTTTAACCACAGCCATGCTAAAAGCATTGTCCTTAAATATGTCCTGACAAAAATTTACTAGAAATTACTGCTTGAACAGCTAAAGCTTTAATGCATGTAGACTAAATATTAACAAATGCATATACACATATTTTTCTTTAATTTGGGTACAATTAAGCACTTGTACACATATATCATGAATATTTTTTCAATCATTACTATCAAAAAAAATTCTACTAAATGTTTGCATATTTCATTATATACTATAATTTATTTAGCCAATCTAAAATGTTTGTGATTTTTAGTAGCATAGTATGTAGTATTCACCTCAATTCTAATTAATACTTGGTAAATTTTAGTTGTCAATAAATATTTCACCATATTACTTTGTTTTATTATATATGTAGGTTCCTACAGCAAATAAGAAGTGCTATCAAATGGGAATCATATTTCCCTAGTACTTTAATTAGAATGAAGATTATTCAGCTAATTAACTAGAAAAAATAAAGAAAGCTCTCAACTTGAATTAGTTAAACTCATATGGTTCACTGGATAAAACATGAAAAAGCAGTTTATAAATCAGGTTTGAATCCAATTCTGTTGCTAATTAACTGTCATCAGATAAGTCATTAATGCTATTGATTTTATTGTATATATAATGAGAATAGGTTACATCATCTCTACAGTCCCTTTTACATGCTCATTTCATTATACCATGTTTTGTAAGACTCAGCTTTTAACTTGAGGTATTTTTAAAATTGATACCATTATACATTAATTTAAAAGCTGAAAGATTAAAAGATTAATTCATATATGAGACGTTTCTTCACCAAAAAAAAGTACTTTCTAGTACAATGTAATTCAAGTCATGTCTATTTCCTATTTAAGCAACAAAGTTTAGTCTACTTACAAGATAGGGACTTGGAAAAACTGTGAATCCCAAAGTTGTAAAGTTAAGGTTGAGGAACTACACTCTCTCACAAAATGGCATTTAAAGCAAGTCCCCGAGGTATAGTAAGCACTCATCATATCTTGCAGGCGAAATGTTAGAAACTAAAGGCCGTTCTATGCTCCTCAACTTGGACAATTTTCATTTATTTCCAACCATTACATCACACATGGAACCCATTTTCTCTGGATCTCAGAATGCTTAACTGTAAAATAAGGTATTGAGCTAGAGAAGCTCTGAGGTGGGTCCAAGATCTGGTAGCTTATGAAAATAATGCTAATAGGCAATTCACATCGGTATACAAATCCTCACAATTTATATAATTTTAAGATGTAAACCAGCCACTCTTTACATCTATTTCTTTGTATATATAGGTATATATTTCTAAATAAAAATTTGTTTCACTTTCCTTTTTGTCATTTTATATAAAGGATATCAATATATGTAGTGTTCCTTAACTTTTTATTAATCTCAATATTTTGTTTTCTAAGATTCATAATACATTGTCTCATTAGTTGAAGTTCCTCCACTTCACAGGTATAGAAATATTCACGTACACATATATCACAAATTATTTATCCCTTTACCTGTCACTGGACATTTGTGCAGTTCCCAGATTTTGCTATTCTGAATAATGCAACTATGACTAATTTCAAACATACCTTGTAGAACACGTGCACTTTATTTTATTTAAGTATAGTTGATTTATAATGTTATATTAGTTTCAGATGTACAGCACAGTGATTCAATATTAGTTATTATAAAATATTGGCTATTTACAATAGCCAGGTCATGGAAGCAACCTAAATGTCCACTGACAGACAAATGGAAAAGGAGGATGTGGTACATATATACAATGGAATATTACTCAGCCATAAAAAGGAACGAAATTGGGTCATTTGTAGAGACATGGATGGACCTAGAGGATGTCATACAGAGTGAAGTAAGTCACAAGAGAAAAACAAATATTGTATATTAACGCATATATGTGGAATCTAGAAACATGGTACAGATGAACTGGTTCACAAGGCAGAACTAGAGACACAGATGTAGAGAACAAACGTATGGACACCAAAGGGGGAAAGCGGGGCGGGGGTGGTGTTGGTGGGATGAACTGGGAGATTGGGATTGACATATATACACTAATATGTATAAAATAGATAACTAATAAGAACTTGCTGTATGAAAAAAAGAAATTCAAAAAAGTTATAAAATATTGGTTATCTTCCCTGTGTTGTATAATATATCTTTGTAGCTTATTTATTTTATACATAGTAGTTTGTACCTCTTAATCCCCTTCCCCTATCTCGACCCTCCCCCTACCTCTCTCCCCTCTGGTAACCACTAGTTTGTTCTCTGTATCTATGAATCTGTTTCCCTTTTGTTATATTCATTCGTTTTATTTTTTAGATTCCACATATAAATGAAAACATAACAGTATTTGTCTTTTTCTATCTGACTTACTTCACTAAGCATAATACCTTCCAGGTCCATCCATGTTGTTGCAAATGGCAAAATTTCATTATTTTTTATGACTGGATAATATTCCATTGAATATGTAGAATATATACACATCTTCTTTATCCATTCATTTGTTGATGGACACTTAAATTGCTTCCATACACTGGCTATTGTAAATAATGCTGCTATGAACACTGGGGTGCATTAATCTTTTTGAATTAGTGTTTTTATTTTCTTTGTATATATACTCAGGACTGGAATTGCTGGATCATATGATAGCTCTAGTTTTAATCTTTTGAGGAACTGCCATGCTGTTTGCCATAGTGGCTGCACCAATATACACTCCCACCAACAGTGAACTAAGGTTCCTTTTTCTCCACATCCTTGTCAACATTTATTATTTGTTGTCTTTTTGACAACTGCCATTCTGATAGGTGTGAGGTGATATCTCATTGTGGTTTTGATTTGCATTTCCCTGATGAGTTTTTCTTGTATATACTGTGAAGTGTAAATGTTGGGCTATGAAATATGCCGATGTTACACTTTACATAGTATTATCCAGTGTGGTCCTACTCACTGACACTGTAACTAGTAACCTGATTTATTAATGTTTGCCTACCCAGGACAAGCAAAATACTATCTTATTGCAGTCACTAATTTTTACTTCCAAGTTTACAAAGAGGTCAATTATATGTTTTCATGTGTTTATTTTCCGTTTTATCTGTGAAAGTGATTGAAACTTTTTGTCAACATTTCTGTTGAGTTACTTGATATTTTTCTGATTAATTTGTATCAGTTATTTATTTTATTGTTGGCATGATTTTAAGGCTTAAGAAATCTTTCTCTACCCACAGACATTAAAATTGTTTTAATTTTTTTTTTGCCTATATTCAAATTGCCTACCTTTTTTTTTAAATTTATTTATTTATTTTTGGCTGCATTGGGTCTTTGTTGCTGCGTGCAGGCTTTCTCTAGTTGTGGTGAGTGGGGGCTACTCTTCATTGTGGTGTGTAGGCTTCTCATTGCGGTGGCTTCTTGTTGCAGAGCATAGGCTCTAGGCGCACGGGCTTCAGTAGTTGTGGCATGCAGGCTCGGTAGTTGTGGCTGATGGGCTCTAGAGCACAGGCTCAGTAGTTGTGGTACACAGGCCTAGTTGCTCCATGGCATGTGGGATCTTCCTGGACCAGCGCTCGAACCCGTGTCCCCTGCACTGGCAGGTGGATTCTTAACCACTGTGCCACCAAGGAAGTCCTCTAAGTTATTTTTTACATTTGACCTTTCACATTTAAGCCTTCAATCCATGTGTAATGAATTTTCATGTATTAAGACAGGAATTCAGTTTGAAATATTCCATACAATCGATTATTCCAGCACCATTTATTGAAGAGTAATCTCTTTGCTCCATAGATCTATACTACCTTTGTCATATATTCAGTATCCATCCATGTGTGGGCCTTTTTCAAGTCTATTCTACTCCTTTGCACATTTTCTCTATCACTGCACCACTATCACATTGATTTATTAGTCTTGATATTTGGGAAGCCAAGCCCTTCTCACCTTATTCTTTTTCTTCAGGGGTGGCTTGGCTACTCTTGACCCTTGATTTTTTCATATAAAATTTAGAATTTTACGTGTCAATCTCTATGAAAAAATTTATTTGAATTTTTATTTCAGTTGCATGAAATATCTAAATTGATTTGTAGAAAACTGTCCTTTTTACAATATTAAATATCCCAATTCATGAATATGTGTAAATCTTCATTTATTTATGAGTTCTTTGACTTAAATTTTATAATTTTCTCCATACAGTTCCACACAATTCTTCCTATTATCTTTAATTGTTAATGTTTTTATGAATAGTAGTTTTACGGTTGCACGTTCTAAATGTTGTAAGCTGAAATGCTATTGAATTTTAAATATTGGACTTATATTTGTCTATCTTGATAAATGATCTTCATAGTTTTAAATATCTACATATACATTCTTTTAATTTCCTATACAGAAATTCAGATTCCAACATACACCAAAGTTTAAGAACCACTGATCTAGAGAAGATTTGCTTGCTTCTGCTGAAAGATAGAAGGACTTACTCACGTGGAACCATTTTAGCCTCTTCCAGATTAATCCAGGAATCAGAGATTAAGTTTTCCTATCTTGAAGTTGTCCCAATTTAAGAACAAGCCTGCATTTGGCATTTTATTACAGTTCACCACTCCTACTCTAGTTTCAGCTTATAAGAATGTATTCTTCTGGTTTGGCTTGATCTGATACCCTTTAGAGACCTCCCACACTTCTCAGCAGCCCAGTAGTTTTATATTATATATATTTTAATACATACATACATATATATACACACACACACAAGCACAAGCTCTATTTGTTTTGTAATGTGAGGGTTCATAATATATCTAGGCCAATACAGTCCTGGGAATTTGAGCTCTTCATAAATTTTTAAAAAAATAAAAACAGATTGCATTCTCTATGGTATGTGCACATGATAGGCAGAATTCTGTGATGGCCACCAAGGGTCCTGTTCCTTAGTGTACAAACTGCACAGTTCCCACTCCTTGGGTGGCAGGATCTGTAAATATGATGAGATATCACTATGGTGATTAAGTTATGCTATATGGCAATAGTAAAGGAACTTTCCATAGGTAATGAAGGTCCCTAGTCAATGGAATTTGAGTAAGCAAAGGGAGATAATCAGGGGCAGATCCAATTTAATCAGGTGAGAGAGAAAAGTCAGAGAGCTGGTGTACTTCTGGCTTTGAATGAGTTAAATGCCATGTTGTGAGGAGGGGACCACATGTCTAGGACTTGAGGGTGGCCTCTAAGAGCTGAGAGTTGTCCGAGCCAACAGCCAGCAAAAAAACGACGTCTGAGTGCTACAACTACAAGGATTAGTTCTGCCAACAACCAGAGAGCATGGAGGAGGACTGAGTCTCAGAGGAGACTGATGCTATAGCCCACACCTTGAGCTCTGCCTACTGAGACCGTGAGCAGTGGACACTAAACTAACCTGGACTCCTGACCCACCCACCACCTACGCCCCCAAAGAAAACTGGGAGGACAAATTCATGTTTTAAGACACTCAGTCTGTGGTAATTTGTCACACAGCAAAAGAAAACTAATACACTGAGTTTTTAAGCTTGCTTCTCATACCACATAAAGAGATATACCAAAAATTTTTACCAGAAAATTAAACGACTAACGGTGAGACAACTAAATGGGCTTTTGGGGGGCATTTTTAATTTAAATGTACAGTTAAATATTTTAGTAGTTCACTCCAACTATAGAAACAAGTCAGACATTGTTCATGGCTCATATAACACAGACAGAAAGAAAAAAGCACCTAAAGAAAATGTGGTCAATTCACATTAGGCATCTACCTGAAATAGTTTTGAGGTAAAATGTTGACATCCATCACAGTTGTTACATCCAAAGGAACAGGATTAAAAAATATGAAAGGAGGGTCAAACAATAACTTGGGTAATTTTACCTCTCCAACCAGACATAACATTCGATAGCAAACTGGATTATCATTTAAATGTATAGGAATATCAGCTGTGTATTTTCTAGGCTGTTCTAATGAAAGAAAAACATTTTTTAAGTATTTTAGATTAGTTCACACACACCAAAAAACATTTACATAATTTAAACCTTACTAAATATTAAGATGTACTATGAAGTTACAGCTCAGTAGAGCAGAATAGATTACCCAGAAACTGGATTTATCCTGCCAAGGAACTTAAGACTTGTAATGAGGTGTCATTGAAATAAAAATCTTTTAAAGTGCACTCTGTCTAGAAATAGAGTACGTCTCCTTACAGTAGATTTTCATTATTATGGGAAAATACATATACCTTGGGGAAACAGTACAACAGGACTTCTTTTTCTAATTGTTTTCCATGCCTTAAAAGGAGCTGCCCATCCCTTTGGTATATGCAGCATGAAGATGAGGTCAGATAACTGCCATAAAGATCTCAGGGAATACTGAGAAATGGATATGCTGAGAGGAAAGGAATGTGCTTTCTTGCAGATTTTTAGATTTATGTAAGGCTGTCAGGGTCGACTGGCCAATTTCACCTGGTAGGAAAAGATAGGAAATTGCCACATGGCAACTCACAGGAGGAAAGGCAGTTTGTGTAGGAGAAAAAGGCTCAGCACAGAAGCAGCAGGCTGGTCTCGGACAACAGGTGCCATCAGAGCCAGCTGCCAATGCCTTTTAAGACCCAAATCCCCAAACGTAAGTCTCACAGGCAGAAAAATGTGATCTCATGAGTATGAATTCAAAGTTATAGTTTAGAAATCAAAAACTTACTGAATTCTGAGTTTTGAATGGATTGCTTTGAGATTATTCCTGGGTTTTAGAAGTGTTAAAGGTTTCTGGGATAATGGAGAAGGGGTTCCTTGTGTAAACTAAGACTACTGGGGATTCAGTAACACATGTTTTTAAGCTCAGGTATGCCTTCTCTCTCATCTGAGATGTAAGTTATATAAAGGTGTTATAGGCATGTTTAATTTTTTTTTAAGAGTTAGGATGAGATCCTAAGGAAGGAGCCTATAGGTTTGACTGCTTGGGTTCAGCCCCATACTGCAGGAAAAGGCAAATGGAAATGTTTCTTATTTCCTTCTAGATGATTCAGTCCATTTCATCTGGATATAAATGTTGATAAGGACATAAAGGAGAAGCTCTGTATAGAAATACAGGTGGTGGCTTTAGCTGGACTACCTTTTATACTATTTCTTTTAGGACCAGACACATTAGAAACTAAGAAGAAATACAAAGAAATATATAATGAAACCTAATAATTTTTATAAAGTAAACTTCAGAATGCAGGGAATATTTGATGTTTTCTATCATCTTTTCAGAGTTCTAAACAGAGGTAATAAAAGATGAAACATTTAAAAAATCTACTAATCACAATATCCTATGTACTGTCTCTCACACATAAATCTAAAGTGCATATACAAGGCCAGGCTAAGAGATGTGCTGGACATAGACTTAATGCAATACTGTGCTAACAGAATATTATGGAGAAAGCGAACACACAGCTCAATGAACTCTCTAAAAAGCTTAAAAGCGGTAATAGGTTCTTATCCTGCCTTTTCTGTTGTTAACATAGCTAGCCGCGGGTATTTTATTAGATTGCCACATGTGTAAAACATAGTAGTGTCCGAGAGATCCCAATGCAAGTGATTTACTGAGGGAGTGCTCTCAGGAGGAACCCGTGGGTAAAGGAGGGAAGCAGAACAGGGCAGGGCAAGAAGCTATGAGAAGCTGTAGTTTTAGAATCCAGATTCAACCTGATTCCACAGGGAGCTCTGGGATATCAGACAGAGCAGGGGGAGGGGGTGGGAGGGAGTGGGTTGGGTCACCTGAGGTAGTAGTGGTGGTTAGACTTAATCTCCTTGGTATCTCTTCATGAGGTATCTTCCTCCAGCCAAGGGCAATCCCCTGGAGAAAGGGACAAACATAACCTGCCAGGAACCAACACCCACAACTGAGAGGGATGGAAAAGCCCAGTAATGGGAATCTGGATAGGCCCAAATAGCATATACAAGAGCCTGTAATCTTAACATTGCTTCATAAGTAAGAATAATTAGGAAGAAAAACAGGTAAGTTACTATAATACCCTTTTAAATAGAAAAATAGTCTGGAAATGACATTTGGTATGCTTTAGTTATAGTATATAAACTATAAAGGTACTTAAGCAGATGCTTTCAATTAGAGACAAATAGTAGTATAGACTTCCTCAAAGAGAGAGAAAAAAAAAACGTGCATAGATGTTTTTACAAGCACCTTCCTGCTGTTCCTTTGCTCCTGTCTGCTTAAAAAAGGTAGTTGCCATACCTTCACTTCCTAAAGCTCATTATCTGAACAATTCTATGTTTTAATGTAGCACGGATTCTCATGTGGAGAATCTTCTTCATGGATTCTCATGTTGAGAATCTTCTAAGATATGCACATCCTGGGTGTCAGGCTCAGGAAACATTGAGGTTATTTACATGAGAACTAAGAACAATCTTATCCAAGGGGAGTGAGAGTCTAGCCACACAAATTAGATTCAAGAACAGTGGCTAAGATTCAGAAGGGATTGATGATTTGCCTACATACCAGTGCGGATAACAGATACTATCACAGCCCTGCCTCTATCCCTGTGGCAGTCCAAGGAAGAGCAATAAAGGGGGAGTGAAAACTAAAACCCACCTCACTCAAACTCTTGAAAGCCCTGACAGTATAAAGGAGCCCTGCTTGGTTAGCAGTATAACAGGTTCTACCCAAAGTGGAGATAAAATATATTTGCCCTACTTTAAGTGATATTGATGGCAAAGGTTCCATCTACAAGGCAAAGGAAATAGGAGACATAAAAGCCCTGACCATGGTTTGAAATAAAAGGCTTATACCACAGTCAGATTACAAGAAGAGAAAATGGCAGAACAAAAGTGTAATCAATCACCAATGCCTGCTAGAATAAAACGGCAGATGCTACAGGATAGCACAAAGAACAAGGACAAGATCTCACTAGGTGTGATTAAAAGAAATCTTAAGTTAACTAGAGACCCACATCTCTCAAGAGGCTGGGAAAAGTAAACAAGTTGCTTTCTGTGCTGCTTATTACGCTGTCCTTCCAAAGCCCTGTGACCTGGGGGGTGAGAAGTTATGTTAATAAGATTATTGGAATCATGGTTTGCACATAAGTGGGGGTGTGTGTGTAAAAAAGTTAGACAGTGGATCAGATTTAGGACAAAGGGATTCGGTCGGGGCCAGGGGTGGACAGAAAAACAGACTTTCAGTCAAAAATCAAAATGCTACCATTGTAACTTGTCCAAAAGGCGACTAACTTGTCCTAACAGTTTTCTGATTAAAAAAAAAAGACTAGAGGAATTTTTTAGTTATTTGAAATGTACAGATGCAGAGAGATACCTCTTATCCCCACATTTAAAAAAAATTATTGTGGTAAGAACACTTAATATGACATCTACCATTTTAACACATTTTAAAGGTATATTACAGTATTTTTATATGTAGACACAATGTTGTACAGCAGATCACTAGAACTTATTCGTCTTGCATAACTGAAACTTTATACCCACTGATTAGCAACTCTCCATTTCCCCCTTCCCTAGCCCCTGAAAAGCACCATTCTATTCCTTGTTTCTCCTAGTTTGACTAATTTAGTATCTCACATAAGTAGAATCACGCAGTATTTGTCTTTCTGTGACTGGCTTATTTCACTTAGCATAGTGTTCTCAAGATTCAAACATGTCACATATTACAGGATTTCCTTCGTTTTTTTTGGCTTTGCCCTGCAGCACGTGGGATCGTAGTTCCCCCAACAGGGATCCAACGCGCAACCTCTGCAGTGGAAGTGCAGAGTCTTAACCACTGGACAGACAGGGAAGTCCCCTTTTTTAACGATGAATAATATTCCATTGTAAGGATATACCATATCTTCTTTGTCCATTCAACCATCAGTGACATGCCCCAACACATGCACAGAATCCCTCGGCAAAGTATGGGCAACTTATTGATTTAAAGCATTTAAGGAAATCACTGTTTAATCATTAGATGAGCTCTAAATTGAGAGTTCAGTGGACACATAAGAAAAAGAATACAAATCTTACAGAATTAGTTCTGTAATGTCATTAAACAAACAAACAGTAACAATAATAACAACAAACCAAAAATTGCAACAACTACTGAGTGGAAGTGAAGTTCTCATTTCCATGGTAGCCATATTACATTACTTATAATGCCCCATTTTCAAAAATAAAATTTGACACACACAAAACACCAACAGTGAATGATCTATACGAAGGAAAAAAAATTGTCAGTAGAACCTGTCCCTGAGAAAGTTCAAACATTACACATACACACACATATTTATATATAAATATATATTATACATAAATTGCAGAGTTGATGTACAGTAAATGAAATGAAAAATTCATTCAACACAGTTTCACCAGTAGATCTAAACTGACTAAAGAATCAGCCAACATGAAAAAAATGTCAGTTGAGTTCCTCCAGTATGAGGAACAGAAGAAAACAGAATGAAGAAAACTAAACAGAGCCTCAAAGATCTACAGGACAATATCAAGTAAACCAATATACACAAAACGAGAAGCCCAGAGATAGAGAAAGAGAGAGCAGAAAGACCATTTGAAGAAATAATGGCCAAAACCATATAAAATTTGATGAAAACCATTAAATGAAACATGTAAGGATTTCAATGAACTCCATGTAAGATAAATTCAAAGAGATCTACTCTCAGACATATTTGTCAAATGGCCAAAAACCAAAGGAAAGAGAGTCTTCAAAGCAGAAAAAGAAAAGTGACTCATTATATATATGGGATCTTCAATAATGTGAACAGCTGACTTACCAAAAACCTTGAAGGCCAGAATGCAGTATGAAGACGTATTTAAAGTACTGAAAGAAATAGACTGTCAACCAAGAATTCTATATCCAACAAAATTATCCTTCAGAAATGAGGAATAAATTAGGACATTCCCAAATAAACAAAAAATGATAGACTTCATCACCAGCAGACCTTTTCTAGAAGAAATACTAAAGGGAGCCCTTGAAACTGAAATAAAAGGAAACTAGACAGTAAACTGGATCACAGAAAGAAATAAAGAGGTAAAGGTAAATATATGAGTAACTATAAATGATAATATAAAAGTAGTTTTATTTTCATTTTCCTTGACTATCTGATTTTTTTTAAATGCATACTTATTTCACTTAGCATAATGCCCTCCAAGTCCATCCATGGTGCTGCAAATGGCAAAATTTCTTTTCTTTTTATGGCTGAGTAGTATTCCATTGTATATATATATACCACATCTTTATCCATTCATCTGTTGATGAACATTTAGGGTGCTTTCATATCTTGGCAATTGTAAATAATGCTGCTACAAACATTTGGGTGCATGTATCTTTTCAAATTACTGTTTTTATTTTTTTCACATGTATACCCAGGAGTAGAACTGCTGGGTCATATGGCAGTTCTGTTTTTAGTTTTTTGAGAAACCTCCATACTGTTTTCCACAGTGGCTGCAGCAACACGGATGCACTTCAAGAGCATTACGCTAATTTAAATAAGTCAGATGGAGAAAGACAAATACTGTATGATATCATTCATATGTGGAATCTGAAAAAAAAAATGCAACGAATTAGTGAATATAACAAAAAAGAAGCAGACTCACAGATATAGAGACAAACTAGTGTTTATCAGGGGGGAGGGGGGAGGGGCAATATAGGAGTAGGGGATTAAAAAGTACAAACTATTAGGTATAAAATAAGCTACAAGGATATACTGTACAGTATGGAGAATATAGCCAATATTTTATAATAACTATAAATGGTGTATACCTTTAAAAATTGTGAATCATTATATTATATGCCTGTAACTTATACAATATCGTACAACTAAACTTCAGTAAAAGGAAAAAAAACCTTAAAACTACACAGAAAAAAAGTATAAGAAAGTAGTATAAAACTGTGTTGATGGGATTATATTGTGCAAAGATGTAATTTGCATGACAATAATAGTACAAAGAAAGGGGATGCTATATTGGAGCAAAGTTTTTGCATACTGTTGAAATGAACTTGGTATTACTCTCAATTACATTTTAAAAAGTAAGATGTTACTAGTATTTTCCAGGGAAATCACTAAGAAAATACCTCAGAATTTTATTAGGAAAGAAACAAAAAGGGAAGTTAAGTGTTAAGCAAAAAGACAGATGTAAATCTTTCCTTAACTTCATTAGTAATTAATCAGTAAATATAAAATAATTCAGTACAGTGATGAAAAGGCTGAGATAAGTAAAATAAACTTTAAAAAATAATCCAAATTCATGTCATCTACAGGAGACACGTTTAGATTCAAAAACACAACTCAGTTGAAAATAAAAGGGTGGAGAAAGGATATAAATGCAAATAAAAACTAAAAGAGAGCTGTGGTGGCTATGATAAATTTAGAAAAAATAAATATTAAGAAAAAAATTGCTACTATAGATAAAGAAGGACATTATATGTACTGGTAAGAGGACAAACCATCAAGAAGATATAACAATTTTAAGCATATATGCACTTAACAGAGCCACAAAGTACATGATGAAAACCTGGTAGAACTGAAAGGACAAATAAATAACTAAATAATAACACTATAAAGCTTCAATACTCCACTCCCAATTGTGGGTAAGTCAAGTAGGTAGAAGATCACTAAAGAAATAAAAGACTTAAACAACATTATAAATGAACTGGACCTAACACACATCTATGGAACATTCCACCCAACAAGAGCAAAATACATACACTTCTCAAGTGCATGTGGAACATTCTCCTGGGTAGACCATACTTTAGAGTGTAAGGTAAGCCTCAATATATTAAAAATGACTGAAACCATACAAAGTATGTTCTACAACAACAATGGAACAAAAATAGAAATCAATAATAAAGTGAAATTTGGGAAATTCTCAAATACATGAAAATTAAACAACACACTCCCCAAAAACTAATTATTAAGAAATGGCAGGAGGAGCTTCAAGATGGCGGAAGAGTAAAACACGGAGATCAACTTCCTCCCCACAGATACCTCAGAAATACATCTACCTGTGGAACTGCTCCTATAGAACACCTACTGAATGCTGGCAGAAGACCTCAGACCTCCCAAAAGGCAAGAAATGCCCCCACGTACCTCGGTAGGTCAAAAGAAAAAAGAAAAAACAGAGACAAAAGAATACGGACGGGACCTGCACCAGTGGGAGGGAGCTGGGAAGGAGGAAAGGTTTCTACACACTAGGAAGCCCCTTCGTGGGTGGACACTGTGGGTGGCGGAGGGGGGAAGCTTCGGAACCGCGGAGGAGAGCACAGCAACAGGGTTGCGGAGGGCAAAGCGAGGAGATTCCCACAGAGATCGGTGACGACTGGCACTCACCAGCCTGAGAGGCTTGTCTGCTCACGCACCGGGGCGGGCGGGAGCTGGGAGGTGAGGCTCGGGCTTTGGTCAGATCGCAGGGAAAGTACTGGGATTGGCTGCGTGAACACAGCCTGAAGGGGCTAGTGCACCACAGCTAGCCAGGAGGGAGTCGGGGAAAATGTCTGGAGCTGATGAAGAGGCAAGAGACTTTTTCTTCCCTCTTTCTTTCCTGGTGCGCGAGGAAGGGGATTAAGACCACTGCTTAAAGGAGCTCCAGAGACAGGCACGAGCTGCGGCTATCAGCGTGGACCCCAGAGACAGGCAAGAGACGCTAAGACTGCTGCTGGAGCCACCAAGAAGCCTGTGAGCAAACACAGGTCACTCTCCACACCTCCCGTCCCGGGAGCCTGTGCACCCTGCCACTGCCAGGGTCCCGTGATCCAGGGACAACTTCCCCAGGAGAACGCACTGCGCGCCTCAGGCTGGTGCAACATCATGCTGCCCTCTGCCACTGCAGATTCGCCCCACATCTGTAGCCCTACCTCCCGCAGGCCTGAGTGAGCCAAAGCCCCCGAATCAGCTGCTCCTTTAACCCTATCCTGTCTGAGTGAAGAACAGACGCCCTCAGGCAACCTACACGCAGAGACGGGTCCAAATCCAAAGCTGAACCCCCTGTGCTGTGCAAACAAAGAAGAGAAAGGGAAATCTCTCCCAGCAGCCTCAGGAGCAGCAGATTAAAACTCCACAGTCAACTTGATGTACCCTGCATCTGTGGATTACGTGAATAGACAATGAATCATTCCAAATTGAGAAGGTGCAATTTGGGAGCAAAGGTATATTATTTTTTCCCCTTTTTCTCTTTTTGTGAGTGTGTATCTGTATTCTTCTGTGTGATTTTGTCTGTATAGCTTTGCTTTCAACATTTGTCCTAGAGTTTTGTCCATCCATTTTTGTTTCTTTTTTACTTTAAAAAATTGTTTTCTTAATAATTATTTTTTATTTTAAAAACTTTATTTTATTTTACTTTATTTTATTTTATTTTATCCTCTTTCTTTCATTCTTTCTATTTTTTTTCCCTTTTATTCTGAGCTGTGTGGATGAAAGGCTCTTGGTGCTCCAGCCAGGAGTCACTGCTGTGCCTCTGAGATGGGAGAGCCAACTTCAGGACACTGGTCCACAAGAGACCTCCCAGCTCCACGTAATATCAAATGGCAAAAATCTCCCAGAGATCTCCATCTTAATGTCAAGACCCAGCTACACGCAACGACCAGCAAGCTACAGTGCTGGACACCCTATGCCAAACAACTAGCAACACAGGAACACAGCCCCATCCATTAGCACAGAGGCTGCCTAAAATAATAATAAGGCCACAGACACCCTAAAACACACCACCAGAAGTGGACCTGCCCACCAGAAAGACAAGACACAGCCTCATCCACCAGAACACAGGCATTAATCCCCTTCACCAGGAAACCTACACAACCCAGTGACCCAACCTTAGCCACTAGGGACAGACACCAAAAACAACGGGAACTATGAACCTGCAGCCTGTGAAAAGGAGACACCAAACACAGTAAGTAAAGCAAAATGAGAGACAGAAAAACACACAGCAGATGAAGGAGCAAGGTAAAAACCCACCAGACCTAATAAATGAAGAGGAAATAGGCAGTCTACCTGAAAAAGAATTCAGAATAATGATAGCAAAGATGATCCAAAATCTTGGAAATAGAGAAAATACAAAAACATTTAACAAGGACCTAGAAGAACTAAAGAGCAAACAAACAATGATGAATAACACAAAAAATGAAATTAAACGTTCTCTAGAAGGGATAAATAGCAGAATAACTGAGGCAGAAGAACGGATAAGTGACCTGGAAGATAAAATAGTGAAAATAACTATTGCAGAGCAGAATAAACAAAAAAGAATGAAAAGAACTGAGGACAGTCTGAGAGACCTCTGGGACAACACTAAACACACCAACATTCGAATTAAAGGGGTCCCAGAAGAAGAAGAGAAAAAGAAAGAGACTGAGAAAATATTTGAAGAGATTATAGTTGAAAACATCCCTAATATGGGAAAGGAAGTAGTTAATCAAGTCCAGGAAGCACAGAGAATCCCATATAGGATAAATCCAAGGAGAAACATGCCAAGACACATAGTAATCAAACTATCAAAAATTAAATACAAAGAAAACATATTAAAAGCAGCAAGGGAAAAACAACAAATAACACACAAGGGAATCCCCATAAGGTTAACAGCTGATCTTTCAGCAGAAACTCTGCAAGCCAGAAGGGACTGGCAGGACATATTTAAAGTGATGAAGGAGAAAAACCTGCAACCAAGATTACTCTACCCAGCAAGGATCTCATTCAGATTAGATGGAGAAATTAAAACCTTTACAGACAAGCAAAAGCTGAGAGAGTTCAGCACCACCAAACCAGCTTTACAAAACAAATGCTCAAGGAACTTCTCTAGGCAGGGAACACAAGAGAAGGAAAAGACTTACAATAACAAACCCAAAACAATTAAGAAAATGGGAATAGGAACATACATATCAATAATTACTTTAAATGTAAATGGATTAAATGATCCCACCAAAAGACACAAGCTTGCTGAATGGATACAAAAACAAGACCCATATATATGCTGTCTACAAGACACCCACTTCAGACCCAGGGACACAAACTGACTAAAAGTGACCAGAAGGAAAAAGATATTCCATGCAAATGGAAATCAAAAGAAAGCTGGAGTAGCAATTCTCATATCAGACAAAATAGACTTTAAAAGAAACACTATTACAAGAGACATGGACACTACATAATGATCAAGGGATCAATCGAAAAAGAAGATATAACAATTGTAAATATTTATGCACCCAACATAGGAGCACCTCAGTACATAAGGCAAACACTAACAGCCATAAAAGGGGAAAGCGACAGTAACACAATCATAGTAGTGGACTTTAACACTCTACTTTCACCAATGGACAGATCATCCAAAATGAAAATAAATAAGGAAACACAAGCTTTAAATGATACATTAAACAAGATGGACTTAATTGATATTTATAGGACATTCCATCCAAAAACAACAGAATACACATTCTTCTCAAGTGCTCATGGAAGATTCTCCAGGATAGATCATATCTTGGGTCACAAATCAAGCCTTGGTAAATTTAACAAAACTGATATCAAATCAAGTATCTTCTCCGACCACAACGCTATGAGAGTAGATATCAATTATAGGAAGAGATCTGTAAAAAATAAAAACACATGGAGGCTAAACAATACACTACTTAATAGCGAAGTGATCACTGAAGAAATCAAAGAGGAAATAAAAAAATACCTAGAAACAAGTGACAATGGAGACATGATGACCCAAAACCTATGGGATGCAGCAAAAGCAATTCTAAGAGGGAAGTTTATAGCAATACAATCCTACATTAAGAAACAGGAAACATCTCAAATGAACAACCTAACCTTGCACCTAAAGCCATTAGAGAAAGAAGAAAAAAAAAAAAAAACCAAAGTTAGCAGAAGGAAAGAAATCATAAAGATCAGATCAGAAATAAATGAAAAAGAAATGAAGGAAACGATAGCAAAGATCAATAAAACTAAAAGGTGGTTCTTTGAGAAGATAAACAAAATTGATAAACCATTAGCCAGACTCATCAAGAAAAAAAGGGAGAAGACTCAAATCAATAGAATTAGAAATGAAAAAGTAACAACCAACACTGCAGAAATTAAAAGGATCATGAGAGATTACTACAAACCACTCTATGCCAATAAAATGGACAACCTGGAAAAATGGACAAATTCTTCAAAATGCACAACGTGGGGAGAATGAACCAGGAAGACATAGAAAATATGAACAGACCAATCACAAGCACTGAAACTGAAACTGATTAAAAATCTTCCAACAAACAAAAGCCCAGGACCAGATGGCTTCACAGGAGAATTCTATCAAACATTTAGAGAAGAGCTAACACCTATCCTTCTCAAACTCTTCCAAAATATAGCAGAGGGAGGAATACTCCCAAACTCATTCTACGAGGCCACCATCACCCTGCTACCAAAAGCAAAGATGTCACAAAGAAAGAAAACTGCAGGCCAATATCACTGATGAACATAGATGCAGAAATCCTCAACAAAATACTAGCAAACAGAATCCAACAGCACATTAAAAGGATCATACACCATGATCAAGTGGGGTTTATTCCAGGAATGCAAGGATTCTGCAATATATGCAAATCAATCAGTGTGACACACCATATTAACAAACTGAAGGAGAAAAACCCAATGATCATCTCAATCGATGCAGAGAAAGCTTTTGACAAAATTCAACACCCATTTATGAAAAGAACCCAGCAGAAAGTAGGCACAGAGGGAACTCTCCTCAACATAATAAAGGCCATATATGACAAACGCACAACCAACATCGTCCTCAATGGTGAAAAACTGAAACCATTTCCACTAAGATCAGGAACAAGACAAGGTTGCCCACTTTCACCATTGTTATTCAACACAGTCTTGGAAGTTTTCACCACAGCGATCAGAGAAGAAAAAGAAATAAAAGGAATCCAAACTGGAAAAGAAGAAGTAAAGCTGTCACTGTTTGCAGATGACATGATACTATACATAGAGAATCCTAAAGATGCTACCAGAAAACTACTACAGCTAATCAATGAATTTGGAAAAGTAGCAGGATACAAAATTAATGCACAGAATTCTCTGGCATTCCTATACACTAATGATGAAAAATCTGAAAGTGAAATCAAGAAAACACTCCCATTTACCACTGCAACAAAAAGAATAAAATATCTAGGAATAAACCTACGTAAGAAGACAAAAGACCTGTATGCAGAAAATTATAAGACACTGATGAAAGAAATTAAAGATGATACAAATAGATGGAGAGATACACCATGTTTTTAGATTGGAAGAATCAACATTGTGAAAATGACTCTACTATCCAAAGCAATCTACAGATTCAATGCAATCCCTATCAAACTACCACTGGCATTTTTCACAGAACTAGAACAAAAAAATTCACAATTTGTATGGAAACACAAAAGTCCCCGAATAGCCACAGCAATCTTCAGAACGAAAAAGGGAGCTTCAGGAATCAGGCTCCTGGACTTCAGAGTATACTACAAAGCTACAGTAATCAAGACAGTATGGTACTGGCACAAAAACATAAATACAGATCAATGGAACAGGTTAGAAAGCCCAGAGATAAACCCATGCACATATGGTCACCTTATCTTTTATGAAGGAGGCAAGAATATACAGTGGAGAAAAGACAGCCTCTTCAATAACTTGCTGGGAAAACTGGACAGCAAATGTAAAAGAATGAAATTAGAACACTCCCTAACACCATACACAAAAATAAACTCAAAATGGATTGAAGATCTAAATGTAAGGTAAGACACTATCAAACTCTTAGAGGAAAACATAGGCAGAACACTCTATGGCATAAATCACAACAAGATCCTTTTTGACCTGCCTCCTAGAGAAATGGAAATAAAAACAAAAATAAACAAATGGGACCTAATGAAACTTCAAAGCTTTTGCACAGCAAAGGAAACCATAAACAAGACCAAAAGACAACCCTCAGAATGGGAGAAAATATTTGCAAATGAAGCAACTGAGAAAGGGTTAATCTCCAAAACTTACAATCAGCTCATGCTGGTCAATATCAAAAAACAAACAACCCAATCCAAAAATGGGCAGAAGAGCTAAACAGACATTTCTCCAAAGAAGATATACAGATTGCCAACAAACACATTAAAGAATGCTCAACATCACTAATCATTAGAGAAATGCAAATCAAAACTACAATGAGATATCATCTCACACCAGTCAGAATGGCCATTATCAAAAAATCTAGAAACAATAAATGCTGGAGAGGGTGTGGAGAAAAGGGAACCCTCTTGCACTGTTGGTGGGAATGTAAATTGATACAGCCACTATGGAGAACGGTATGGAGGTTCCTCAAAAAACTACAAATAGAACTACCATACGACCCAGCAATCCCACTACTGGGCATATACCCTGAGAAAACCATAATTCAAAAAGAGTCATGTACCACAGTGTTCATTACAGCTCTATTTACAATAAACAGGACATGGAATCAACCTAAGTATCCATTGATAGATGAATGGATAAAGAAGATGTGACACATACATACAATGGAATATTACTCAGCCAGAAAAAGAAACTAAATTGAGTTATTTGTAGAGTGGTGGATGGACCTAGAGTCTGTCATACAGAGTGAAGTAAGTCAGAAAGAGAAAAACAAATACCGTACGCTAACATATATATATGGAATCTAAGAAAAAAAAAAAGTTCATGAAGAACCTGGGGCAAAACGGGAATAAAGACACCGACCTACTAGAGAATGGACTTTAGGATATGGGGTGGGGGAAGGGTAAGCTGTGACAAAGTGAGAGAGTGGCATGGACATATATACACTACCAAATGTAAAACAGATAGCTAGTGGGAAGCAGCCACAGAGCACAGGGAGATCAGCTCGGTTCTTTGTGACCACCTAGAGGGATGGGATAGGGAGGGTGGGAGGGAGGGAGATGCAACAGGGAAGAGATATGGGAACATATGTGTATGCATAACTGATTCACTTTGTTATAAAGCAGAAACTAACACACCATTGTAAAGGAATTATACTCCAATAAAGGTGTTAAAAAATCCAATAAAAATCAAAACAGAATACACTGCAAAGACAGATGATCACAAAGAACAGCATAAGTATACATTACTCAACCATGAACATTTTTCTAGAATTATAAACTTTTTGATCTGATTCAGATTTGTACCTTAGATATCTATACTGGTTATAAAGTGGAAACTATGAAAAATTCATGTACGCAAAGTAGATGAATGGTCATTGGGAAGCATGGCATAAAATCTAAGCCAGAAAATTATACACACCACGTTGATCCTTTTCAGCCACCATCTCAATTAGTGATTTAATTCCAATAATTTTGTGTCCATTTTTCTGATGACAGGTATTTAGGGAGCTTAACAAACAGAAATTTGTTTGACTCTCAAACAGATTTGTTTGACTCTGAAATTTGACTCTCAAAAGTCTGAATCCAGAGAGTGTTCGGACTCCCATAGAATACATCATGATGAAACAAGGTAGTCAGCCATTTTTACCAATTAAAAAATAGCTTACAATTATCATTAATATTATAAAGACATTTATGATATATTAAATGCAAAAATATAAGAGCATAAGGCAAAAGCAGATTATAATGTGCACATGTTATTCCTCAAATATTATAGTACAGTATATTATAGTATATAATATACTATGTGTATTGTATATTATAGTATAATCAAGCCTTTGCTGATGCAGCTTCCATCTACTTGTGGACTTAAAGAAAGCCTATCTAGAATTATTGGATAACTGCTGGAAAGCCTACATCTTCAATGAGAAAAGTCACAACAATCTGAAGGATGAAGCTTTTGTAGTGGATATTTGAGTGAGGTCCAGCAATTCAAATGATACCTATTGCTTGGCATATCACCCACTGGACCAATGTAACCAGGCCCAATACCTTTGTTAAAACTGGTGAGAATGAAGCAATCTCTTTTTCAACAGATCTACACATGAGAGAATGGAAGCCTATTTTAAATGACCACATGACTCTGATAATGATTTAGCAGATTTGAAAAATAAGAAAGAAAGCAGGTAATCTTTAAAGCACCTGGTTCCAGCCATGCCTAAAGACAGGAGATCTATTCCTAGGTTTTTGCATTAGATGAGTCAAATAAATTAACTTTTACATTTAAGATAGTCTGAATTGTGAGAGGATCCCTACATCCTTCAAAACAGTAAGTTTAAGAATCTCTCACTGGTCTTCCCTGGTGGTGCAGTGGTTGAGAGTCTGCCTTCCGATGCAGGGGACGCGGGTTCGTGCCCCGGTCCAGGAAGATCCCACATGCTGTGGAGCGGCTCGGCCCATGAGCCACGGCCGCTGAGCTTGCGCGTCCAGAGCCTGTGCTCCACAATGGGAGAGGCCACAACAGTGAGAGGCCTGCGTACCGCAAAAAAAAAAAAAAAAAAAAAAGAATCTCTTATTAATAAGAACTGCTTAACAATGGAATGGATAAATGTAACAAATTGCTATTGGAAGCAAATGCCATAAAATAAATAAATTTGCTCTTGGGAGCAAATCTCAGATGATTTAAGGACAAACAATGTAAGACAGCAGGAAGAGCTTAGATACAATATATTGTCATGAAAATAGAAGCAAAAGAAAATACAAAAATATTTTTGAAAGGAAAGCAATGGGTGGGAGGAAGAAATAGATCAAAAATGATTATGTTTCCCCCACATTTAGTATTAAACACTTCATCTTTGTAGCTGAAAACAATAGAACTAAAAGGGAAAAATACAAGGAGTAAACACGATAGCTGCCAGATTAGTGAATCTTCCCATCAAAATGATGACAATGTGTGCCATTCTAATATTATGTAAAAAGTATTAAAATATAATCAACCTGTAGGCTAGCTCCAGATGGAGAGAACAGAACTGAATACACTGTACGATGTTTTCTCCCTTGCTCCCAAGCCCCTTGCTCAGTAGTTGTGGGTTCTCAGAATAATACCATTGAGGACACACTGTTGACCAGCAAACGTCAGAGTGAAGAAAACAAACAAAAAAAAGAAATGGCAAAGTAAATTTTTAAATATAATTGTAGATTAAAAGGAAAACAAAACATATCAAAATTTATGGGATGCACCTAAAGCAGTGCTCAGGGTGAAATTTATAGCTATAAATGCCTCCATCTAAAAGATATTTTAAATCAATACCTAACACCTTGCACCATAAGAGACAAGGGGAAAAAAAAATTATAGCCAAACAAAGTAGAATAGAGAAAATAATAAATATTAGAACAGAAATTAAAGTATAGGAAAAAATTAAGGAAATCAAAAGTTGGTCTTTGAAAACATTATCAAATTTTTAAAACCGTTAGCAAGAATGACCAAGGAAAAAAAAAGAGAGAAGATTCAAATTACCAAAGTCATGAATATAAAAAAGGTAAAATAAATACTAACTTTACAGAAATTTAATAGAAGGATTATAAGGAAACACAATGTACAGCTGTATACAAACAAATTAGATAACCTAGAAGAAATGTGCAAATTTCTAGAAAGACACAAATTACTTAAACTGACCCAAGAAGAAATATAAAATCTGAATAGACTTATAGAAAGGGATTGAAGAAGGAATCAAAAGACTTCCCACTTAGAACAGCCAAAACCCAAACAACTTCATTGGTGAAATGTACCAAACATTTCATGAAGAATTAATATCAATCTTCACAAAAACAGAAATGGAGGGAATACTTCACAGGCCATTCTCTAAGACCAGGTTAAGAGAAATAAACAACTCTGTTTACGGTCAACTGAATTTCAACAAGGTACCAAGATAATTTAGTGGGGAAAAGATATTCTTGTTCTTTACATAATGATGCATATAAAATGACACCTTAATTACTGTAAAAGCATGTTATTCTTTGCAGGGAAAAAACTCAATTATATGCCATTTTCTAGAAACTGGAAAAAATAACCTACAGTTCATTTAGAAAAGTAAATGTATAAGAATTGCCAAAAAGTTTTGAAATATATGTTTAGTGAAAGAAAATTTGCCATACCAATTATTAAAAAGCAAGCAATCCAAGAGGAAAAGTCAGATATGTTGCAGTGCCTTTTCTGATCTAGCCTTAGAAGTCACACACCATCACATCCATAATATCCCATGGGTCATATATTAGCTCTACTTGATGTGGGAGGGGACTACATAACAGCATGAATACCAGGAGGTAAGGATCATTGGGTGTCATTTATAATAACAGCTACCACAAAATTTTAGTAAGAAAGTTCTTAAAACTGTTTTAAGAACATATAACAAATAATCTAAACTTTTATATACTTGATAAAATAAAATATGTGAAGGATAAACTGATACAGAAACAACAACAAATACAGAAAAAAGTACCTACCTGGACAGAAATTTATAGAAACATTACACTCTTCAATTGGTCGCAGAGTCCCACTGAGTATGCTAAATTTGAATATGCCATCTTCGAAAAGTTTACCAGTATTATTAGTATCCAAATTCCACTCTAAATCTTTTTTTGAAGTATTATGTAAAATAAGATCCTGTTCACACATAAAAAATAAGAGATTTATAAAGATTATAATATGCAATATAAAATTTAGTTTGTATTGCTGTAGCAACTTGATAGTCCTAGGCACAAAGTCAAGCAATTAAATGTGGTAATCATAGATAAAATGTTTTAAAAGTGATGTTAGGCAAACAAAGGGGTATGCAAATATGTTCACAGCCTGTCAACAACTATGAAAAGTACTCAAAGGAGCTATGCTAGTTAGCAAGGACACAGAGTAACAAGAACCTTCATTCATGATGGTGAGAATGCAAATTGGTACAGTCACTTTGGAAGACAGTTTGACAGCTTCTTATAATGTTAAACATATGTCTACCAAGTGACCCAGTAATCCTACTCTTAGGTATTTTCTCTAAGTAAATTGAAAATTTATGTTCACACAAAAATCTGTATGTGAATGTTTATAATAGCTTTGTTCATAATCACCAACCAATGGAAGTAGAAACAAACAAGATTTCCATCAACAAATGAATGTATGGTACATCCATACAATGGGATAAAATTCAGTGACAAAATAAGTAAAATATTAATTCATGCAAAAACATAAGTGAAGATTAAATATATTTTGTTAAGTGAAAGATGCCAGACCCAAATTTCTACATACTGTATAATTAAATTACCTGTCATTCTGGAAATGCACAATTTTGTGGGTGGAAAAAAAAATCAATTGCTGCCAAGTGTCAGTGGAAAGAGAAGTAGGTGATTGCTAAGGGGTTATACAGAGAATTTTTAGTGTAATGAAACTGTTCTGTATGGCACTGAAGTAGTAAATAAATTATTCTATACATTTTTAAAAACTCATACAACTGTATACTGCAAAGAGTGAACTTAAAGGTATATAAATTAAAAACAATCAACCAAGATGCTGGGGATCCCAGCATGGACTGTAGACTGTGACAAGTTATATCACAAATGTAGGAAATAACCTCACCAAAGGTAGTGTGGGTGGTAAGGAGTGTCCTAACTAATTCTGGAAAACTGTGTTTTGACTGGAAACTATAAAGCTAAAGACAAAAAGATACTCTTTGTAAACACTGTACCCTAGTTGGAAAATATGTTAAGAATTCTAAAAGGGTACAGGTTAAAAATTCTGAAACTTCTTTACTAAGTCCACCAGAGTTAAAAAATAAGTAAATATATTATAAACAAGAGAGTCAGATTTCTCACTGTCAGAGTTAAAAATGACAAGGGAGAAAGACTGAAATGAACCTTGTGGTGCTGGATTACAGTCAGAGTTATCAGTTTGAATTCATGTTTAGATAAACAAACAGGAAAAGACATATAAATAGATGATAGACAGGCAGATAGACAGATAGATAATTACCAATATATGTGTACTCATGGATTAGTACACATACAAATACTTCCTTTCTAGGCCAAAAGGGCCTAGAACACGTGACACCACGGTAGCAGCAAGCACACCTAGTGTACAGATCTTGGTTTCTAAATACCATTCTCCTGTAAAAGATAATGAGGTTTCTTCGAGAAAATGTTGACTCAAGAGCTGGAACAACTAAAATAAAAGTGACCCTGGGAGGGAGACCTTCAAGATGGCAGAGGAATAAGACGGAGAGATCACCATCTTCTCCACAAATACATCAAAAATACATTTACATGCGGAACAACTCCTACAGAACACATACTAAACGTGCGCAGAAGACCCCAGACCTCCCAAAAGGCAAGAAACTCCCCACGTACCTGGGTAGGGCAAAAGAAAAAAGAGAAAACAGAGACAAAACAATAGGGATGGGACCTGTACCAGTGGGAGGGAGCTGTGAAGGAGGAAAAGTTTCCACACGCTAGAAAGCCCCTTCACGGGCGGAGACTGCGGGTGGCAGAGGGGGGATGCTTCAGAGCCACGGAGGAGAGTGCAGCAACAGAGGTGCAGAGGGCAAAGCAGAGAGATTCCCACACAGAGGATTGGTGCCGACCAGCACTCACCAGCCCGAGAGGCTTGTCTGCTCACTCGCCGGGATGGGTGGGGACTGGGAGCTGAGGCTCAGGCTTCGGAGGTCAGATCCCAGGGAAAGGACTGGGGTTGGCTGCGTGAACACTGCCTGAAGGGGGCTAGTGCGCCACGGCTAGCCGGGAGGGAGTCTGGGAAAAAGTCTGGAGCTGCCAAAGAGGCAAGAGACTTCTTCTTCCCTCTTTGTTTCCTGGTGCGCGAGAAAACCATAATTCAAAGAGTCATGTACCACAATGTTCACTGCAGCTCCATTTACAATAGCCAGGACATGGAAGCAATCTAAGTGTCCATTAACAGATGAATGGATAAAGAAGATGTGGCACATATATACAATGGAATATTACTCAGCCATAAAAAGAAATGAAACTGAGTAATTTGTAGTGAGGTGGATGGACCCAGAGTCTGTCACAGAGTGAAGTAAGTGAGAAAGAGAAAAACAAATACTGTCTGCTAACACATATATATGGAATCTAAGGGAAAAAAAAAAACGTTTTTTAGAACCTAGGGGCAGGACAGGAATAAAGATGCAGACATAGAGAATGAACTTGACACGGGGAGGGCGAAGTGTAAGCTGGGCCAAAGTGAGAGAGTGGCATGGACTTATATACACTATCAAATGTAAAATAGATAGCTAGTGGGAGGCAGCCGCATAGCACAGGGAGATCAACTCGGTGCTTTGTGACAACCTAGAGGGGTGGGATAGGGAGGGTGGGAGGGAGACGCAAGACGGAGGGGATATGGGGATATATGTATACGTATAGCTGATTCACTTTGTGATACAGTAGAAACTAACACACCATTGTAAAGCAATTATACTCTAATAAAGATGTTAAAAAAGTGACCCTGGACCATTTTGTAGCAAAGGAAGTAAGAGAATGCTTTAAAATCATAAAGAAGGGAGTATATCAAAGGGCCAATCTAAAAGATGTCCTTATGGCCAAAGCTGGAACAGTTTTAGCAACAAAATAAAAAATGTAACATTGGATTAAAACTAAAAGTATGGAATAAATATATGTGAGGTCACAGCGATATATTAAGTAACTAACTAAATAAATAAATAAATGGAGAGAGGAAATAACCTTTCTTACAGAAAAATTCCAAATAATATATGTAAATATCCCCTCCAGAAGATGGAGCTTGTCCCCTACCCCTTGAGTCTGGGCTGAAATAGATGACTCACTTCCAAAGCATAGAGTGTGGAAAGGGAAAAATAGTTTCTCCAACTTTACAGTGGAGAAACCTGGCATGTATACTGATACCATGTCCTCCCTTCACATGATATGACAAAAAGCACATTTCACCTCTGTGACATTCTTCCCCAAAGTCCATGGAAAATAAGAACTGAGCCTAGTCAAGGTGGAAAATATAAGACAAACTGAAATTAAAGAACATTCTAGAAAAAAAAAAAAAAGCCAGACCAGTATTTTTTTAAATTAACATGGTCATAAAAAATTAGTAAGATTGAGAACCTGTCATACATTAGAGGAGACTAAATGCAATATGGTATCCTGGATTGGACCCTAGTACAGTAAAAGGACCTTAGTAAATACCTGGTGAAATGTGAATAGTCTGTTGTTTAGTTAATAATATTTTACTAATGTTAACTTCTTAGTGTTAAAAAATTGTTCTCTGGTTGTATAAGGTGTTAACATTGGGGAAAGTTGTGTAAAGTGTATGCAGAAAGTCCCTGCACTCTCTTTGTGATGATGTTCCTATAAATCTGGGAGCTATGTACATGACTTGTGTGCAAACTCATCTTTCCAGTGCAACTCGCTATGAAAATAAAAGCTTCAACCAGGTTTTTTTAAACTTTATTCTTCCAAATTGGAAGTGTGTAGAATGATCCATGCAATTGTCACCACAACAAAATAACACACTTTCTTTCTAAAGCATGATTGATTTAAAATATTCAAGATAAAAAAATGAGGCAATTTTACTCCCAGATGTCTCTAAGTACTGAGACACCTATTTAGCTCTAATATTTGTGTACTTTATAACGAAGTTCATTTGCACCTAATAAAGAAAACATCTTTTAATACAGAAGGTGAGCATGGTATCATACCAGTTATATGAATGCCTCATATTTCTCATTCTGAAATTGAGGAAATGGTATAAGATCTCTAACATACTATCCACTTTCTATATCCTAAGAATTGAACTGTTCCAGTCATCTATGGAGAGACATCGTTTAATTAGTTTAGCATGTGTAGTATGGTTATTTTTCTTTATAATTTCATCAAAATGATACATGTGCATAGCTTACACCAATAGTTAAAATACACTTACAAAAAAGTTGGCCTGGGCTTCCCTGGTGGCGCAGTGGTTGAGAGTCCGCCTGCTGATGCAGGGGACACGGGTTCGTGCCCCGGTCCGGGAAGATCCCACATGCCGTGGAGTGGCTGGGCCCGTGAGCCATGGCTGATGAGCCTGCGCGTCCGGAGCCTGTGCTCCGCAGCGGGAGAGGCCACAACAGTGAGAAGCCCGCGTACCACCCCCCCCAAAAAAAAAAAAAAGTTGGCCCACTCAGCTCCTCCTCATCAACAGTCCTGCTTCCCAGAAGCAACCAATTTTAACCAATTCTTATTTCAATTTTCTCTAACAGTTATAGCCTATTCTAAATGTGATACTGATATAGCTTACTTTAGGATTTTTATTGCTGCCATAACAAATTACCACAAAGTTAGTGGTTTAAAACAAAACAAATTTATCTCATTACAGTCTTGTAGATTAGAAGGTCAATGCAGATATCACTGGACTAAAACCAAGGTGTTAGAAAGAACTGTGATACTTTCCGGAGGTTCTAGAGAAGAATCTGTTTCCTCGCCAGTCTCAGTTTCTAGAGTTCAGACAAATTCTTTAGCTGGTGGCCTCCTTGCACTATCTTCAAATCCAGCAACATCACATCTCTCTGACCCCTCTTCTATCATCACATATCCTTCTGACCACTGTCAGGAAAAGTTCTCTGTTCTTAACTCTTCATGTGATTAGACTGGGACCACCTACATAATCTCAGACAATTTCCCATGCTCAGGATCATTATTCTAATTACACTATACATCAGCAAAGTATCTCTTACAATATAAGGGACTGTATTTACGAATGCAGGAAAACTGATATAAAAGACAAAAAAAGGGGCACTACCAATACAAATTTCTACAGTGTATGCCTGAGCTTCTTTATTATGCAAGTCTCTCTTTTTTTTCTTTCCAGATGGATTCATAATTAGAAGAGAGGCAGAAAGATAAGAAATAAAGAGTAGATTATCATAGAAGTGACTGTATTATATATCTGGACTTTTTCAATTTTTATTATTGCCTCTCCCATTTCCTCACCTGTATGGAACATATTTCACGTTAATTTTAATCACAGCTTCCATTTGTATAAAGAAAGAGGGATAACCATTCAATTTAATATATTTTGAATAGTCCTATTAAAATATACATATATAAAATAAGTGGCTTTATACATTTGTATACTTTGATTATTACTTCTGAGAAATACGGTCTATATATACATATATATATATGCAAGTTCTCGACAATGAAAGTATTCTTAAAACACATCCTTCAGAATAATCACCTTAATAAACTGAAAACCATAATCAGAAAAAAAAGTAAATTGCAACAATTCTCTATACACACCTGAGTTTTTGTGACACTTTTATTAGGATCCATAGTATGTAATGGGATTTCAAATATAAAATCAGTGCTGGAAAATGTCACTGGTGCTTGCAACACTGTGAGAGGAAAGCAAATACACTGTTAAAATACTAATAGACATAAGCTCACAGATAATTTTTACTTTACATTTAAATTTTCTACCTATTTTTGTATTTCCAGCCAGAAAATAAAATTATGTTTAAAAACATTTCAGGAATATCTTGGTTTATCACATCTGTAAGTTCCCATTTTGTAATGGTAGTTAATTACAAGTAAAATATAAAATGTACCCTTGAGTCAATAAGAGTATAAAATATACTAAATATTAATCTCAGGAAAAAAATAGACAAAGTTAAAATGATGTCCACGTAAAATTTCACCAATGCAGAAGTACAGAAGTGAAAAGAAATATAGAAGGAAAAATTATTGGAATATAGGGAAAATATATAGATGGCATATCAAAAAACATTCTATACATGAAACAGAAAAGCTCTATGGAGAAAATGGCTATTCATGGAAGGTTAGGAATGGAATCATATGTAAAAATACATTAGAGAAGATATTATCTGCTGGAAACCCCTATATTTTTAATAGATTTTTAGAGCAATTTTAGATTCACAGAACTGAGCAGAGATTTCCCATATAACCCCCTCACCACTGCCACACACACAGCCTCTTCCATTATCAACATCCTCTACCACGGCGGTACATTCGTTACACAGGAACCTGCAATGACACATCATTATAAGCTAATGCCCACTGTTTACATTAGTGATCATTCATGGTGTACATTCTCTAGGTTTGAACAAATGTATAGTGACATCTATCCACCACTATAGTTTCATACAGAGGAGATTGTGTCTTCCAGTACAATGTTGAGAAATAGTGGTGAGAGGGGATATCCTAGCCTGGTTTCTGTTCTTAGTGAGAAAGCTTCAAGTTTCTCACCATTAAGAATGAAGTTAGCTGTGGGGGGTTTTCATAGATATTTTCTGTCAAGTTGAGAAAGTTCCCCTCCATCACTCATTTACTGGATTTTTTAAATGTATATATGGGTAATGGATTTTGTAAAATGTTTTTCTGCATCTACTGATATGATCATGTGATATTTTCTTCTTTAGCCTGTTAATGTGATGGCTTAATTTTTTTTCTTTCTAATAAAAAAAGTTGTATGTTCTTCATAAAGAAAACTGTAAGAACACAAAAAATCACCCCAAATTATCTATACTCTACCCACTCAGAAATCATTACTGTTTATGTTTTGTCTACATACAATTTTTCATATACACATATATATTTCCATAACCCAAAAGTGGGGCCATATAACCACATTTTGTAATCTGCACTTTTTTTAAACAAGATATCATGAATTTTCTTAGAAGTATAGCATTCCTTAATAAACTCATAGTATAATCTAATTACCCAATCCCCTATTGCTGGACATTTAGGTTACTCCCAGTATTGCACCATCATTGGTAATGCTCTAATGAACATCTTTATATATTCCTTTGTTTTCTTAGGATAAATTCCTAAGGAATGTTCTTAACAGAGAAAACTGATATTTGGGGGTTGTATCTATAATATATATTTCACTGGTTTAAGTTATAGTTTGCTTATTTAAAATATACCTTCAATTCCTCTAGTGCTTTTACTTTGCACAGTGCTTTCCGCTTTGCCAAGTATGCAAGGAAGCTACCAATTGTCCTTTTTTTACTGATAAGAAAACTGGTTAATTGAGTTTTGAATGTGAACCAGCCTTGCATACATGAGATACCCCTATACCTCTTTCCCCTTCCCACTGGTAACCACTAGTTTGTTCTCTATATATGTAAGTCTGTTCCTGTTTTGTTATATATTGGGTTGGCCAAAGAGTTCATTTGGGTTTTCCCATAAGATGTTATGGGAAAACCCAAATGAACTCTTTGGCCAACCCAATATATTCATTTATTTTTCATATTCCACATACAAGTGAAAACAGAGTATTTGTCTTTATCTGCAAGGACCTTTTTAATAACAAAATAATCCTAATTCCTCCCTACCTTCCTTAACGTACTTATAGCATAATTGTTTGATTACTGTCATTGTTTCATTATTGTCATTAATTTCACTTACATATAAGTATACATAAACATATATATAAATAAATACCGTTGTGTTATTATGTTGAATAAACTTAAATGTCAGATCAAGAATATGAAAAATAAAAAATCTTATTTTACCTTTATTTATTTTGTCTCCAGTGCTCTTTTCTTTATATAGACCTAAGTTTCTCACCTATAACATTTTTCTTCTCGCTAAAGGACTTCTTTTACTATTTCTTTCAAGGCAGGTCTATTGGCAACAAATCCCCTCAATTTTTGTTTTTCTGAAAAAGTCTTTATTTCTCCTTCACTTTTGAAGGATAATTTCTCAAGGTACAGGATTCTAGATTGGTGTTTTTTTGTCTCTCAACACTTTATATATTTCCCTCCATTCTTTTCTTGCTTGCATAGCTTGTGAGAAGAAGTCACATATAATTCTTATCTTTGCTCCTCAATATAGTATGGTGTTTTTTCCTCTGAATTACTTCAGGATTTTTTAAAATTAATTTTTATTAGAGTATAGTTGCTTTACAATGTTGTGTTAGTTTCTGCTGTACAGCTAAGTGAATCAGTTATACATATACATATGTCCACTCTTTTATATTCCCTTTCCATCTAGGTCACCACAGAGCACTGAGTAGAATTCCCTGTGCTATACGGTAGGTTCTCATTAGTTATCTATTTTATATATAGTAGTGTATATATGTCAATCCCAATCTCCCAATTCATCCCAACACCCTTCCACCCTTGATAACTATAAGTCTGTTTTCTACATCTGTGACTCTATTTCTGCCTTGCAAACAAGTTCATGTGTACCATTTTTCTAGATTCCACATAAATATTATATGGTATTTGTCCTTCTCTTTCTTACTTACTTCACTTTGTACGACAATCTTTAGATCCATCCATGTTGCTGCAAATGGCATTAATTCATTCCTTTTTATGGCTGAGTAATATTCCATTGTATATACGTATCACATCTTCTTTATATATTCCTCTGTCAATGGATATTTAGGTTGTTTCCATGTCCCGGCTACTGTAAATAGTGCCGCAATGAACATCGGGGTGCATGCATTCTCAGGACTTTTTAATCTTTGATTTTTCTGCAGTTTGAAAGTGATATGCCTAGGTGTAGTTTTTGCCATTCATCCTGTGTGGTATTCTCTGAGCTTACTGGATCCATGGTTTGGTGTCTGACTTTAATTTGGACGAAATTCCAGTCATTATGTTTCAAATATTTCTTGTTACTTTCTTTTTCTTCTCCCTCTGGTCTTTCCAGTATACATATATTACATACTTTGTAGTTGTCCCACAGTATGTAGATAGTCTGTTTTTTTTTGTTTTTTTTCCTCAGTCTTTTCTATCCTTGCTTTTCTTTGGAGATATCTATTGAGATATCCTCAAGCTCATAGATTCTTTCCTCAGCCATGTCCCATCTACTAATACTCCTATCAATGACTCTTCATTTCTGTTCCAGTGTTTTTTGATCTATAACACTTCTTCTGGATCTTTCTTAGAATTTTCATCTCTGCTTATATTGCCCAACTGTTCTTGCATGCTGCTTACTTTATCCATTAGAGTCCTAAGCATATTAATCATAGTTTCTTTAAATTCCCAATGTGATCATTCCAACACCTCTGCCATATCAGCATCTGGTTTTCAATGCTAGTTCTGTCTCTTCAAACTGTGTTTTTCACCTTTTAGTATGTCTTGTACTTTTTTCTTGATCCTTAGACATGATGTACTGGGTAAAAGGAACTGCTGAAAACAGACCTTTAGTAATGTGGTAGTAAGTTGTGGGGAGAGGGGAAACATTCTATAATGCTATGATTAGATCTCAGTCTTTAGGTGAGCCTGTGTCTCTAGACTTTAGCACATGAACTTTACATGTGCTTCTCAATCTGTGCCCCACCACCACCAATCTGGGACTAAATGGCTAGAGTGGGCTGAGTTGGGTATTTCTCTTCTCCCGCATAGAAGGTTACAGGACGCTGGAGTTGGATATTTCCCTTCCCTGAGATCAGTGAGGGTCTGATAAAACCCTAGCAGGACCTGGTCAAATAGTTTCTCCTGAGGGCAGACCCTGTTAAGCAGAACAGAATGTTCTGGCATATTTCAAAATTATTCCTTTTCCTCACCCCTGCCAGAAACATGAGGGGATCTTTCTCCTATATTCACTGAGAGAATCAAGTCAAGCTCCTGGAGGTAAAATTCACAAAACTATCAGAACCCCTAATGACTGGGGCTCCATGGAGATTTTCTCTCAGACTTGTCCATGCTGAACCTCCAGCAATTCATCAATTACAATACAGGTTTCCTTCCTCAGGCATTGATTCCTGAAGTAACTTCCATTCCAGCAAGTTGTGATTCTCTGTATTTGCCCATGACTCTTTCCATTTTCAGGAGCATGAATCTGCCCTGTGACCTCACTTCTCTTATAGATCTAAAAAGATTTGTTGATTTTTCAGTTTGTTTAGCTTTTGTACTTGTTGTAAGGATGGAGCAGTAACTTTCAAGCCTCTTACACCGTGAACCAGAAACCAGAATTGAAAATCTATACTTTTTGAAACTTACCTTGGAGACGTTTGTAATCCTTAATGAAAACTCAAGAATCTTACAAGTTTATGGGAGTGTAAGTCCCTAGAAAGAAACCAATTTCTGATGCAAAAACTCATGTATCTTACAAGTGCTTTTATTATACCAGTGGAATTAATAGATGCTTTGGCAGGAAGTTAGGACATGTGGAATAGGAGAAATGTGTAGATAGTGTTCATCATTGTGTCACCCCCAACTCTTGTCATGAGAAATCCTAGGAAAAGACAATATTATGGCACACTACAAGAAATAGCACATCTAAGATGTTCTGCCTATTTGCAAACTGGCAACTGGGGATAATCACTGAAATAATAGATTGGTTATATCTTTAAAAACAAAGCACTGTTTTGCCATATTATGACACCATTTAGATATCTCTATTTCATTTATATAAAGCTACATTCTACCCAACACGTTATTAGAGAAACAGTTTCTGGAGAAACTGTTTCTCAAGATTAAAGTCTCACATACTAATATTTTGGTTCCCCCCCTAAATTAAAACATTCATTGGCATCCAGATTGTCAGGAAATGATGTAATAGTTGATGCTGAAGTCAGCATTGTGAGACTCACTAAGAAACGTAATAGGAAAGAATCAACAGACATTTAAGGAACTCCTCAACATGAGGGAGACAGAAATAAAGGAAAAATGATTCAGCAAAAATTGAGACAATGTAGTCAACAGAAGTTCAAATAATTTATAACATACAGATAAAAAGTGTTGTTTTCGGGCTTCCCTGGTGGCGCAGTGGTTGAGAGTCCACCTGCCGATGCAGGGGACACGGGTTCGTGCCCCGGTCGGGAAGATCCCACATGCCGCGGAGCGGCTAGGCCTGTGAGCCATGGCCGCTAAGCCTGCGCGTCCGGAGCCTGTGCTCCGCAACGGGAGAGGCCACAACAGTGAGAGGCCCACGTACCACAAAAAAAAAAAAAAAAAAAAAAGTGTTGCTTTCATTTAAAAAAAAAGTCTATAAGTAAAGAAATAGAAAAAAGTTCAAAAATCTTGTCAGTTTGAAATCACCAAGATAACTTTTTAAGACATAAAATAGTCAAGTCAGAAAAAGATATCCTGGGAAATAAAATGAAAAGATGAGAAAAAGGATAATAAGGGAGAATATGTAAGATAATTAAAATATATAATATAATCAAAGAGGTACAAAATCTAACCAATATGAGTCAGAGAAAGAAATAAGAAAATAATGGGAAGGAGTTTTTCAAGGAAGCAATTTAGGAGAACTTTATAGAACTGAAGGACATAAGCTTCTAGAGTGAAAAGCTCCACAAGAACTTAGGACAGTGGTAAAGATAAAAGCTTCACACCAAAGTCATCAATGGGAAATAATGGAGTACAGGGATAAAAAAGTTTCTAAAACCTTCTAAAGGGAAAACAGAGGGTAATATATGATGGATGGGAAAGAAGAATGGCATTAGACTTCTAAATGCAACAATGGGAGTTAGAAGATAACGATAGCACCTTCAAATTTTTGAGGGAAAATTATTTTGAATCTAGAATTCCACACTCAACTATCATTCAAGTGTGGGAGGAAAAACAAAGATACTTTCAGACATGGATTTTCTAAAAAGGTAACTCCCTTGCACCCTTTCTTTGGAAGCTCCTGGAAGATGTAATCTATCAGTACAATGAAGTAAACCAAGAAATAGGAAGGTGGGAATTTGAAGAAACGGGATATTCAAGGTAAAAAAGAGTCAAAAGGAATCCCTACAAGTAGAATGAAGGGAAGTCTCCAACTCTGCCACAGGGGAAGAAAGCATCTAGTCCATGTTGGAACAGGAAGTTGATGTGCTCCAGGAGGGCTGCTTGAAGAGAACAAGAAGACATATTATCTGACAGACTAGACTATGTGGAATACTGTCCTGACAAGCATATTATAGAGCTTTATAGCATGGGAGGATTTAGTAAAATACCTAAGGACAATTAAGCAATTATTAACTCCAGAAAAAAAAAAAAAGTTGAAATAAAGGAAATAAAATAACTATGCATGATACATTACTTGGCTAAACAATGTACAATCCATCATCATAATAATTAAATCTGATAAAAAGTTTAATTGAAATTAAAGGTATAATTATATTAGGAAAATGGATAAGAGGAGTTAGAGTTTCCAGTGAGTCAAGTTGCCTATCATCAAATAAGTGTTTTCATTAGATAATTAACGAGGAAAATCACTGCCTCTAGGGTGCAGGATAAGCCTCAAGGAGGAGACAGATAATGGATTGCAATTCTGGATTAGCACATTTTAATTCAAAAATGAACGCATGTAATTTGGGAGTAAAGAGATCACAGCAGGCTTGTGAGCTCCTACTTAGGTATCATCATCCTACCGAGGTGATGGCTGAGAGAGTAACGGATTTGATCATACCTCCTTGTAAACATAAAAATGGTATTGACCAGTGGCCTTATTCAAAGAAGAAACTTGACATGCATTATCTGTCCAAATAGCCAATTAAAAATATCTGGGATTTATGGGGCATTGCTCGTAGGAGAATGGGTATTTATCACATAGGCATTATCTGTATAACTATGAAGATTAAAAAACAATGCAGAGCTCCAAACAAAAACGGCATCCTTTGAGAACAAGGTTTTTACAAATATCATTCAAAAGTCATCTGTTAATTCAAAACCAAAGGCATCCTACAGTGGGATCAAAGGACAAGTTGGAAGATGCCAAGTTCTACAGGAAGAAATATTACATCTTTGTCTCATTTTACTTGTATCATTTGAGTCATTAGCAAACTTTGGTGTTGATAAGTTATATGATATAATTAAGTCTGCTTTGACGTTTCAACTGTTGGTGTAAATACAATAATATTTTTATAAATTAAGTAAGTATAAAAATTACTGAATAAATTTTAAACCATTAAAAATAGGGGAGGGCTTCCCTGGTGGCTCAGTGGTTGAGGGTCCACCTGCCGATGCAGGGGACACGGGTTCGTGCCCCGGTCTGGGAAGATCCCAAATGCCGTGGAGCGGCTGGGCCCGTGAGCCATGGCCGCTGAGCCTGCTCGTCCGGAGCCTGTGAGAGGCCCGCGTACCGCACAAAAAGAAAAAAAAAAAAAATAGGGGAAAACACCAGAATTACATATTTACCAATCCTGTAGATGGGGAAGACGATCTAATCTTTAAAGCAATGTTGGAAATCACAGAGGAAATGATAGATTTAACCATAAAATTATTTAAAAGATCTATTGAAAAATGAATAAAACTAAAGGCAAACAACAAATCTTAAAAAACATTGACAGTAAACATGAAAAAAAATATTATCAATAAAGAGGTCACTGACATCTATTGGATAAATACAAAACCTCAGTGATAAAGGCAAGGTTCATGAACAGATAATTTATATAACATATATATAATTAACAGCAAAGATACAAAATGTTAATTCTCATGAGCAATCAAAAAAATGAAAATTGAAGTGAAGAACTTTTAATCACAAAGAAAGAGATCCAATTTCTTTCATTCAATGCTGGTTAGAGGTGACACTGGAGGAGGGGTGAAATGACACTGACACACCTCTTTACAAAAGCCCTTTTGCAAATATGTACTGATACATACTTTAGAAGAAATGCAGGCAATTCAGAGACTCTCATCTTCAAAAAAATCTAAATAGGGAAAAAGTATTATACACAAAAATGTTCACTACTACAGTATTTACATTAACAAGAAAATAAAAGAAGGAAACAACCTATGCTTGTGATTATGTTTAAGTAATCTATAAGAGTGTCTTACTGGACGAAATACTCTACAATAGTTGTCAGTGTTAATTTATATAATTAATAAGAGTCTACAGCATCCAAGTAAAAGTTTCTATTGAGTAATCAGATTTCAACTTAACATAGGCAGTAAGATCCCAAGTATGTTATAAATAAGCTAATAAAAGCAAAATAGAGAATAAGAGTAAGACACCAAAATATTAGTAAGAGTATGCTCTAAATATTCACATTCCAGATGATGTTTTCTGTGTTTCTACACTTTCCAATTTTCCTTAATGATGATACATTAATTTTTTAAAAATCTGTGAATTTTATTTTCTTTTTCATTAAAATAACTTACCTAATTCAGAAAAATTACACAATAATTATTTTCTTTCCCTAAAAAGATATCTTAAAACAAGGGAGAAATTTTTAACTTCATGGAGCCTCTCCACCAGTAGTGAAAATTCTAATTCTGTATTTTAAATGGGAGTGAAATAAATCTCTATACTATATATGATACTTTAATGAGGCTTCTCTTACTAGGTGCCAAGTACAATTATTAACTGATCACTATTTTATTATTAAAGACAACTAATGTCAGAACCATAAAAACATAGTATAATATAAACTAGACTTAACTTTTCAAGAAAAATACTTAAGCACATATAATACTATGCAAAGTCAAAGCCAGTCAAAAGTATGGTTTACAGAGGGCATCAGTTTTATACTTGAACTCTTGGAGAAAATGAATAAATATTCAATAAATAATTCAAAATTTTAATATACTTATCCTTCTTTACTTGTACTTAGTTCTTTAGTAACCCATCCCTTTGGGGTGAAAAACATTTCCTTAAATAAAATTTTCATCATTTTATAACCAATGTATTTTATTTTAATAATTTCTATTTTGATTTAATCATTTAAATTGCCCACACAATAAACAAAGTACTAACCTGACCTTTGTTTTTTATTATATCTTGTTTTTCAAAAAATATTTATTTATTTGGCTGCACGGGGTCTTAGCTGAGGCATGCGGGATCTAGTTCCCTGACCAGGGATCAAACCTGGGCCCCCTGTATTGGGAGCACAGAGTCTTAAACCACTGGACCACCAGGCAAGTCCCTATATCCTTTTTTTTTTTTTTTTTTGCGGCACGCGGGCCTCTCACTGTTGTGGGCTCTCCCACTGCGCAGCACAGGCTCCGGACACGCAGGCTCAGCAGCCATGGCTCACAGACCCAGCCGCTCCACGGCACGTGGGATCCTCCCAGACTGGGGCAGGAACCCGTGTCCCCTGCATCGGCAGGCAGACTTCCAACCACTGCGCCACCAGGGAAACCCTATCCTATTTTTTTAAGCAAAGGTAAATCATGTGAGATTATATCCAGGCTATTTATTAAAATTCAATCTCACAGACTCACAAACACACAAGAATCGTATCGTAAATTTACTAACATTTCTATTTTTAAAAAATAAGTATCATGCTCTAATTTTTTAAACTTAATTTTTAAGTTAACTTTAATTTTTTAAACTTCTAGCTCCTTAAGCATAAATATTTGGTTTATGCACATCAATTTCATATTACATACCAGTAGCTTGAACGTAACATGGTCGAATAAGTGGTGCTGTTTTTGGAATCATAGGAGAGTCTGACAAACAACACTGAGTGTAAAGTTCTGAAGCTGCGAAGAAATTAATTCGAACTTGAATGCTAAAGTCGTAAGTTGCCACCTGACAGACAAAAAATACATTATAAATGTGACTATTTTTGCTATAAAAATTGTGATTTTTAAAAATTCAAATACAGTTGGCATACGTTATGTTAGTTTCAGTTGTGCTACACAGTGATTTGACATTTGCATATATTATGAAATGATCACCATGATAAGTCTAGTAATCAACTGTCCCCATACAAAGCTATTACAACGTTATTGACCATTTTCTCCTTATGCTGTATATTACACCCCTGTGGCTTATTTATTTTATAACTGGAGGTTTGTATCTCTTTATTCCCTTCACCTATTTCAACCAATACTATTTTTTATTGTACATATTTAAAGTTTACAACTTGATGATTTGATTTACATATACATAATGAAATAACACAATCAAGCTAATTAACATATCCATCACCTCACATAGTTACCTTGTTGTGTGTGTGAGAGAGACAGAGTTAGCAAATTTCAAGTATAAAGTACAATATTGTTACCAGAAGTAACATATGACCCAGCAATCTCACTTCTGGATGTTCACTTAAAGGAACTGAAATCAGGATCTCAAAGAGATACCTGCACTCCTATGGTCACTGCAGCATTATTCACAATAGTCAAGATATGGAAACAACCTACATATTCATGAATGGATAAAAAAATAAATGTGGTATACACATACAACGAAATATTTTTCAGTTTTAAAAATAGAAGGAAATCCTGCCATTTGCAACAACGTGGATGGACCTGTGGGACATTATACTAAATGAAATAAACCAGACACAGAAACACAAATAATGTATGGTCTAACTTACATGTAGAATCTAAAACAGTCAAACTCATAGAAGCAGAGAGTAGAACGGTGGTTGCCAGGGACTGGGGGGAAGGGAGATATGGGGAGATGTTGGTCAAAGGGTGCAAAGTTTCAGTTATGCAAGATGAGTAAGTCCTGGAGATCTGACGAGATACTATGGATTTAGCAAAACAGCAGTTTAAAAAAAAAGACAGTTTCAAAAAGAAAATTATCATATGACATTGAAAGAACATTTTTTTTTTTTCAAAATAAGACTTGGCTTATTTTTCATTAGTCCAAAAATAATTCTTAAAAATAAAAAATAAAAATATTAAAAATAATTGCTATTAATTCAAAATGGACCAAAGACCTAAATATAAAACCTAAAACTATAAACCTTGTAGAAGAAAATGTAGGAGAAAAATCTTTCTTAAGTGCAATACAAAAATAATCATCTATAAAAAAAATAAATTGTACTTTATCAAATTTTAAATTTACTTACTTATTTATTTATTTTTGGCAGTGTTAGGTCTTCGCTGCTTTGCACGGGCTTTCTCTAGTTGTGGCGAGCGGGGGCTACTCTTCGCGGCGGTGCACGGACTTCTCATTGCAGTGGCTTCTCTTGTGGAGGACGGGGTCTAAGTGCATGGGCTTCAGAACCTGCAGCGTGTGGGCTCAGTAGTTGCGGGTTGCAGGCTCTAAAGCGCAGGCTCAGTAGTTGTGGCACACGGGATTAGTTTATCCACTGGCACATGGGATCTTCCCGGACCAGGGCTCAAACCCGTGTCCCCTGCATTGGCAGGTGGATTCTTAACCACTGCACCACCAGGGAAGCCTCTCTCAAACTTTAAATATCTGTTCTGTTAATGATAATGTTAAAAAATAAAATTACAAGCCAAAAACATATTTCTCACAAAAAAATCCATCTTACATCCAAAATATATAAAGAACATACAAAGATTAATAAAAAACAAAGTACCCAATGAAAAACTATGTATTGAAAAGACAATTCAGAAAAGAAAATGTACATATGACATATTACCACATAATTAGGTGTTTAACATCATCAGATATTAGGGAAATGCAATTTGAAATCACAGAAGATAACACTTCATACCTATCAAAATGCTTAAATAAAAATGATATTACCAAGTGCTGATAAAGATGTAAGCACCTAATACATTTATGAATTGCTGATAGGAATGCAAAATTTTATAGTCATTTTGGAAAAGTTTTCTCGTTTCTTAGAAAATTAAATACATACTTAACATAAGGCCCAGAACTCCCAACCCTAGGTGTTTACCAAAGAGCAGTGAAAACTTATTCATACACAAACCTGCATGCAAATGTTTTTAGTGGCCTTATTCATAATCGTGAAAACCTGAAAACAAGCCAAATTCCCTCCCAATAGTGAACGGATAACAAACTTTGGTAAATGCATCCAACAGCTTTCTACAATAAAATGGAATGAACTACTGTTACACAGAATAATACGGATGAATTTCAAATGTAGTATTCTAAGTGACAGAAGCCAGATTGATAAGGCAACCTATTTTATGATTTCATTCATATCATATACAAGTGAAAAGGCAAAATTATACAAACAAAATGAGATCAGTGTTTGCCCTGAACTGAAGGTGGGGGAGAAGGTGACTACAAATAAGGACAAGAAAAATTTAGGAGAGGTGATTTTCTATGAAATATCCAGAATAGATAAATCCATAGAGACTGAATGCAGATTGGTGGCTGCCAGTGGCTGGTGGGAAGAGGGCTGGGGAGAAACTGCTTAATGGGTAAAGGGTTTTACTTTGGAGTGACGGAAATGTCTTGAAATGAGATAGATGGGGTGGTTATACCATATTGTGAAGGCACTAAATTGTTTACTTCCAAATGGTTAATTTTATGTTATAGAAATTGACACTCAATAAATTATTTTTTAAAAAATAAATGAAGGACAAATCAATCAGAGGTTTCCAGGAATTCCCCAGATATCTACCATGTGATGATCTCAAGATTCTACAGAAATAAAAAATATGTGTTAAATAAAATGAAGAGCTAAATAATAAAAAGCATATAGTTACAGCTTGCCATGCATATTACCCTACTAGGCAAACTCTTGGGCTTTTTGTTTCAGTATTAGCTGGCTGCTATGGTCTGAAAATATCCCCCCAAAATTCATATGTTGAAATCCTAACCCCCAAAGATGATACAATTAGGAGGTGGGGCTTTGGGAAGTGCTTAAGCCATGAGGATGGAGTCCTCATGACTGGGATTAGAGTCTTATAACTATAATTAGTGCCTTGTAAAAGAGACTCCAGAGAGATTCCTGGCCCCTTCCATCCTGTGAGGACACATCAAGAAGTCCGCGACTCAGAAGCGGCCCTAACCCCACCAATTCTGGTGCCATGATCCTAGACATCCAGGATCCAGAACTGTGAGAAATAAATTTCTGTTACTTATAAACCACCCAGCCTGTGGTATATTGTTATAGCAGCCTGAACAGACTAAGACAATGGCCATGTCACTGCCAATTCCATCTCCCGTCATAGAATCTTTTGCAAATAATCTGTTCCCATAACAGAATTATAGAAGCATAAAAATACTGTAACATGTTTTATTTTCATGGATGTTTCATTTATCTTGACAAATCAGAGCAAGCAACTCATTCCCATGATAATCTATTTCTGCGGTGATACCAGCACACAGGTGTCAAGGAGTAAATTGAAAAAAGATATAGTTCATGTCCAAATACTACACTTTTATATCTTTCTCAAAACAAAACTTTGTTTGATCTTATTTCTCCTGGAATTTCTCATTGTTAGTCATCAACAACCAGTTATATTTTGTCTCATTTCTATTTTTCCTCTTCTGGTTTGTTTTCTTCATTTTTTACTTGTTATATTAATAGAAATCAATACTTTCACACATATTTTAATAGTATTTATATTATTTTTTAGGTTACTATTGTATTCTTTCCTTTTTTTATATATAATATGAACTCATTTTAAACTCAAGTAATGCTATACACTGACACAGAAGACATGTGAGTGGCCCACAAGGAAAGGAGAGGGTTGAGTGACTTAGTGTAAACAAACAAGTCTAGTCAAGGATGCCAAATACAATTGTAATTGTCCACAAGCAGTTTTGATTGTACCCAAACCTGGTGCAACGTAGGAAAGGAAGGGTTACAACTAGAAATAAATCAAGTCCTTTATTGCTGATTTCACATTTTCCTGCTGCATAGGTCAAACAAGAGAGCACCCACTGACAATTTACATCTACACACACACAAAGATAGATAACTTACAAGTAGCTATAAATATAGTGGAGGACACCTGAAATGCCTCACTGGCACAAATTTAGTGAGCAAAATCTCACAGGGTGTGCTGTCTCTGCAGGGTTCTTTATGTTCTTCTTATTGTCGGATTGAATTACACTTCTATACATTAGGTAAATCTCCCTTTAAACTACCTAGTAAATGTTGAACAATTCAAAATCTTAAGCAATGTGCAGCACTCCAGAAAACTATAAATATATATAATTTATTTTAATTTTATAATCAATTTTAGAACACTAGAAGAGCCACAGTCCAAACATTAAGAAATAGATTTCTAAGCTTTTAACTGTTGAAAGTGTTAAATAGTAAACTGGACTGAAAAATTATCAAATTGCATATGCATCCTCCCCAAAAGTCATGTAACATTTAAATTGGCTTATGTATTTTTTCTAATTTTTAGTGACCCTTAAGCTAAATGCTTTTGTGGATAAAGGATGAAATTAAAAACACAGTTCCACTGTATGAAAACATAAAATCACAATATCGACTTATTAAGACAAGATATAACTTGATCTCAGCAAAATTAAAAACCTATAGATTAAATTACTGCTGAAACTCATTTATTTTCCTATTGAAGAATGTGTATGTGTGTGTGTCTGTCTGCATACCTCTGTACACATGAAAGATGCAGATGCAGGCACTGGATAAGAGAATGATAGACTTCAATGCTTCAAAATAATCTGTCACAAAAGGATTATTTTCTTTTAATTTTGAGGTTTTGTTTTTATCAAAATTATAAGAGTACATACTTGAGGAAATAAAAATAATCCTACAAAGCTTATTTTGAAAATCAGCATTCCCTTCCCTCCACCGATGTATACTCACACACACACACACACACACACACACACACACACACACACACAAACACACAGAAATCCAGATGCAATCATTTTCGACTCTCCTAGTTATTTCTTTTGGATTTACCTCAACACAGCTAAATAACCTACATAGAGTGTCATAAAACAAGCTTCAATAAATTTAAACGTATTTAAATAATACAAAGAATATTCTCTAATTACAATGTAATTATATTAAAAATAAATAACAGAAGGAAATATGGTAAATTCACAAATATGTGGAAATTAAGTAACATCCTAAATAACCAATAGGTCAAAGAAGAAATTACATGAGAAATTGCAAACTTTGATGAATGGAAAACACAAAATACCAAAACTTTTGGGATATGGGTAAAGCACTGCTTAGAGGGAAATCTATAGCTGTAAAACCTATACAAAAAATTAAGAGGGCTTCCCTGGTGGCACAGTGGTTGAGAGTCTGCCTGCCGATGCAGGGGACACACGTTCGTGTCCCGGTCCGGGAGGATCCCACATGCTGCGGAGCGGCTGGGCCCGTGGGCCATGGCCGCTGATCCTGCATGTCCGGAGCCTGTGCTCCGCAACGGGAGAGGCCACAACAGTGACAGGCCCGTGTACCGCAAAAAAAAAAAAAAAAAATTAAGAAAAATCTCAAATCAATACCTTCTACCTTAAAAAACAAGAAAAAAGAAAAGTAAACTAAACTCAAAGAAAGCAGAAGGAAGTAAATAATAAAAGATAAAGTGAAAATGAACAAAATCAAAAACAGTATAGAAAATCAACCAAAAGCTGAATCTTAAAAATACCAACAAAATGGACAAACCTTTAGATAGTCTAGGATGAAAGGTGAGATAATTTAATAAAATCAGAAATGAAATAGGCCACTTTACTACCTACCTTACTGAAATAAAAATAGTAAGAGAACACCATGAATAACTGTATGCCACTAAATTAGATAACGTAGACTAAATTTCTCAGGAAGAAATAGAAAATTTGATCACCTTTACTCATGAAGTGGGGAGAAGGTGGTCAAAAGGTACAAACTTCCACTTACAAGATAAATAAGCCCTGGTGATGTAATATACAGCAGGGTGACTCTAGTTAATGATACTGTATTGTATACTTGAAAGCTGCTAAGAAAGCACATCTTAAATGTTCTCATCACAAGGAAAAATACTGTAACTATATGTGGTGATGAATGTTAACTAAACTTACTGTGGTAATCATTTCACTATATATATATATCTAATCATTATGCTATACACCTAAAACTAATGCATGTTATATGTCAATTATATCTCAATAAAAAAAAGAAACATGGAGGGACTTCCGTGTCAGTCCAGTGGGTAAGACTCCGCACTCCCAATACAGGGGGCCTGGGTTCGATCCCTAGTCAGGGAACTAGATCCCGCATGCATGCCACAATTAAGAAGCCTGAATGGCGCAACTAAGAGTCCGCATGCCGCAACTAAGAAGGTTGCATGCCGCAACTAAGAAGGTTGCATGCCGCAACGAAGATCCTGAGGGCCACAACACCTGGTACTGTCTGCCTAAATAAATAAATAAATAAATAAATAAATAAAATTATTAGGAAAAAGAAAGAAAATACTAGTCTCATAATTATAGGTCTCATTAAAAAAGAAAGAAAGAAAGAAACATGGAAACTCACCTGGAAGAAGTATAGAGAAAACTATTAAAATATAGATGAAGCTGGGGGGTGGGGGAGTAGGGAAGGACTATTGGCCTTAGTTTACTCAAGGGAAGTCAGAGTACTAATTCTAGCAAAACAGAAAGTTCCCAAGAGAGAAAATATAAATACTAAAGGAACATCAGGTCATATCAGAATGAGTAATAGGAAATTAAACCAACATTCATTGGGCTCCATCCAAAGCAGGACATTAGACAGAAGAAACTCATGTGAAATCTATATAAAATCTAAGAGGCAATACTGACAAAGAAAGAATTGAGAAATGAGAAAGAAGAAGAACTCTCCTTTTGTTGCAGATGCTATAAATTTTTACTATGAGAAATATATGCAAAACTTGAAAACAGAAAAGGCTACCCATGATTTGACCTGACATAGAAATGCTATGCATGTTTAAGGACTGGGATGACAGATATACTGTATCAAGTAATAAAATCATGCCACTTTCAATGATATAGATTTGGTTTTTTGAGTTGTCTTGTTCAGATGTGTATCTTTTTAATTCAATATAGTATTTCCCAATATTCTACAAAATCCTAACAATTTCTGTCAATTTCTTTTCTTTCTTTCCATTTTATTATGGGTTATATTTTATTAGTTTCTACAAATACCCTTGTATATGTAATTAAAGGCTTAAGCATATGGTAATTATCCCCCAACCAAACTTAATCCCAGAAGAAACAAACTGTGACTGCAAATTTCCCCCCTATGGATATGCAAAGTGGAACAGAAAAAAAGGGACTATATAAAAATGGTCATTGACATTTTGATGATGGCAACCTTATGAAACTGAAGATTCTGAATGCTAATGACTAGAAGGAAAGTAATAAGCCTCAAAGAAAGGATATGAAAATTTTGTGTCTATAGGCTAAAGAAATATATACTATTCTTCATCATGTTTGGATTCCTAAGATGGCATCATGACAAGCCAGGAGGCTGAGGACATAACATTTATGGTCTAAGCTCTGCAGATCACCAGCAGCTAGCCTTGACAAGTCCCCTGGCCTCACTGTGCACTGGCTTCTACAATTGGAAAAAGGAGAAAAATCTAAGGTCTCAATGCCTGTCTTATTGGATTCATATGGAAATTAAGTGACATTGGATATTAGGGCACTTTACAAACTCTAAGTACTATATAATTATCAACTAAAGGATTGTTATTATAATTTTAAATATAAAATTTGAATAGATCTAGTAGATTGAATTAGTAATTTAGAAAACATATGACAAAGCAAAGCCTGAGATCAGATGACTTCAATGATGAAATAGATCACTAATTTAAAGAAGAATTAACACAATTCTTTCAAAAACAGAAGAGGAGAAAACACTTCTCAACTCACTCTAAGAAGTCAGTATTACCCTGATACTAAAACCAGACAAAGACAGTTGAAGAAAACTATAGACCAATATTCCTTATGAACAGGGATGCAAAACTCCTCAAGAAAACACTAGGAAACTAAATCTAGAAACGTATAAAAAGGATTATACTCCATGATCAAGGGAGACTTATCCCAGGAATGTAAGGTTGATTTAACATACAAAAATCAATCAATATAATGTACCACATTAATAGAATAATGGGCAAAATCATGTGATCATCAAACTGCATGCAAAAAAATTTTTGACAAAATGCAACCTTCTTTCATGATCAAAATACTCAAACTAGGAATAGAAGGGAACTTTCTCAACCTGATAAAGGGAATCAACAAAACATTTTTTAAAATAACACTGCTAACATCATATTTAAAAGCGAAAGACATATGCTTTCCTCCTAAGATGAGGAACAAGACAAAGATCTTTGCTCTTGCTACTTCTATTCACCATTGTACTGAAGATGCTAGAAATCAGGCAGTGAAACAAGTAAAAGGCAACCAAATTGGAAAGGAAGAAATAAAATGCTCTATTTGCAGATGGCATGTTCTTGTACATAGGAAATTCTAAGGAATCTACTAACAAACCATAAGAACTAATGTATAAGTTAAACGTGGTTGCAGAAAAACTAGATCAATGTTTAAAATCAATTGTTTTTCTACACACTTGAAATGAATAATCTGAAAATAAAATTAAGAGAACAATTCCATTTACAAGAGCATCAAAAATAATTATTTAGAAATAAATTTAATAAGGAAAGAGGAAATTTGTACATTGACAACTACAAAACATTGTTGAAAAAATTAAGAAAGATTTAAATAAATGGAAAAACATCCTATGTTCATGGATTAGAAGACTTAATATTGTTAACATGGCACTACTCCCCAAATTGATCTAAAGATTCTTCATAATCCTTATCAAAATCCCACCCAGACTTTTTGCAGTAATTGACAAGGTCAGCCTAAAATTCATATGGAAATGCATGGGACACAAAGTAGTCAAAAATACTACTGGAAACAAAATTGGTGGACTCACATTTTCCAATTATAAAAACTACAAAGTTATTATAATCAAGACCTTGTGTTATTGGAATAAGGACAGACATATAGATCAATGGAACATAACTGAATGTCCAGCAATAAACTTTTATATTTATGTTTAATTGATTTTAGACAGGAGTGTGAAGGCAATTTAATGTGGTAAAATAATATTTTCAATAAATGGTCCTGGGACAAATGGACATCACATGCAAAAGAATGAAACTGGACTCATATCACACATACACAAAAAATAATTCAAAATGGATTACAGACCTAAATGTAAAAGCTAATACTCTAAACAAAACTCTTAGAAACAAATATAGAAATCTCATGACTTGAGTTAGATAATAGCTTCCTAGATATGATACCAAAAAGCACAAGTGACAAATGAAAAAGAGATACATGGGACTTTTGTCACATGTGTCTTTTATATTAGCAGATGATAATACCCAGTGTGAAGACAATGTGAAGAAAATACAGCTTGGTGCCACATTAGGATGTAAGCTTTCTACTATAATCCTAAAGTCAAGAATAATGCAGGAGGGGGCTCCCCTCGTGGCGCAGTGGTTGAGAGTCCGCCTGCCGATGCAGGGGACATGGGTTCGTGCCCCAGTCTGGGAAGATCCCACATGCTGCGGAGCGGCTGGGCCCATGAGCCGTGGCCACTGGGCCTGCGCATCTGGAGCCTGTGCTCCGCAAAGGGAGAGGCCACAGCAGTGAGAGGCCCGCGTACCGCAAAAAACAAAAAAAAGAAAAAAAAAAAAGAATAATGCAGGATACCTAGTAGGTGCCCAATAAACATTTGTTGAATGATGATGATTGATGGAAATATAAACTGATACAAGTTTGGTGGTGATAATGTGGATATATGTACCAATAATTAAAAAGCACATAACCTTTCCTCACCAATTCCAATTCTAAATATCCAAAAGAAACAACAGAACAAGTCCTCAGAAATGAACATGCCAGTTTATTCACTGCACTTTAATTCACTCGTCGAATACTTATTGTCTGATATGTGCCAAAAAATATATTAATGCTACAAATATAATGTTGAACTATATATCATACTGTTTTCTTCCTTTGAATAATAATATGATTGATGACATACAGATATCTGACTAGATTAAGAAACGACATCTATCCTGGGTTAAACCGTGTGTTAAATTAGTATGTGAAAGATATTTCCCAACATGGCCTTAAAGCATATTGCTTCATAGGAAATTAGGAATAAGATAAGCCAAGAAAAATAACTGATCTTGTTCTAGAAATTCTAAACAAGGTAGTATGATAAGAAAAAAGTGGTAAAAATTATCATTATTAAAATAGAAGAGACAATAATATTTGCAATCTATTGTTTTGTTTTGTTTTTGTTTTTTGCGGTACGCGGGCCTCTCACTGTTGTGGTCTCTCCCTTTGCGGAGCACAGGCTCCAGACGCGCAGGCTCAGCGGCCATGGCTCACGGGCCTAGCCGCTCTGCAGCATGTGGGATCTTCCCGGACGGGGGCACGAACCCGTGTCCCCTGCATCGGCAGGCAGACTCTCAACCACTGCACCACCAGGGAAGCCCTGCAATCTATTACAGTATTCCTAAAAAAAATCTAAAATAAATTGAAGGATAATTAAAAGTAACTGATGCTTAAAGTAAGATAAACAGTTTTACACCTCATTAACATAATTTATTTTCAAAATGTTGATGAGAGCATAAAAATAATAAAACCCAATCATTTACACTGCACAAAACAGCATAGAAAAATTATTTCAAAATATTTCAAACTTTTGCTGAGCAGTATAAAATGCTTTAATAACATAAACGGCATATCTTTTTTCTGAATATGAAGCTCAATTTTATACAGAAACCACTTCTCTCTAAATTTTTTATTAATTTAATGCAACACAAACCAAAATTACCATAGAAGTTTTAGCTATAAACTCAAGAAAAAGATTCTAAAGTTCATCAAGAAAAATGGCCAAGGGGCTTCCCTGGTGGTGCAGTGGTTGAGAATCTGCCTGCCAACGCAGGGGACACGGGTTCGAGCCCTGGTCTGGGAGGATCCCACGTGTCGCAGAGCAACTGGACCCGTGAGCCACAACTACTGAGCCTGCGTGTCTGGAGCTTGTGCTCCGCAGCAAGAGAGGCTGCGACAGTGAGAGGCCCGCGCACCACGATGAAGAGTGGCCCCCACTCACCACAACGAGAGAAAGCCCACGCGCAGAAATGAAGACCCAACATAGCCAAAAATAAATAAATAAATAAATAAATAAAATTTAAAAGAAAAATGGCCAATGGTATTTTAAAAGGAAAAGAATATAGTTATCCTACCAGAGAATTAAAAGAATTTTAATAGCACCAACCAGGCCAAATTGTTAGCAAATAAATCATTACTGTTGTATGATGGCTTGTTATGCAAGAAGAATCAAAGAATTTTAAGTGCAATTTAAAATTCACCTTTCACCTCTGAGGTTGGCAGAATATTACATACACATACATATATAATGGATGCAACCTAGTTATACAAAGAAAGACGACAGTAAGCAACATTTTACATTGTTACTAGTGGCTAATACTACTGGTATAACCTTTTTGAAGAGCAATTTGACAACGCATATCAATAGCCTAAAATATGTGCACAGAGTTTGACCCAATTATTCTACCTCTAGGATGATATAATGAACGCCTATAATGTGAAAACAAACAGTTATTTACAAGGATGTTTCTTACAGAATCATTTATAGAGTCAAAAAATGGAAAAATCTTAAGTGTACAGTAAGAAGGATTAGTTTAATAACTATAACATAGTATAGCCATAAAATATTATCCCTAAAAAATTAAATTGCATTTAGAATACTTAATGACACAAAAAGCAATTGATAACATTTAAATTAATACACTCAGCAAAAAAAATGCAGGTTATAAATGTTCATAAAGTATTATTTCATTATAATTATAGACATAGAAATATAAGTATAGAGATAGAAGGAGAAAAAACAAAGATACCCCAAAATATAAACAGAGGTCATTGTTATGTATTAGGATTTATTTTGTATTCTTTCTTTCTGCTTTTCTAAACTTCCCATTTAATTTTGACAAGAGACTTTAATAATCAGGAGGAGAATATCACTGATATGCAAGATTGAAATATAAGATGATGCTGAGAAAACCTGCAAATCGTTAGGATACGTGGGAGTTGAGTAGGCTTTGAAAGCTATTAAAATACTGTAAAAATTAAAAAGATAAACATCCTCTGAATCTCTTCAAATAACTTGTTAATTATGCTTTTGTCTGAATTAGAAAGACAAGTCACAGATTGTATTATTCAACAAATAATTGTAATACCTTGACAATATTTCATGCACTTCAAAATCCTTTGCTGAAAAGATAAAAGGAAAATGTAAATAATGTGTATTTTGATATTATCTGATAGCCCAAATTAGGCCAAAGGAAACTATTCCTAAAATGACTTTCAAAAAAAGCAAAGATGTTCTCTCTCTTCTGGATAACCCTGCTAAAGAGTATCTATCTAAATGTCACTGGTTCATGAATGTAGATGAATAATTATTACACAGTAAACCTGTAGAAATCAAATATAGTATGGTATACATCTTAATGTTGTATAATACAACTTAATGTTGTAGATAAAATTAAAATTTTTCATTTTCTTTAATATCAGAAGAGTAACCTTTGATATCTCATCCACTATGATTGTCAAAAACTAGAACAGACAAAAGAGTGAACTCTGTAGACATTATCATTCCATGTGAGCCATATGTGCACAAAACCCACAAAATATATGCCAGCTAATGTACTGCACTTAAGAAGGCAAAATTAATCTTTAGCATTTTCTTAAATCTGAATGTGTCCTTAAATTTTCTTGACTTTTTCCTCCTGAAAGCTAAATAACAGCTATCATTGTTCCTAAAATAAGATTTTAATCTCAGTAAACTCTGTAGTTTAGTAACATTACTAAAAAATGGATTATTAAGGATGTACTTTGTTAGCATTCAATACACCTTCTTGTTGTGTTTTAATTCCTTTCCTTTAGTTGATTCTATCCTACACGTACTGGGTACAAGGCATCATGCTAGTTATGCTGGAATATAAAAAATGTTTTGACATAAGAGTTTCATACTCTAATTGCCATATAGCAGTTTGATTCTTGTTTGGGAGGATGCAGCGACATGCCTTTCCATATCATAGGTAGCAAGACGCTCTCTCTTTGGCACTTCTATTGCCTTCAAAGCAAAAGCATATCAGAGATTGCCCCTGAAATTTTGCCAGTGGTATCCCTTCCTCCTGGGCACATTCTAGGAAAGGTTTTTTTCTTTGATTTTCTTTGCTTGTTGTTTTTGTTGGTGTTTTTAAATCACCAAACATCGAGGGACACTACCCAAGAACCAGTGTTATAGCAACCCCTCTTAAATCTTCACAGCATGTCTTTGGTGATTTCAGGTGATGATTCTAAGAACATCAAGCATACCCCACTCAAATATAAGTAGAAAGCACATGCTGGCTCAAATATAAGTGATTTTGGGGTTAGCCTCAACTTTCCTCTCCTTCACAACATGTCATATCTTGAATTTTCTAGAGAGCATAACTGAGACCACAAGACCACGAAGGCTCCTTGTGTGTGCCCTCTGCACCTCTTGAGATACACTGCAAGCATGAAGCCAGACAACTCCACGATCATTTTACTGAATTAAAGGGTATACCCAGACATGCTCACAAGTAGAAAAAGACCCACTACAAAAAGAACTTAGGTGATCTTCAATAGCTTCTTAGTTAGGATTATCTTAACTCCACAACTCTCCAGTAATGTGAGTAATAGAAAGCTTAACTTACTTCTTCGGGAGAAAATGCTAGGCCACACTCCAGAGATGTCTCTCTCTCTAACTCCAAGGAATATATGTCAGGAAATGCAGTGTCTGTGAATTCCCCTATAAGAGCAGAAAAAGGACACTTTTTTTTTTTAAGCCAGATACATATCTATGATGCTATTGTTAAATGTGGAAATGAAACTTTGAGAAACCTCATCAAAATGTTCACAACAATCAAAAAACAGTCGCTAAAACATCTGTGCGGGGCTGCATAAGGTTGCTAGGTTAAGGAATCACTCTTAATGCCAAGATGCTAATCAGCAAAACTGGTATCCAAAAATGGAACAAATATATATTCAATCAGCAAAACAGAGAGGATAAACCTATTTTTTAAAATCTCCAAAGTTCAAGAATGATATCACAGTCATATTCAGATGAATATAAAAAGGTATAAAGGTCAAGATCAAATAACTGACTGAATCTTAGGTCTGAGAAAATTGAGACTCCCTCTCCAGTGAAGATGGAACAGGGAGAATCCAGACCTCCTCTGATGCCTTACGGAGTTCACAAAGAAGATAAACACAATTTCGTACAAGAAAACTTTTCAACAAAATGGTATCACTCCAGATACAAAGGCATTGGGTGGAGATACAGAAACAACTGTCAAATAGTAACACAAACTTCAGGGTCAAAAATTATAACCACTTAAATAAACTTCTAAAATAAGTTCCTGAAAGATCAAATGTTAGCTACAATAGAACCTCTGCCCTCATCTAAACAATTCTAAAAATCCTTTTTTTCTCCCTAAAGTTTTCTGATTAATCCAAGGAATGATAATAATTTCAAATACCCTGTCTCAAAATAAACTTAAATAACTCATTTCATTCTCCTTCACCCTACTCAATTTCTCTCAACTTGATGTATGGTATAAAAACCATTAAACAAATGGTTTAAAGGATCCATTAAGTGTTTATTAACACAAACATGTTTGTGGTGTGGGAAAAAATACATATATTATACAGCAAAGAATATCCACCTAGAATGGCTATATATCTCGAATACATAAAATATAATAAAAATAGATATTCTTAAGTATATTTGAAGTATATATAAACATATAGATTGTGAAATGCAATAATCCAAGACAGCATCAATAAATATTTCTTGAGCACCTATAATGTGCAGAGAACTATGTCAGACAACTCTAGCAGAAAACAAAAATTGGAACCATAGTCCTTGACCTCATGGAGCTCACAGCGTAGTAAGGGAGACAAACAAGTACAAAGCTCTTTTTGATACAAGGTACAATTTGGTTAGTGCTATAATAAAACTCACCTAATGTCCTAAAGGAGCAAAGGCAAAAAAAATAATTTCAACCGATTGGACAGGGGTACGAATGGGGCTAATGATTCATAGGAATGCAGGAGGTTGATGCTAATTTATAAAAGAGGGTAGAATCTCAGGCAGCAGGGACAGAAGAGGAGGAACTAGCCTAGCAGGAGGGAAGCCCAGTGCCAGAGGAAATGTGTAACACAATCTGGTTGCAGTAGAGACAGCTGATGGAGCCTACAATGGGAGAGGTGACTGGAAAGAAAAGGTGGCATCATAGCTAAACAGATCTCAGTATTTCCTCCCCCTTAAGTCATTCTTGTCCTGAAACGATAATGTGAAAAACCAAGTCTAATTTGTCACAGAAGGACATTTATGTTTTAACATACTCATAATAATAAAATACATTTTCAGGACATTTTAAGTATAAACTTTATTGCAAATTGTTAATAATTGTTAAGATCAACTTATATACATCCTAGACTGTGTCAGCAGCCTGCTGTTGAGAACCACTGCTACTGGTAACAGGAAACCAACAAAGCTTTTCAAGCAGAGGGCAGATGGGATAAGATCTTTGCTTGAAGGAGATCACTCTCTGGTATAGGTATGAGGATAAAGGCTTGGAGGCAAGGAAAGCATTTTAAAAGATGATCCAGTGACCTAGAAGGGAAGCTTGAGCTAGGGCTAAGGCAGAATTGTGGAAAGAAATGCATCTTGCCGAGTAGCTCTGCAGAATAACCAGGAAGAGCCTGTGATTCATTAACAAGGTGCATGAATGCATATGAGGCAGTCAGAGTAAAGTGTTAATGCAACTAAAGTTTCAACATCCAGATTTTCCAAAACAGAATATAAATCTCATATGGATTTCCAACTGCCTACTGTTATGATTCCTGGGCTATTCCACAGTCCCCTCAAACACAGCATGCTTGCCTAGATCTATTCCTTCCCTCACATTATATCAACTATGAATAGTCCCTCCCATCACATACGTCTTAGAGTCAAAAACTGGGAGCGATCCAAGACTTCCTCCTCCTCCTTAATACTGATGTCCGCTTGGTAACCACATCGAGGCATTGCTAATTTCTCAGCACCTCTGTACTCTCCTCCTTCCCGTCCCTGGTATCAATGTCTGAGCTCAGGCTCTCATCACTTCTCACCTGTATGGCCACCATACCTAACTGATCCCCCGTCTCTGTTTTTGCCCCTCCCATACCCACCTTTTCCCCCAGCCCATTTTCAACTTTGCTCCAAAAGGAAAATTAGTGAAGTGCAAGCCTACTCATACCATTGCCTGGATATCAATCCTTTAATTGTGCTGCCTAACCTCTAGGATAAATGTCCAGAAAAAACTATTAGTTACCTGGGTCTCACTTGCCCCTCTATACTCTAGAGAGTCCAAACTACTTGCCACACTGACTCATTTCTAGGCCTTTACTTGCATTCTTTCATATCACCTTCTCTGTTTCTCTCCTTATTTCTTCTAAATTCAGATTACGCATCAACTTCTCCAAGAAATCTTTCCTGTTGGTGATTCTCAGCTAGTTTCCCTTAGCATATGCTTCCTTAGCACCAGGTACTGACCTGTCTTGTAGCATCCACATGCTATATGGTAATAACCCAATTCTTTTTTTTTTTTTTTTTTTTTTTTTTGCGGTACGCGGGCCTCTCACTGTTGTGGCCTCTCCCGTTGCGGAGCACAGGCTCCAGACGCGCAGGCTCAGCGGCCATGGCTCACGGGCCCAGCCACTCCACGGCATGTGGGATCTTCCCGGACCGGGGCACGAACCTGTGTCCCCTGCATCGGCAGGTGGACTCTCAACCACTGCACCACCAGGGAAGCCCCTAACCCAATTCTTTGTCTCTCTCTCCTACTGTTATATAGGTGGTCTCCATTTGTCATTTAGATCCAATAGCCATCTTTCTCTGCTCTCCTCTGTCCTGACCTCTACAGACTGATTTATCTAGGTCCCTTGCTCTTCTGTCTCTGATTTGGTTCAACCACAGGGAAATGTCAGCAAGATATCAGAGAGTAGGAGGTATTTATGCCCTCATGTCTTCCCTGCCTTGGCTGCAATTCTGGCAAGGACAGCATTTTTTTTTTTTTTTTTTTTTTTTACAGTTATAGCTTTTATTAGATGGCCCCTCTTTCAGAGTTTCACCACTCACAGGGCTTCAATAATATCTTGCCTCCTCTTGCTCCTTCCGGCCTAGAGGTAGAAGCAGCTTCCATCCCTTGTCAGTTTTTTTTAACCTGGCTCCCAGGTCCATACATAATTCCTTCACTAAATCATCTTCAGTTAAATGCTTTGAGTCATTTGTTTACTACTAAGACCCTAACTGATAAACTTACTGTTAACTTTTAGAGAACAAGTAAGATGTCTTATTATCTTTATACATTCAAAGTCTAGTATCTGGCCTATAATTGGTATTCAACAAATATGTACTGAAGAAGAAATGACTAAACCAACGGTTGGCAAACATTTTTCTGTAAGGGTTTATATAGTAAATATTTTAGGCTTTGCAAGCCATAAGGTTTCTGTCACAACTATTCAACCCTGCCATTCATGAAAGCATCCAGAAACAATATACAAACAAATGAGTGTGACTGCGTTCTAATAAAACCTTCTTTATAAAAAAACAGGTGTCAGGCCAGATTTGGCCCACAGACTTTAGTTTGCCAACACCTGGAGTAAATAAATGAAATACTTTATAAAAGTGCATTTTTTTCAAACTTAATTTAACATAAAGATACCTAATATATAGGTATACACAGAGAGAGAACTCTCCAAAACATTCACCTGAAATTCTTAAGCAATTAAAACTAGCAATTAATAATTTTATTTTCATTTATAGTATATACTTATGTATAATATACTTAACCTACTATATTATAACAATTAATAAGCACAGTTATATGTCATGCATTATCAAAGTCTTCTGATATATATACATGTATTTCTAGAAATAGAACCATTATGGTTTATAGGATATAAGAAAAATATGGGGGACTTCCGGGAAGATGGCGGAAGAGTAAGACGCGGAGATCACCTTCCTCCCCACAGATACACCAGAAATACATCTACGCGTGGAAAACTCCTATGGAGCACCTACTGAACGCTGGCAGAATACCTCAGACCTCCCAAAAGGCAAGGAACCCCCCACGTACCTGGTTAGGGCAAAAGAAAAAACTAAACAGAGACAAAAGTATAGGGATGGGTCCTGCACCAGCGGGAGAGAGCTGTGAAGGAGGAAAAGTGTCCACACACTAGGAAGCCTCTTCGCGGGCGGAGACTGCGGGAGGCGGAGTGGGGGAGCTTGGGAGGCGCGGAGGAGAGCACAGCAACAGGGGTGCGGAGGGCAAAGCGGACAGATTCCAGCGCAGAGGATCGGGCCGACCGGAACTCACCAGCCGAGAGGCTTGTCTGCTCGCCCGCCGGGGCGGGCGGGACTGGGAGCTGAGGCTCCGGCTTTTGTCGGAGCGCCGGGAGAGGACTGAGGTTGGCGGCGTGAACACAGCCTGCAGGGCGTTAGTGCACCGCGGCTAGCCGCAAGAGAGTCCGGGGAAAAGTCTGGACCTGCCGAAGAGGCAAGAGACTTTTAAGTCCCTTTATTTCCTGGTGCACGAGGAGAGGGGATTAAGAACACTGCTTGAGAGAGCTCCAGGGACGGGCGCGAGCCGCGACTAAAAGTGCGGAGCCCAGAGACAGACATGCGACGCTAAGGCCGCTGCTGCTGCCGCCACCAGGAGGCCTGTGTGCGAACACAGGTCACTAGCCACACGCCCTTCCGGGGAGCCTGTGCAGCCCGCCACTGCCAGGGTCCCGGGATCCAGGGACAACTCCCCCGGGAGAACGCACGGCGCGCCTCAGGCTCTGCCGCCAAAGGCCCGCCCCACACTCCGCGACCCTCCCTACCCCCCAGCCTGAGTGAGCCAGAGCCTCCGAATCAGCGGCTCCTTTAACCCCGTCCTGTCTGAGCAAAGAACAGACGCCCTCCGGCAACCTACACGCAGAGGCGGGGCCAAATCCAAAGCTGAGCCCCTGGGAACTGTGAGAACAAAGAAGAGAAAGGGAAATCTCTCCCAGCAGCCTCAGAAGCAGCGGATTAAAGCTCCACAGTCAACTTGATATACCCTGCATCTGTGGAATACCTGAATAGACAACGAATCATCCCAAATTAAGGAGCCCTGTGGATGAAAGGCTCTTGGTGCTGCAGCCAGGAGTCAGTGCGGTGCCTCTGAGGTGGAAGAGCCAACTTCAGGACACTGGTCCACAAGAGGCCTCCCAGCTGCACATAATATCAAACAGCAAAAATCTCCCAGAGATCTCCATCTCAACGCCAGCACCCAGCTTCACTCAACGACCAGCAAGCTACAGTGCTGGACATCCTATGCCAAACAACTAGCAAGACAGGAATACAACCCCACCCATTAGCAGAGAGGCTGCCCAAAATCATAATAAGTCTACAGACACCCCAAAACACACCACCAGACGTGGACCTGCCCACCAGAAAGACAAGATCCAGCCTCATCCACCAGAACACACGCACTAGTACCCTCCACCAGGAAGCCTACACAACCCACTGAACCAATCTTAGCCACTGGGGACAGACACAAAAAAACAAGAGGAACTACGAACCTTCAGCCTGCAAAAAAGGAGACCCCAAACACAGTAAGATAAGCAAAATGAAAAGACAGAAAAATACACAGCAGATGAAGGAGCAAGATAAAAACCCACCAGACCTAACAAATGAAGAGGAAATAGGCAGTCTACCTGAAAAAGAATTCAGAATAATGATACTAAGGTTGATCCGAAATCTTGGAGATAAAATGGACAATAGAATGGACAAAATGCAAGAATCAGTTAACAAGGCCCTAGAAGAACTAAAGATGAAACAAGCAACAATGAACAACACAATAAATGAAATTAAAAGTACTCTAGATGGGATCAATAGCAGAATAACCGAGGCAGAAGAACGGATAAGTGACCTGGAAGATAAAATAGTGGAAATAACTACTGCAGAGCAGAATAAAGAAAAAAGAATGAAAAGAACTGAGGACAGTCTCAGAGACCTCTGGGACAACATTAAACGCACCAACATTCGAATTATAGGGGTTCCAGAAGAAGAAGAGAAAAAGAAAGGGGCTGAGAAAATATTTGAAGAGATTATAGTTGAAAACTTCCCTAATATGGGAAAGGAAATAGTTAATCAAGTCCAGGAAGCACAGAGAGTCCCATACAGGATAAATCCAAGGAGAAATACGCCAAGACACATATTAATCAAACTATCAAAAATTAAATACAAAGAAAACATATTAAAAGCAGCAAGGGAAAAACAACAAATAACACACAAAGGAATCCCCAGAAGGTTAACAGCTGATCTTTCAGCAGAAACTCTGCAAGCCAGAAGGGAGTGGCAGGACATATTGAAAGTGTTGAAGGAGAAAAACCTGCAACCAAGATTACTCTACCCAGCAAGGATCTCATTCAGATTTGATGGAGAAATTAAAACCTTTACAGACAAGCAAAAGCTGAGAGAGTTCAGCACCACCAAACCAGCTCTACAACAACTGCTAAAGGAACTTCTCTAGGCAAGAAACACAAAAGAAGGAAAAGACCTACAATAACAAACCCAAAACAATTAAGAAAATGGGAATGGGAACACACATATCGATAATTACCTTAAATGTAAATGGACTAAATGCTCCCACCAAAAGACACAGATTGGCTGAATGGATACAAAAACAAGACCCATATATTTGCTGTCTACAAGAGACCCACTTCAGACCTAGAGACACATACAGACTGAAAGTAAGGGGATGGAAAAAGGTATTTCATGCAAATGGAAACCAAAAGAAAGCTGGAGTAGCAATTCTCATATCAGACAAAATAGACTTTAAAACAAAGACTATTAGAAGAGACAAAGAAGGACACTACATAATGATCAAGGGATCGATCCAAGAGGAAGATATAACAATTGTAAATATTTATGCACCCAACATAGGTGCACCTCAATACATAAGGCAAATACTGACAACCATAAAAGGGGAAATCGACAGTAACACATTCATAGTAGGGGACTTTAACACCCCACTTTCACCAATGGACAGATCATCCAAAATCAAAATAAATAAGGAAACACAAGCTTTAAATGATACATTAAACGAGATGGAGTTAATTGATATTTATAGGACATTCCATCCAAAAACAACAGAATACACATTTTTCTCAACTGCTCATGGAACATTCTCCAGGATAGATCATATCTTGGGTCACAAATCAAGCCTTGGTAAATTTAAGAAAATCGAAATTGTATCAAGTATTTTTTCCGACCACAACGCTATGAGACTCGATATCAATTACAGGAGAAGATCTGTAAAAAATACAAACACATGGAGGCTAAACAATACACTACTTAATAACGAAGTGATCACTGAAGAAATCAAAGAGGAAATAAAAAATACCTAGAAACAAATGACAATGGAGACACGACGACTCAAAATCTATGGGATGCAGCAAAAGCAGTTCTAAGAGGGAAGTTTATAGCAATACAATCTTACCTTAAGAAACAGGAAACATCTCGAATAAACAACCTAACTTTGCACCTAAAGCAATTAGAGAAAGAAGAACAAAAAAACCCCGAAGTTAGCAGGAGGAAAGAAATCATAAAAATCAGATCAGAAATAAATGAAAAAGAAATGAAGGAAACAATAGCAAAGATCAATAAAACTAAAAGCTGGTTCTTTGAAAGGATAAACAAAATTGATAAGCCATTAGCCAGACTCATCAAGAAAAAAAGGGAGAAGACTCAAATCCATAGAATTAGAAATGAAAAAGGAGAAGTAACAACTGACACTGCAGAAATACAAAAGATCATGAGAGATTACTACAAGCAACTCTATGCCAATAAAATGGACAACCTGGAAGAAATGGACAAATTCGTAGAAATGCACAACCTTGTGAGACTGAACCAGGAGGAAGAAATAGAAAATATGAACAGACCAATCACAAGCACCAAAATTGAAACTGTAATTAAAAATCTTCTAACAAACAAAAGCCCAGGACCAGATGACTTCACAGGCAAATTCTATCAAACATTTAGAGAAGAGCTAACACCTATCCTTCTCAAACTCTTTCAAAATATAGCAGAGGGAGGAACACTCCCAAATTCCTTCTATGAGGCCACCATCACCTTGATACCAAAACCAGACAAGGATGTCACAAAGAAAGAAAACTACAGGCCAATATCACTGATGAACATAGATGCAAAAATCCTCAACAAAATATTAGCGAACAGAATCCAACAGCACATTAAAAGGCTCATACACCATGATCAAGCAGGGTTTATTCCAGAAATGCAAGGATTCTTCAATATACACAAATCTATCAATGTGATAAACCATATTAACAAATTGAAGAAGAAAAACCATATGATCATCTCAATAAATGCAGAGAAAGCTTTTGACATAATTCAACACCCATTTATGATAAAAACCCTGCAGAAAGTAGGCATAGAGGGAACTTTCCTCAACATAATAAACGCCATATATGACAAGCCCACAGCCAACATCATCCTCAATACTGAAAAACTGAAAGCATTTCCACTAAGATCAGGAACAAGACAAGGTTGCCCACTCTCACCACTCTTATTCAACATAGTTTTGGAAGTTTAAGCCACAGCAATCAGAGAAGAAAAGGAAAAAAAAGAAATCCAAATCGGAAAAGAAGAAAAACTGTCACTGTTTGCAGATGACATGATACTATAAATAGAGAATCCTAAAGATGCTACCAGAAAACTGCTAGAGCTAATCAATGAATTTGGTAAAGTTGCAGGATACAAAATTAATGCACAGAAATCTCTGGCATTCCTATACACTAAGGATGAAAAATCTGAAAGTGAAATCAAGAAAACACTCCCATTTACCACTGCAACAAAAAGAATAAAATATCTAGGAATAAACCTACCTAAGGAGACACAAGACCTGTATGCAGAAAATCATAAGATACTGATGAGAAAAATTAAAGATGATACAAATAGATGGAGAGACGTACCATGTTCTTGGATTGGAAGAATCAACATTGTGAAAATGACTCTACTACCCAAAGCAATCTACAGATTCAATGCAATCCCTATGAAACTACCACTGGCATTTTTCACAGAACTAGAACAAAAAATTTCGCAGTTTGTATGGAAACACAAAAGACCCCGAATAGCCAAAGCAATCTTGAGAAAGAAAAATGGAGCTGGAGGAATCAGGCTCCCTGACTTCAGACTATACTACAAAGCTACAGTAATCAAGACAGTATGGTACTGGCACAAAAACAGAAAGATACATCAATGGAACAGGATAGAAAGCCCAGAGATAAACCCACACACATATGGTCACCTTATCTTTGATAAAGGAGGCAGGAATGTACAGTGGAGAAAGAACAGCCTCTTCAATAAGTGGTACTGGGAAAACTGGACAGGTACATGTAAAAGTATGAGATTAGATCACTCCCTAACATCATACACAAAAATAAGCTCAAAATGGATTAAAGACCTAAATATAAGGTCAGAAACTATCAAACTCTTAGAGGAAAACACAGGCAGGACACTCTATGACATAAATCACAGCAAGATCCTTTTTGACCCGCCTCCTAGAGAAATGGAAATAAAAAGAAAAATAAACAAATGGGACCTAATGAAACTTCAAAGCTTTTGCATAGCAAAGGAAACCATAAATAAGACCAAAAGACAACCCTCAGAATGGGAGAAAATATTTGCAAATGAAGCAACTGACAAAGGATTAATTTCCAAAATTTACAAGCGGCTCATGCAGCTCAATAACAAAAAAACAAACAACCCAATCCAAAAATGGGCAGAAGACCTAAATAGACATTTCTCCAAAGAAGATATACAGACTGCCAACAAACACATGAAAGAATGCTCAACATCATTAATCATTAGAGAAATGCAAATCAAAACTACAATGAGATATCATCTCACACCAGTCAGAATGGCCATCATCAAAAAATCTAGAAACAATAAATGCTGGAGAGGGTGGGGAAAAAAGGGAACCCTCTTGCAGTGCCGGTGGGAATGTGAATTGGTTCGGCCACTATGGAGAACAGTATGGAGGTTCCTTAAAAAACTACAAATAGAACTACCATATGACCCAGCAATCCCACTACTGGGCATATACCCTGAGAAAACCATAATTCAAAAAGAGTCATGTACCAAAATGTTCATCGCAGCTCTATTTACAATAGCCCGGAGATGGAAACAACCTAAGTGTCCATCATCGGATGAATGGATAAAGAAGATGTGGCACATATATACAATGGAATATTACTCAGCCATAAAAAGAAACGAAATTGAGCTATTTGTAATGAGGTGGATAGACCTAGAGTCTGTCATACGGAGTGAAGTAAGTCAGAAAGAGAAAGACAAATACCGTATGCTAACACATATATATGGAATTTAAGAAAAAAAAATGTCATGAAGAACCTAGCGGTAAGACAGGAATAAAGACACAGACCTACTAGAGAACGGACTTGAGGATATGGGGAGGGGGAAGGGTGAGCTGTGACAAAGCGAGAGAGAGACATGGACATATATACACTAACAAACGTAAGGTAGATAGCTAGTGGGAAGCAGCCCCATAGCACAGGGATATCAGCTCGGTGCTTTGTGACCCCCTGGAGGGGTGGGATAGGGAGGGTGGGAGGGAGGGAGACGCAAGAGGGAAGAGATATGGGAACATATGTATATGTGTAACTAATTCACTTTGTTATAGAGCAGAAACTAGCACACCATTGTAAAGCAATTATACCCCAATAAAGATGTTTTAAAAAAAATTCTCTTTATCAATCCACCATCTGGAGAGAGAATAGTCTATAAGTAATCTTTTTGTTTTCATTCTGTAGGAGAAATAATCATGCGTCACTTCACTCTTCTTTTGTAAATTATTTGCTTATTTTTCCCATTTTAAAGGCTTCCCTAACGTCTGTAATTAGAATTTCCCATGCCTTTTGAAGTTTATTTTTCTTAACCTTAAAAATATTTTTAGGAATAGTGTGTGCTCCCTGTGGAAGACAAAGAACATAAAAAATTAAAATATGAACTGCTAGCCCTTAATGTACTTATTAGTAAACTTCCACTGCCCAATGAAGAGCCACAAAACGTAGCATCCTAACACAACAACTGTTTGTTCTCACAGATCTACAGGTTGGCTGAGGGGCTCTACTTCACGCTGTAGCTTAGGACCAGAGGGCTGGCTGGGACCTTTTCTAATGGTGATGACAGTTTTAAAAAGTGAGGTGGGTCTTATACGTGCTGTCACAGAAAGATCTTGCATTCACTTCCATTAAGTTACAAGAGCAAGTCACAGAACAATATGTACACTGTGGCCCCTGTGTGTTAAAAATTCAACATATTTTTGTAGCACATCTATGTACAAAGAAGCCTCAAATCAGCTTTAGAATGACACACACCAGACAGTTAATTGTGGTTACTTTTGAAAAGGGGGCTGAATTTTCGAGCAATGTTGTAAGGGAGGAGTTTGTGATTTATGTGTGTAAGAAGTTTTTATAAGAAGAATATATATGCTATGATTAGCTCTGTCATTAAAACATTTAAATGAGCCTAAGAGTAGAAATAGTAGTTGTGTATCACTCGGATTAAGTAACTGCTAACTGATGCAACAGAGAAAACCTGATATCTGAATGACTTAACACAACAGAAGTCTGTTTCTTGTGCACATAAAACCTGATGAAGGTTGGCAGAGGCTCACCTCTCACAGATGACTCCGAGATCCCGGCTATGTACGTCACGTGGCTCCACACCTCAACACGGGCTCTCTCTGTTTGCTGCTGAATGGAAGAGAAAGCACAGAGGTGCCGTACTGACTCCCTCGTGCCTTGGTCTGGAGGTGACCCTTCCTAATTACAAGTGGACTGGGAATATAGTCTCCCCAGGAACCCAAGGAGAGCAAGACAGGATGTGGATGAGGTTTGCAGTCTCCCATAAACTGGTGTATAGTGTGTGCTCAATAAAGAGCAACTACTGCAATTGCTTATGACAACAACCCTCTTAGTTAGTTGGAGGAGTTTCTGAGAAGGCCAAATTTACCTTGAAATTCACCAAGTTTTTCTTGTGCATACTATGTAAGACATGTTTTCAAATACAGGATTCCATCTAATTTCCAAAAGTACCCTGTACATCTCAGCAGAGAGGGCTTTCACCAGTACCTTTCTGCATTGCCAGTTGCAATAACCTGTGTAATCTCAGTAGGCTGGGAATTTTCTCCTAACTTTTGGTTGCATGGTCAAAATCATAGCCACCCACCACCTGACTGAACATACCTGAACACCCGAACAGGTGCCATTAAGCATATTGAACAAACAGCATCTCCCCTGGGACCGATACAGACAAGGATTACTGGGAGGATGGTGAATTACTTTTCCTTGTTATTCAAAGCTAGCATGTCTGACAAAGAACCATTTTCCACCTCCAAGAAGGACTCCAAGATGGGTTTTTAGGAATTCAGCCTCAGCAGATGTTTGTTTACACAGTGACTTCCTTGGTCCCTCCTCCTTTACCACTTAGGAAGAAGGCTTTGGTTTGGGACCCCTTAATTAAGTTCACTCATCAGTGTATGGATTCAGTGGCCAGATTCAAAGAAGACACTTCATTAAAATCCTACTGCAAATATCACGTTGTTTCAAACAAGGCCTCCCTAGCCTTGGGGTTATAAGCCAAGGCCCTGTAGAGTCCATACCAAATCAGAGTCTCGTCACCGGCAGGCTTGCAAACACTGAGAATGTGGTGGAGGCACCCAGTGGAGATGAGGAGGTGTGTAAACGTCACTGTCTGAAGTGAACAGATACATGGAAAGAGCAGCTGCTGTCCCAGGGGTCCACGGTGACGAACAGGATCTGCGGGGAGTCGGGATGCTCCGAGTCAGGGGAGGGCAGGGCATATGGGCTGTCCGTGCCTCCGGGAGCTGAGTGCAGCCTCCAGAGGAAGATGCAGAGAAGAGCTGGCCAGCAGGTCAGCTTCCAGTCTGGACACGAGGGAACACTGGGGAAGACCCAGGGGCAGGGCGCTGTGATGCCACAAAGTGCTGGGACTGGACCCCCGTGCCGGGACCGGGGCAATCAGCTCTCAGGGAAGCCTGGGGCGAGGGGCAGGAGGATCCTAGGTAAACGAAGCCCACAGACAATCCCCAAATGGTGTCTGATTCTCATGTTCACCTTCCTTCTTTAGGCCTGCTTTTAATATTTTGGCTACAAGTTCCTCTTTCTTATTGCCTGAGAGACGTCACGGAGCAGTGAGAGGAGAAATGGATTAAGAGACAGAAGGGCTGCCTCAGGCTGGGAGGAGTGGAACAGTATGGGCTCTGGAGGAATTCAGACCGGGCCGTACTCCCGGTTCTGTCACTTTACCAGTCCGGAGAATACTGCAAGTTCTTTGTCTGCCAAGTGGGTTTGATAAGCCTCATCTTATAGAACTGTCGGAACATATGTGATATATGTAAAGCACCTGGCACAGTGGCTGGCGATGTCTGGGTCTTTCATGCATGGCAGTTATTATGATGCTTGTTTTCATACCAGAAGAGACTGGTCTTCTCTGTCCTAGAGATACCCTCATCTCTAGGAATTTTTCATTTTATCCAGATGTCAGAAACTATGCGGGCCTCTAGGACAAAGAAAGCTGAATTAACCAAAGTGCTCCTTAGCAAGTAACCCTGAGTACATTTTCCCTATCAGAGAATGTTGTTTCATTTGTGGAGGCAGGGGTTTCACCAGGATGCAAATCAAACCTTATAGAATTTGTGTCAAGGACCAATAATTCCCCTGCTTCCCCAAAACCCCCCCGATTTTCATGTGTTTCATCACCACCAAAATCTGGGCTCATTTAGGAGTTCTGCCAGATTACACTCAAGACAAACAAATCTCATATATTAACGCATATATGTGGAATCTAGATAACTGGTACAGTTGAACCTCTTTGCAGGGCAGGAACAGAGACGCAGACATAGAGAACGGACATGTGGACACGGGGGAAGGGGGGGTGGCATGAATTGGGAGATTAGGATTGACCTATGTACACTACCATGTGTCAAATAGACAGCTAGTGGGAACCTGCTGTACAGCACAGGGAGCTCAGCTTGGTGCTCTGTAACCACCTAGATGGGTGGGGGGAAGTCCAGCAGGGAGAGGATATATGTATACATGTAGATGATTCACTTCGTTGCACAGCAGAAACACAACATTGTAAAGCAATTATACTCCAATTAGAAAAACCCGATAACTAATTAATGGAGCGGGCTGGGGCTCCTCCAGCCCAGGGCACAGAGTGCCAGCACAGGGGCTTCTCAGCATCCCACCACAAAGGAGACAATCTGCATAAAACACCTGGTTTGTTTGTGCACCGTGTTCACCTGCACCGGGGCAAAAGCACTGGACCCCTGCTCACCATTATCACAGCCTCATCTAGCCCACCATGCAGCCAACTTAAAATTACCTCCCAAGGAGGGATTTGCAAAATAACCAAACCTCAAAGTGTTCTGGCTAAGAGAATTTATACTTCACTGCTCTCAACTGGACTCTCTCCCCACCATCCTCACTGGGTTTTTCCATCACACCACCTTCCTTATATAATAGCTGCTCTTATACTCTCAACATCTACAGGCAGGTGCAGGGTCTTTTTTATCTTAGCATCATCACTACCAGCACAGAACCTTCCAAAGAGCAGATGCTCAATTACAGATGGGAATCAATGAGGCACTGAGTGAGGAATGTAACTTATTACTATCTAATTTTGTCGGCATTCTTGAATAAGCTAAGGACATCTAGGTGTATATCTTCGAATTTTCCAAAGAGAAAGACAAAGGTGAATAAGACAAACCAAAATTTGACTAAACTTTACTTTGCTTTTCATTTTAAAACCACAGCATTCTTTCACATTTCCGAGAAAATTCCTATTCCAATGCCATATTATCTCAGTCCAGAACCCCAGAAAGATGCAAGGAGTTTTCACATCGTACTACACGGTACCTAAACTCTTACGCTTCAACCTGATAAACAACAACAAATATGTGATCCATGTCATTTATAAACTTGGATTCTGAATCTAAAGAAACATTCTAGTGAAAGAAACATTTGAAAGATACTAGTGTAAAACAGGAACACAAAGAAGATATACATTATGAGCTTTCCAGCCCCAGCTTAGCCTCTCACTACTGAAAAGGTTGGCAGCGTTGGTCAAACACAAAGTGAAGAAGCTGCCTCAGACCTCACTAAGAGTGGGAGGAACTGCTAGACATGACCTTGGAAGGCGCACTGGCCTTGACTCGAGTACCAGCCCTGGCTGCGGCTCGGGCTCGGGCTCGGGCTCGGGCTCTCTCTTCCTCATCTTTCAGAGCCTCCTCATAGAGATCTGGTAAGGCACTGGGGACGGTACCAGTCACCTTGGCCATAAACTCCAGGACTTTCATCTTGCTGGTTTCAGCGTGGGCTCTCCGGCCCCACAGGAGCTCATAGCACGGGAGATCGCTGTCGCACACCTGACGATACACCAGGTACTTTTCCTGCACCAGATCTTCTGTGATAAGCTTCCTGGGCTCCCCAAAGATTATGTGACACCTTCCAACATAAACACCCAAACCATTCAGGAATTCCCAGATCTCCTCCTCAGAGGCGCGGTCGCCATGCAAGAAGATCACACCGAGGACAAGCATCAGAAGCCCATTCTTCCGAAACCGCCCGCCACTGCTCTGACGCCCATCATCGCTGACATGTAGCTTGCTGACAAGGGCATAGGAATCACCACCCGGCTTGACTTCCTTCAACTCAAGACCAAAGACCAGCTGAACGCACTCAGCAGCTCTCCTGAGGATCTCAGGGAACTTCCTCTTGTACCTTTTGTTCACAAGCTTCAGCAAGTCTGCCTTTATAATGGGCTCTTCCACTGTATACTTCTCCAGCAGGAATTCTATCAACATTCCCACCTTCTTGATCAGAGGATCTCTCTGAAAGCTCTCACCGGAGGCTGAAGGCTGGGAGGAATTTCTCCTTGCCTCAACCCGGACCTTGGCACGCACATCAGATCCTGGGCCTGAAACCCCTGCAGCACGAGAGCTAGTGGCTGGGGCTCCCTGAGGCTCCTGGCGAGTGCCAGCAGCAGGGGAGCTCGGGGGAGTACCCCGAGAAGGAGAAGAGGGGCACGAGGGCGACTCTTCTCTCTGTGCTGCAGTGGCCTGAGCACCCCCAAGATTCTGGGTCTCCCTCCGGGCCTGGTGGCGCTTCTCGCGGACACGAAGCTTACTCTTCTGCCCCCGAGGCATGACTATGGGCAGGGACAGCAAGCGGGGGAGCGGGCAGGAGAGCAGGTGATGCTGGAACCTGGAGGAGGGAAGGTGAGAGGGTGTGAGCACCTTCAGCAGAGAGGTCCCACCCTGACTTGAAGAAGGCCGCTCTGCACGTTTCCTTGAGGGCACTGCTCTAGGAACCACTAGGCTCTTGTTCTTGGTCAGCCTGTCCCGAGAACCCAGGGTAAGAAGTGCGAGTGAGTGAGCCTCAGGCTACAGCCTGCCAGCCCTGCCTGTGGCTGATGGCGGTGACCACAGATCCTGGTAGGGTAGGCCCTCTCTGGGTTCCAAGGGTCCCTTTCGTTCACAAACAGGATTGTCACATCGACTCTTGGTAGGGCCGGGACCTCTTTCCTGTGCTGCTCTAAAGGTGACACCTCAGAGCTCCCTGGGGCCCACGAGAAGGAACTGAGTCATGGACACTGTCGGGGTGCACAGCGCTGACAGTTGTGTGGGGCCTGCTCTGTCCTGAACTCGTTGGTCCTCAACCATTCAGCGTCCTCATCTTGTCGATACCAAGGGTCTGGGACCCCTCCTGCTGCCCCTGGTGTGGCACCTTCAGACGAAGGATCTCGTCTCCCTTAGAAATGATACAAAGAAATGAGGAGCCTCCGCCTGACAACCATGCTCTGGGCCTTCAAGGGCTGAGCAGAGGCCTGGGCAGGACTCTTTATTATGCCTTTGATTCGGTGGAAGGGGGGTGTGCTACCTTCAGTCGTCATTCACAGTCCCCACTGGGTCTCCTGGGAGGATCTGGGGGCTCCTTTCTCTCTTGACTTGAGGACATTTCCTCACAGTACGGCCCACAGCTCCCTGAGACCGAACAGTGGAAGTGACGATGGCCTTACCTGGCCACAGCGCCCCTAGTCTCCAGAGGCTGAAAGCTGCAGCAGGCAGGCTGAGGCCCTATAACGTGTGGTCCTCCCTCACGGTCCCCATTTCTCACTCAGGGGAGGGTCTACGGTTCCTCCCTCTGCTGACCCATCACACCAAGATGCTGACTTCCCTGTGAGTTCCGAGTGGGGAACTGATGGGCACTTCTGCCTCACATCTGTGCCCGGGGGCGCCTCTAGGAACGACAATGGAGAGGGACTCTGCGCGGTCCCCGCTGGCACGGGGTGGACTTCCCCCCACAGTCCTCAGCATCGTCTCCGTGAGTCCTGGCAAATCCCGGAAATCCTCCCTCCGCTGATCTGAGTTCGCTTGCATTACATTAAGATTCTCACCTTCCTGAGATCCCCAAGATGAAAGAAAGGGTGAGCCACTGCCAGTCACCCCCGTCCATGCCCTCCCTGGGTTGGTAGCAGGGGCTGGACTCCGCGGGACCCCACTGTTGCGGCATCGTTGGCCTCTTTCGCCCTCACTCAGACGGCATCTACGCTCCTCCCTCAGCCCACCTGAGTCTTCTGGCCTCAGATCAAGGCCCACATCTGCCTGGGTCCCTGGGGCCCGAAGTGAGGGGTGACACATCAGGCTACCTCTACCTGGGGTTTCCCAGGGCTGAGGGGGGTGGGAGTTTGTGGGCCCCCACTGCTTTGGGTGGGTGTGCATCTACATCATCCCTCAGTGTCCTCACCCTGACGCACAGCAGGACTTGGACATCCTCTATGTCTTGACTTGACGTCTATCCCCTCATACTAAGGCCCCCAACTCCCCGAGACCCGCTAGAAAGAAAATTTTCTTGTCTCTCTAGCTACAACTGTGTGTGGACGTGCAATGCTGACAGGCAGGAAGAGATTCTGTGGCCCTCACTATTGTGGTGTAGGTGGTCCCCTCAATTCTCAGGGTCCTCTCCTTGGTTCCTGGCATTACCTGGAAATCCTCCGGCTGCTCACCTGAGCCCATACTCCCATCAAGGAGGTTCCTCACCTCCCTGCCATGGTCTGGGAAAACGTGAGTGATATTCATCAGGTCACCATGCCTGAGTCTCCCTCCCAGGTCTGAGAGTAGGAATGAGATTCTATGTAGTTCACTTCTTTCTGGGTGGGGCTCCCGCATGTTCACTCGGTGTTACCACCTTGACTCTCGTTAGGAACCAGGCTTCTTCCCTATGTTGAATGAGGCCTCTCCCATTAGACCCAAACCCTGACGTCCCTGAGACCACCCTTGGAGGAACTGAGAGGGCAATTCAGCCTGAGAGCTCTAAACCTGGCTTCCCAGGGCGAAGGCAGAGGTGGCACTTTGTGGGGTCTCCTCTGTTCTGGGGGAGTCGGTTGTCTCATTCCTCACATAGAATTTGTGCCTTGACATCGATCATGGCCTGGGACTCCTCTTCTTCTGCTGAACCGGGCAGCCAGCCCTTAAAGCAAGGCCCTCATCTCCCTCAGACCCCACAGGCAGAAGTTAGGGTGCACCTGAGCCTGCCAGCTCTGCCCTGGGCCTCCCGGGGCTAACGGCAGGGGCGGCATGAGATGCAGCTCTCTCCACTGTGTATGGAGCAGTCTCCATTTCCTCACTCAGGATCTTCACCTTGACTCTGCACCCTGCCTGGGACTTTGCCCTCTGCTGACGTGAGCCCATGACCGTCAGAAAAGGTCCTCATCTTCCTGGGACCTGAGCTTACAGTCAGACTGAGCCTCATTCTGCCAAAGCTGATCTGGGGCTCGGCTACGCCTGGTAACAGCAAGGGTGGGACTCTCCGATCCCACTGTTCTGGAGTTTGTGGCTCCCTCAGTCCTCATTCAGGACTCTGGCGTCCAGTCCGGGTAGGGTTTGGGATTCCTCCCTCCACTGACCCGAATCTACATGCCTCAGGCCGAAGCACTCACCTCCTTGAGTAGCTAGAAGAGAAGTCGGGGGCTCCACATCCCGGCTACCTTATCTGGGGACTCCCAGGTCTGAGAGCAGGGCTGCTGATTTGTGCAGTTCCCTGTTTTCACGAGAGGTCTGCTTACTAACAGTGATGGTCCTACCTCTGCTTCTTTTAGGGCCAAGTCTCCTCCGTAAGCTTAATGGGGTTGCCTTATCTATCCATCCATCCATCCACCCGCTGTTTTACATTTCACACCCATTACGCATTTACTTCGTAACTGGTAGTTTGTATCTCTTAACTGTCCTCACCTAATTTCTCTCCTCCCCCCAACCACCTGTTTGTTTCCTGTATCTATAACTGTTTCTGTTCTGTTGTTTGTTCATTTGTTTTTTCAGCTTCCACGTGTAAGTGAAATCATACAGTATTTGTTTTTCTCTGTCTGACTTATTTCACTTAGCGTACAGAACACCCCCTTGGTCCACGCCCCCGCCCTTCCTTTTTGGCCGCACCATGTGGCACGTGGGATCTTAGTTCCCCTACCAGGGATCGAAGGTGCGCCCCCTGCAGTGGAAGCGAGGAGTCTTAACCACTGGACCGCCAGGGAAGTCCTGCCCCCTTTCCATAAAGGCCTTTCTCTACCCGAACGTTCCCTAGCCCCCAACCCCACTTCCCACCCCAGGCAGAAATGAGGGGTTCTCTCAGCCTGAATTACTCTAGAGCATCGCACGAGTGAAGGCGGGAGGGGGCCCCGTGCAGTCACGCCTTTCGGAAGGAGGAACCCTCGTCAGCTCTGAAGGTCCCACTTTTCACCTGCTGGGGACAAGACTACACCGTTTGCCTAAGAAGCCGCCCCCTCTAGACAAAGGCCCTCCACTCTCTGAGGCCCTCCAGACGGCAACTCCTCTGGCATATAGGTCAGATCAGGGTCTCATGCTGCTGATGGCAGGCAGGGGCGGGAGGCGGGGGGTCACCTTTGTTATGGGGAGAGGGGGGCGGGAAGGTCCCTGCAGGCTACATTCAGGTTCTCACCGTGGCTCCGGACGAGTCCTGAAAACCCACACTCGGACAAACAAACGCCGCAGCTCCCGGTCGGGCTCCTCGCTTCCGAAGCGGAAATCCGGGGGAGCCGCATCCGGCGCTGCGTGGGGTATCCGAGGGCTGACGGTAGGGGCGGGACTCTGTGGGAACGCCCACTGTTCGGGGTTCAGCGGCCCCTGCCTCCTGCCGGTGCCGTCTATCAGAGCCCGGGACCCCTCCCTCTATGGTCCCGGGTCCTCCAGCCTCCGAACCAAGCCCTCACCTCCCCGAGGCCCTAGTGGAGGGAAGTCAGGGCGCTGCTCCGACCATCTCTGCCTGACAAGACGGGCGCCACCCTGTGAGCCTCCCTCCTTGGGGGAGAGACCCCCTCATTAGCACTGAGGGTCCTCACCTTGACTCTGGTTATGGCCAAGACGTCCCCCTCTGCAGAACTGGAGTCTGATCCTGCTAGATGAGGCCCTTCCCTCCCTGAGATCACTCGGGTGGAATGAGGGGATGACTCAGCAGTAGCTCTTCTGGGTCTCCCAGGGCTAAGAACTGTACAGAAGTCTATTTGGCCCCCTCTGCTTTTGGGGGTCCCCTCATAACACTCAGCATCGTCACATGAATTCTTGTTAGGGCTCAGGTTTCTATCTCTCTCTCTGCAAAACTGAGGCCAACCCCATTAGACAGAGACCCTCACCTCACTGAGACTTTCCAGGCTGAAATCAACCTGACATCTATGGCCAGAGCTTCCCGGGGATGACAGCATCAGAGATTTTTCCGGGGCCTCCTTTTATGCTGTGCGTGCTACCCTTAGTCCACATTCAGATCCTCACCTTGACAAATGATCAATCCTGTAACTCCACTCTCTGCTTTCCTGAAGCTGCTTGTCTTACATCAAGATCCTACTCTCCTAAGAATTCCAAGTTGAAAGTCAGGGTGATCCTCATATGACCATAGTCCATTGGGGCCTCCAAGAACAGGCAGCAGGGATGCAACTCTATAGGACCTCACTGTTCTGGCTGGGTCCTTCCGTGATTCCTCACTCAACATGCTCACTACATCTAACAAAGCCTGGCACTCCTCCTTCTACGGAACTGAGGTCACTCTCCTTAGTCTTTGGATAACTCCTATATTCAGGGGTGATCGTCTCCTCGGTCCTCATTCATGGGGGTTCTTATATCAGCTTCTGTCTCTTGATTAAAGGCTTCCTGGGAAATGCATATTCCTACAAACATTTGACCGGTTACCCTATTGCAAATCTTGGGAGAAAATGGGTCTCTGTCCCGAAAGTGATGTAAGCTTAGGAAAATACAGCACAAATTAAGGAACTCAGGACAGATGTTACGCTGTCAGAGAAAAAAAGCTGATATATTCCTTCTCTTCACCAGCCAGACTTAGGGTAGTTCTAAAATATTTACTTTCTACATAGAAGGATAGAGCCAGATAATCTTGTAAGCCCCTGATCATTTGAGGGTATCTGATTTTGCACATGCAGATGATCATATTGTTACCGAGCATTATCTCTTTCTCTCCTTTATTCATATCTCTTGTTTATTTCCGTATTTGTACTGCTGTGGGTATGTATTCCAATCCAGTGTTTTGGTCACAGAGTCCTTCTTTTCATCACTCAAGATACATTTTGAAGTGGTAGAAGACAGTGAATTAACTGACTCATGATCAGCCTCAGGCTGGGAGGAGTGGAATGGCGCGAGCTCTGGACAAATTCAGACCAGAGGTCCAGTCCCGGCCATGTGACCTATTAGCTGTGTGAACTCAGGTCCATCACCAAGCTCTGTGAGCCTCAGGTGAAGTGGCTTTGTTAAGCCCTATTTTGCAGGGCTAGTGGCATGCAGGTAATGTATGTAAAACACCTGGCACAGCGCCTGGACCACATTGAGACTTTACACAATGTCTGTTTTTACCATGATTATGATTATTTTGGCTGCAGACGATACCACCCACCCTGAAGGAATTTTTAAATCCAGGAGATATCAGAGAATATGTGGCATTCTAGGACATGGAACACCAAATCAGTCCAAAATGCTGTTTACAAAGAATCTTTAATTTCCCCAATAAATAAAATATGAAAATTATATTTTCCTTCCAACTGAATGAAATTCAAATATTCTAGAATTTGCTTCCAAGACTAACTCTTTCTTCCTTCCAAGCTGCCCTTTCATCTAAACTAAACAACCCCTATCGTCATTAATTTTACCGTCACCGAAAATCTACACCTCTCGTAGACTTTGCGGAATTACAACCAAAAAAAAAAAAAAAAAAAACTGAATGCGAATGCCCTTTTAATAGAATGGGCTCTGACTCCTTGTCCCCCAGCAAAGAGTATCAGCCCACTGGCTTCTGAGTTTCCAGTTTCAGACTACTGTCACCTTTATTTCAAAGACACTCCTTGGAGATGATGTGCATAAAACACCTAGGTTGTGCACTGTGTTCACCTGCACTGGGACAGGAGCACGGGGCACGTTCCATCCCTGCCCCGGGTGGAGATTTCTCTCTGGTTTACTCATGATTTCAAAGTAACTGTTAAGGGCAGTTTTCCATTCCAGGCTTAAGTCTCTCAACTCTGAGACCCACCATCTGAGGGTCTGGCCCCTGTTCAGTGTTTCCACAGCCTCACTGGCTGGCTCACCATACGGCCTAACTTAAATTTATCTCCCACTGCAAGACTTTTATATTGTCCTAAAGTCTCAAAGTGCCTTGCATCAGGACATTTACACTAGACTCCTCATGAGGAACCCCTCAACCCCCACTTCTTACCCCTGATTTTTATTGTGCCTTTAGATCTTCGTTCACCAGCTGCTTTCTATGAATGCTGCTCTTAGACTCTAGAATTCTACAGGCAGGGGTTGGGTCTATGTTTCTTAGCATCCCCAGTACCATCCAAAAGCCTTCTGAAGAGCAGACGCTAAATTGATATTTGAACAATTAAAGATCAGGGCTTCCCTGGTGGCACAGTGGTTAAGAATCCGCCTGCCAATGCAGGGGACACGGGTTCGAGCCCTGGTCCGGGAAGATCCCACATACCGCGGAGCAACTAAGCCCATGTGCCACAGCTACTGAGCCTGCGCTCTAGAGCCCGCGAGCCACAACTGCTGAAGCCCACGTGCCACAACTACTGAAGCCCACGTGCCTAGAGCCCGTGCTCTGCAACAAGAGAAGCCACCGCAGTGAGAAGCCCATGCACCGCAATGAAGAGTAGACCCACTCGCCGCAACTAAAGAAAGCCCTTGCAGCAACCAAGACCCAACGCAGCTAAAAATTAATAAATTGAAAAAATAAAAATAAAAAAAAAGAGCACATGTGCAAGAAGGCAAAATACTGTGATTTCACTTCTCCCACATTCTTAAATAAGCAAATCCAGGTATATATACTTCAATTTTACAAAGAAAGACTACAAGGAATAAAACAAACAAGAAGTGAATACCTCTTCAGATTTTTTTTTTCTGTATCTCATGATCACACAGACTTTACTGTGGAATAATTTCCTTTTTCACAAAAAATCCATATTCCAATGTTCTGAATGACAAGAAATGATTCAAGGATTTCCAGTTTGTGTTACATAATACCAAAATTCTTATTTTTCAACCTGATAAGCTGCACTAAATGTGTGAGTCATATCATTAATAAACTTAGACTCTGAAGCTAAACACATCTTTAATTGAAAGGAACAACATTTAAAAATAGAAAAAAGAAAAATCTCCGATTTGTGCATATTGTCTAGGAACACAAATATATGTTGTGTTCCCATGAGCCACACCTTGGCCCTCCACTAGTTGGAAGACTGACTGCTTTCTTTAAATACAATGTGAAGTATCCGCTCAACCTTCACTAGGGACCGGAGGAGCTTTGGGACATGCCCTGGAACACCCACTGGCCAGCGTAGCAGTATGAGCCCTGGCTGCAGCTCTGGCTCAGGCTCTCTCTTCCTCATCTCTCAAAGCCTCTTCATACCAGGATGGGAAGGCACTGGGCTTGGTATCATTGACATTAGCCCCAAACTCACACATTCTTTTATATATCTATATCCGTAACTATCCTGGAAGCACCCCATATTAGTTTACAAAGATCATGCTCATTCTTTTTTATAGCTACATAGTATAGTACTCCACTCTGTGAATATACCATGTTTTTATCAATTAATATATTCACGGACATTGCAGTATTTTCACATTGTTGTGGATGTGTCTTCGGGGTTAATTTCTGAAAAACTGGAGTTACTGGCTCAAATGTAAATGCATATTTCCTTTTGTTGTATCGCCAAATTCTGTTTATGTTCTAATCTCATTCTTTGACGTGTAGCTGTCCAGCTACACGTCAAAGAATGAGATTAGAACATTCTCTAACACCACATACAAAAATACACTCAAAACCAATTGAAGACCTAAATATACGAGTGGAAACCATAATGCTCCTAGAAGATAACATGGGTGGAACACTCTTTGACATAAATCATAGCAATATTTTTTTGGATCTGTCTCCTAAAGCAAAGGAAATAAAAGCAGAAGCAAACAAATGGAATATAATTAAAGTTAAAAGCTTTTGCACAGCAAAGGAAACCATTGACAAAATGAAAAGACAACCTGTGGAATGGGAGAAAATATTTGAAAATGATATGATCAATAAGGAGTTAACATCCAAAATATATAAACAGCTCATATAACTCAACAGTCAAAAAAGAAAAACCAAATAACCCAATCGAAAAAATGGGCAGAAGATGTAAACAGACGTTTTTCCAAAGAAGACATACAGATGGCCAACAGGCAAATGAAAAGATGGTCAACATCATTAATCATCAGATAAATGCAAATTAAAACTACCATGAGGTATTATTACCTCACACCTATCAGAATGGCCATCATCAAAAAGAACAGAAATAACAAATGCTGGCAAGCACGTGGAGATCTGTACACTGTTGGTGGGAATGTAAATAGGTGTAGCCACTGTGGAAAACAGTATGGAGGTTCCTCCAGAAACTAAAAATAGAGCTACCATATGACCCAGCAATTCCACTCCTGGGTATGTATCCAAAAGAAACAAACGAACAAACAAAAAACAACAACCCCACCCCCTCACTAAGTTGGATGGTCTCCTTCAGGTTCTCGATGGTTCTCTGAGCCTGAGGGTTTCCACCGCTCATCTACCCTTCCCCCCAGCTTCGTCTACATGCCTCTGATCCCACCCTCCCAGTCCAACCTCTCTGTTTAGAAAGAAGGTGCCTGTGTCTGGCAGAGCCAGGATAGGATGAAGAGACAGTCCTTCCCAGCCGCCCAGATAATCAAGAGTTTTGACCGGATCTTTGAGCACACACCAGGACTGTGAGGGGCCAGAGGAAAAGCACAGACTATGGTGCTGAAAGGGATTAATAAGGAACTTAGTGATTTGGCCCCTGACCCTCCAGCACGCTGCTCTGCAGGTCCAGCTGGGGATAATATGTTTCATTGGCAAGCCACAATTATGGAAGCTAATGAAAACCCATATCAAGGTGGTGTATTCCTTTTGACAATTCATTTTCCTACAGACTACCCCTTCAAACTACCTAAGGTTGCATTTGCAACAAGAATTTACCATTCAGACATTAACACTAATGGCAGCATTTGTCTCAATATTCTAAGATCACAGTGGTCTCCTCCTTTAATTGTTTCTAACGTTCTTTCATCCATTTGTTCACTGCTATATGATCCAAACCCAGATGACCCCCCCCCAGTGCCATAGACTGCATGAATCTATAAAACAGAGAGAGAGAAGTACAAAAGAATTTCTCAGGAACGGACTCAGAAGTATGCCAGGTATGCTGCCTTAAAGTCAGAATAACCTGCATTATAGCCAGAATAAACTTTAAATTACTGTTAAAAAAGGAAAAAAACACTAATTCGAAAAGATGCACGCACCCCAATGTTCATAGCAACATTACTGACAATTGCCAAGATGTATATACCACATCTTCTTTACACACACACACACACACACACACACACAATGGAATACTAGTCAGCCATAAAAAAAGAATGAACTTTTGCCATTCTGCAACAACATGGATGGAGGTGGAGGGTATTATGCTAAGTGAAATAAGTGAGATAGAGGAAGAAAAAGACTGTATAATACCACTTATATGAAGGATTTCAAAAATAAAGCAAACTAGGGAAATATGACAGACTCACAGATATAGAGAACAAACTAGTGGTTACCAGTGGGAAGAGGGAAGGGGGAGGGGCAGGGGAAGGATAGGGGATTAAGAGATACAAAATACTATGTATAAAATAAATAAGCGGGCTTCCCTGGTGGCGCAGTGGTTCAGAGTCCGCCTGCCGATGCAGGGGACACGGGTTCGTGCCCCGGTCCGGGAAGATCCCACATGCCGCGGAGCGGCTGGGCCCGTGAGCCATGGCCACTGAGCCTGCGCGTCCGGAGCCTGTGCTCCACAACGGGAGAGGCCACGACAGTGAGAGGCTGGCATACCGCAAAAAAATAAAATTAAAATAAAAAAATAATAAATAAGCTACAAGGATATATTGTACAACAAAGGGTATATAGCCAATATTTTATAATAACTGTAAATGGAATATAATCTTTAAAAATTGTGAATCACTCTGTTGTATACATGAAACTTATAAAATATTGTACATCAACTATACCTCAATTAAAAAAGATCTACTCTCTTAACAACTTTCAAATATACAATACAGTATTATTAACTATAGTCACCATGCTGTACATTACATCCCCAGGACTTCTTTATTTTGTAAATGGTTTGTACCGTTTGGCCATTTACACCCATTTCATCCATCCTCCACCCCACACCTGTGGCAACCACCAATCTGTTCTCTGGGTGTTTTTTTTTTTTTTTAATTTCCACATATAAGTGAGATCATATAGTATTTGTCTTTGTCTGTCCCTCTGTGTTATTGCAAATGGCAGGATTTCCTTTCTTTTTAAATGGCTGAATAATATCCGAGGGAGAGTGAGAGTATGACTGTGTGTGTGAGTGTGTCTGTATCACATTTTCTTTATCCATTAATGAACACTTACGTTGTTTTCATGTCTTGGTTATGGTAAATAAATGAATATGGGGGGGTTGTGCAGATATCTTTTCAAAAAAGTTGTTGTTTTCTTTTCCTTCAGATAAATTTCCAGGAGTGGAATTGCTGGATCACACGGTAGTTCTATTTTCAATTTTTTCATGAACCTCTATACTGTTTTCCATAGTGGCTGCATCAATTTACAGTCCCATAAACTCATATTTTCTTGAATAATTTAAGCACATCCTAAATGCAAAAGGTATATATCTTTTCCTAACTTTAAAAGGTTTATATCTTTTAAATTTTGGAAAAGAAAGACTGAATGGAGTACGCCAAACCCATAGGTGAACAATTTTAATTTGTTTTCTCTATCTTCTTATCCTATTTTACTGGGGAGTTCTTTTACATTACCAAGGATATCCCTATTCCAATTCCATGCAGTCTTGCTCTGGATCACATCGATGATTTAAAAATTTTCAATTTGTATTTCAAAAAACAAAATTCTTACTTCTAAATCTGATAAGGAGCAATAAGTGTGTGCCCATGTCATTCATAAGCTTGTTCTGAATCTAAATAAACTTTCTTTTGAAAAGAAGATCACTTGAAAATTACCAAAAAAATAAGCCAACAGGAATTTATGCATATCAGGAACACTGGTTAACAGGCTTTACCAACCACAAAGTGAAGAATCGGCCTCTACCTCACTAAGGGTGACAGGAGCGACTGGATGTGGCCCTGGAATGTGCACTGGCCATGGCAGTAGTGCCAGCCCTGGCTGCAGCCCTGGCTCGGGCTCTCTCTCCCTCATCTCTCAAAGCCTCTTCATACCAGGATGGGAAGGCAGTGGGGACCCTATCATCGACCTTGGCCAAAAACTCCAGGACTTTCATTTTGCTGGTTTCAGCTTGGGCTCTTGATCGCTGTCACGCATCTGATGATACAGCAGGTATTTTCCTGCACCAAATCTTCTGTGATAAGCTTCCTGGGCTCCACCAAGATGAAGTGCCTCTTTCCATCAAAAACACCCAAAACATTCAGGAATTCCCAGATCTCCTCCTCAGAGGCGCGGTCGCCATGCAAGAAGATCACACCGAGGACAGGCATCAGGGGCCCATTCTTCCGAAACCGCCCGCCACTGCTCCGACGCCCATCATCGGTGAGATCTAGCTTGCTGACAAGGGCATAGGAATCACCACTCGGCTTGACTTCCTTCAAGTCAAGGCCGCAGACCAGTTCCATGTGCTCAGTGGCTCTCCTTAGGATCTCAGGGAATTGTTTCCTGTACATTTTGTTGACAACCTTCAGCATGTCTACCTTCATGATGGGCTCTTTTATATTTCTGCAGTAGGAATTGCATCAACATCCCTGCCTTCATGGTTAGAAGGTCCTTCCGTAAGCTCTCAGTGGAGGTTGAAGCTTTAGAGCCACGTGCACTTTCTCATCTTGGCTCTTGACATCTTTTTCGGACATTGTGCATGAAATAGCTGAGAAGTAACGATGGTGGATGTGGATCTCTGAGGCTCCTAGGAATGCCAGCCACCGGGGAGTCCAAGGAAACATCCCCAAAACAGGAGAGGAAGAGAAGGGGGACTCTTCCCTGCTCAGTGGTTTGAGCACCCTGGAGATCCTGGGTCTCACCCCGGGCATGCTGGCATTTCTCACGAGCACTGAGTTTACTCTTGTGACCCTAGGGAATAATGAGTGTGATCAGGAACAGCAGGCGGGAGTGTGGGTGATGCCCGCACTTGGAGGAGGGAGGAGGAGGGGGAATGAGATGATGTGAGGACCTTCAGCAGGGAGATTCCACGTAAGCTTTAACCAAGTCCATCTCTGCAGGTTTCCTTGAGGGCACTGCCCTAGGACTCTGCAGGGCTCTTGTTCTCCTGGTCAACCTGTCCCTGAGAACCCAGTGGAGAAACGGTGAGCCTTAGGCTGCAGCCTGCCTGCCCTGTGTTTTACTGACTAGGGTGACAGCATGGTTGATAGTGGGGCCACTTGTGTTTTTCAGTGTAGGGGGTCTTCTATGTTTAGCTTCAGGATTATCATGACAGCTCTTGGCAAGGCCTGGAAACTCCCCTCTCTGTTACTCTAAAGGTGACACCCCAAAGCTCTCCGGGACCCACAAGAAGGAAGTGAGAGGGGCACCTCAGCCCACCACTCTTATCAGGGGGAACCCAGTAGTTAAAGCTCTGTGGGTACCTCTCTGTCCTGAGCTTGTTAGATCCTAAGTCATCATTTGGAGTCCTCACTTGGATACCGCACAGGGTCATGGACTCTTCCTTTTGCTGACTGAGGGCTGGACCTTCAGACCAAGGATCTCACCTCCTTCCAGAACTCATAAAAAATGGGATGGGGATCCATGAAAGAAATAATTGATAAGCTAGATTTCATTCCCTTAAACTTCTAATCTGCAAAAATACACCATCAAGAGAACAAGAAGATGAGCTACAGTCTCAGAGGAAATATTTGCAAAAGACAGATCTGATGAAGGCTTTTATCCAAAATATACAAAGAACTCTTAAAATTCAATAAGAAGGAAACTAACAACCCGATTTAAAAAATGGACAAAAGATATGAACAGATACCTCACTAAGGAAGATATACAGATGGCAAACAAGCATATGAAAAGATGCTCACCATCATGTACCATTAGGGAACTGCAAATTAAAATTACAACCAGAAACCACTACGTGCCAAAATCCAGAGGACTGACAGCACCAAATGCTGGTGAGGATGGGATTCAACAAGAACGCTTTCATTGTTGGTGGTGATGCAAATGGTATAGCCACTTTGGAAGCCAGTTTGCAAGCTTCTCAGTAAACTAAACATATTCTATACTGTTGGTGGGAATGTAAATTGGTCCAGCCACTATGGGAAACAGTATGGAGGCTCCTCAAAAAATCAAAAATAGGGCTTCCCTGGTGGTGCAGTCGTTGAGAGTCCGCCTGCCGATGCGGGGGACGTGGCTTCGTGCCCGGGTCCGGGAGGATCCCATGTGCCGCGGAGCGGCTGGGCCCGTGAGCCATGGCCGCTGAGCCTGCGCGTCCGGAGCCTGTGCTCCGCAGCGGGAGAGGCCGCAGCAGTGAGAGGCCCGCGTACCGCAAAAAAAAAAAAAAAAAAAAAAAAATCAAAAATAACATATGATATTATCGGCAATCCCACTACTATCCAAAGGAATTGAAATCAGGACCTTGAAGAGATATCTGCATTCCCATGTTCATTGCAGCATTATTCCTAATAGCCAAGCTATGGAAGCAACCTAAATGTCCACCGATGGATGAATGGATAAAGTGTAAAGTATACATACAATGGAATATCATTCAGCTTTAAAAAGAAGCTAAAACTTCTCCAGCTATGACAGCGTGAATAAATCTAGAGAACATTATGTTCCAGTGAAATAAGCCAGACACAGAAGGACAAATACTACATGATGTCATTTATATGAGGAATCTAAAATAGTCAAAGTCAGAGAAGCAGAGAGTAGAGTGGTGGTTGCCAGGGGCTATGGAGATGGGGAAAATGAGAAGGTTTTAATCAAAAGTTACAAAGTTTCAGTTATGCAAGGTAAATCCTAGGGATCTACTATACAGCATAGAGTTTACAGTTAAGACTACTATATTGTACACTTTCTAACAGGTTAAATCTTATGGTAAGTGTTCTTATCACACACACAAAATAAAAAGGGTGGGAGGAAACATCTGGAGGTCATAGATATGTTTATGGCATAAACTGTGGTGACTGATAGTTTCACAAGTGGATACTTATCTCCGAACTCATCAATTTGTATACATTAAATACGTACGGTTTTTGTATGTCCATCCTACCTCAATAAATTGTTTTTTTTTTTCAAAAAACCAACTAAACATACTCTTACCATACAATCTAGTAATCATGCTCCTTGGTATTTACCAAAATGAGTTGGAAACTTACATCCACACAAAAACCTGCACACCAATGTTTATAGCAGCTTTACTCATAATAGCCAAAACTTAAAAGCAACAAAGGTGTCCTTCAGCAGGTAAATGGATAAATAATGGAATACTGTTCAGTGCTAGAAATAAATATCAAACCATGAAAAGACATGGAGGAACCTTAGATGTGTATTACTAAGTGAAAGAAACTAATCTTAAAAGGCTACATGCTGCGTGATTCCAACTACATGACATCCTGGAAAAAGGCAAAACTATAGAAAAAGCAAAAAGACCAGTGGTTGCCAGGGGTTGGGGGCAGGGAGGGATGAATAGAGCACAGAGAATTTTTAAGGTAGTGAAATTACTCTGTATGACACTATAATGGTACATACAAGTCATCATACGTTCGTCAGAACCCACAAAGTGTACACCACCAAGAATGAAGCCTAATGTAACTCTGGACTTTGTGTGCTAATGATGTGTCAATGTAGCTTCATAGATCGTAGCAAACGGCCCACTCTGATGGGGGATGTTGATAGTCGGGGAGGTGTGAGCTGTGTCGGGGAAGAGGGTACATGGGAACTCCTTGTACTTTCTGTTCCATTTTGTTGTGAACCTAAAACTGCTTTAAAAAAAAATAAAGTGAACTAAAAAAAAACTGATGGGGGGTGGTGGTTGTTGCTCAGCCTCACACCCTTCCCTGGGGATTTAAGTCTTGAGTGCAGGTGCAGGGCCAGTTTTCCCCTCTATGCAAGAGTGGGTGGGCCTCTCAGTCCTCACTCAGTTTCCTTGATTTGATTCCTGGCAGGGCCTGAGGCTCCCCTCTTTCTCGACCTGAGGACATTTCTTCAGAGAAAGGCTCTTATTTCCCTGAGATCCAATAGGAGGAGGTGAGGGTGGCCTTACTTGGCCACACCTGCCATGCCATGAGTGACAACTGTATCAGGCAGGTTGAGACCATATGATGGTGATCCCACTCAGGGTTCTAACTCAGTACCCTAAATCTGACTCACGTGAAGGCCTAAGATTCCCCCCTCTGCTGCCCTGGGACCTCCCCCTCAAACCAAGTTCCGCACTTTTCTGTGATCCCCGAGAAGGATATGAGGCCGTCTCTTCCTGACATTTACACCAGGATCTGTCACGGCAACAGGGAGGATTCTGTGAGGTCTCCGCTGATATGGGTTTGGTGGGCCCTGAACTCTTCAGGGTGCTCACCTTCCTCCTGGCGCACCTTGGAAATCCTATCTCTACTGACCTGAGTTGGCCAACCTCAGGCCAAAGTCTTCACTTTCTCAACCTCTTACGTGGAAATCAGGTTCAGCCACATCTTGCCAAGGCTGTCTGGGGACTCTGAGGGCTGACGGCAGGGTCAGGAGTCCATGGGACACACTGTTCGGGGGTGGCGGGTGTGCTTCCTTCATTCCTCATTCAGGGTCCTCACCACCACATGTGGCAGAGACTGGGACTCCTCCCTCTACTGACCTGAGCTCATCCTCCTAGGTAGGACTCACAAGTCCCTGAGAACTCTGAAGAGTAAGTGAGGGCATGCTCAGGCTGACAACTTTGCCTGGCATGTTGCTCTCCCCAGGCCACCCGTAAGGGGCCCTTCATCGTGGCTCCTGTTTCTTGATTAAAGGCTTCCTGGGAAAGGGCCCATCCCTGCAAACTCTTGACCGGTTTCCCTATTGCAAACCCTTCAGAGACTGGGTCTCCGTCCCAGGAGTGATGTGAAGTAGGGAAGTTGTAACGCAAGGCAGGATGGATGTGCTGTCAAAGAAAAAAAATACATTGGTTTTTCCCTTCTCTTTACCAGCAAGACTTAGCCTTTTATGTAACTTCTCTTTGAATAGATTTAACTTCCAAATGCGAAGGGCTGTCCAGCATGATTTTCTGAGCCCCTGATCTTTTGAGGTTATCTGACTTTGGATATGTAGATGATCATACTGTCACTAAATATCTTCCTCTGCTTTCTTCACCCTTTTCAACTATTTTGAGACGCTTATTGCTATGCTTATGTATTCCCATCCAGTGTTTTGGGCACAGAGTCCTCCTTTTTATCACCTGAGATATATTTTGTAGTGAGTGAGAAGTAAGGTGAATTAAGGAACACAAAGTTGGCCTCGGGCTGGGAAGAATGGAAAAGTGTGGGCGTCAGACTTAGTTAGGCCAGGAGTCTAGTTCCAACACTGTCACTTAACAGCTGTGTGAAACTGAACACATTACCAAACTCTGTGAGCCTCGGTCTTTTCATCTGTGAAATGGGTTTGAGAAGCTCTGCCTTGGGGACTGATAGAATTTATATAATGCCTGTGAAGTGCCTGGCCCATTGCCTGGCCGGTACTGAGACTTTCAAGGATGCCAGTTCTTACTAAGATTAATTTGTCCCCTGGAGTTTCAACCCACTACACTGAGATTTAACTTTCAATCCAGGAGATGCCAGAGAATAAGCAGGGCTCTAGGGCAAAGAAACCCCTATCAGGCAAAATCCTGCTTAGCAAGGAAAACTAGTATTTCCCTGTTAGAGTATGTCATTCAAGGTCAACATGAGGTAGACTTCCTCAGTAGATGCAACACAAAGCTCTAAAATGTTTCACGGACCTAAAACTTACCTCCCTCTCAGTTGCCCTTCTTTATAAACCACTCCCACTTTCATTCATTTAACCACCCACAAATATCTATTCCTTGCCTAGAGTTTGCCAAATTACAATCAAGATAACTTAATTTGAATGATTTTTTTTAGTGGAATGGGCTCTGGCTCCCCCAACTAGGGCAAAGAGTGCCAGTCCAGTGGCTTCTGGGCATCCCCCCTCAGGGGAGTACCACCCTTATTTCTCAGAAACTCCCTGGAGACATGACAGCGTGAATAAAACATCTAATTTGCATAGTGTTCACCTGCACTGGGACAAGAGCACAGGACACATTCTATTCCTGCCTCAGGTGATTTCTCTCTGATTTACCCACAACCCCAAAGTAAAAGGAGACCTCGAAGATATTGCAGGTTTGGTTCCAAACCCCCAAAATAAAGTGAATAGCACAATAAAGTGAGTCACAAGGATTTTTTGGTTTCCCAGTGCTCTTACAAAATTTATGCTTACACTATACTGCAGTCTATTAAGCGTGCAATAGTATTATGTCAAGGAACAATGTACATACCTTAATTAAAAAATACATTTTTGCTAAAAAATGCTAACCATCATCTGAACCTTCAGCGAGTCCATCTTTTTGCTGGTGGAAGGTGTGAAATATTGTGAGAATTACCAAACTGTGACACAGAGACATGAAGTGAGAATACGTTGTTGGAAAAATGGCACTGAAAGACTTGCTGGAAGCAAGGTTGACACAAACCTTCAATTTGTTAAAAAAAGAAAAGAAAAAGCACTATCTGTGAAATACAATAAAGCAAAGCACAACAAAATGAAGTGTGCCTGTAACTGCTAAGGGCAGTTTCCCATTCCAGGCTTTGTCTTTCAACTGTACGGCCCACCATCTGAGGATCTGGCCCCTGCTCAAAATTATCAGTCTCATCTAGCCCACCACGCACCTAACTTATAATTACCTCCCACTGAAGGACTTACATTTTTCCCAAGGCCCACCACTGCCTTGCATCAGGGAATTTACATTCGACTGCTATCATGTGAAACCACCCCTTCTCTTTTCTTATCCTGTCTTTTCATTTGACCTTTTGGTCTTAGAGTATACATCACCATTTTCTTTATATGATAGCTGCTTCTCGGCTCTATAATTTTATGGTCAGTGGCTAGGTCTCCCTTCTTCTCAGCTCTCACAGTACTAGCAAGGAGCCTTCTAAGAGCAGATGCTCAATTCATGTTTGGGGAATAAACGAGCCTGTGAGCATGAGGTCTAATTTATTATGATTTAATTCTACATTTTTGAATGAGCCAAGCACATACTGTTATTTCTAATTTTATAAAACAGAGTAAAAGGAATTAGTAAACCAAATATTGACCATCTTACTTTTTCTATACTATACTACATACAGTATACTATACTATACTTAACTTTTTCACATTTTCAAGGAATTGCATATTGCAATGCCATGTTATCTTCCACCAAATTACTAAATAAGATGGAGGTTTTCCCAATATGTTTTACAAAACAGCAAAACTCTTATTCTTAAACCTGATAAACAACAGTAAGTATGACTGATGTAATTCATAAACTTACATTCTAACGCTAAATAAAATTTCATTTAGGAGTAACGTTTGAAAAACAGCAAAAAACAAAGACGTATTTCCAAATTCCCCATACAGAACAGGAACACAAAGGTATTATACAGTGTTCCCTCTGTCACACCCAGCCCTACACTACTTGAAATATTGAATGCTCTCTTCAGCCACAAAGTGCAGAATTTGCCTCAGATTCTGTGTGGGAGGAGCTGGACAGAACACTGGAACATCCACTGGCTTGGGCTCTCTCTTCCTCATCTTTCAAAGCCTCTTCATACCAAGACTGGAAGGCACTGGGGACGGTGTGATTGACCTTGGCCAGGAACTCCAGGACTTTCATCTTGCTGGTTTCGGCATGGGCTCTCGGGCCCCACAGGAACTCGTAGCGCGCTGGATCACTGTTGGCCACTTGCCGGTATTCCAAATACTTCAGCTTCACCCAATCTTGGGTGATGAGCTTCTTGGGCTCCCCAAATATGAAGTGCCTCTTCCCAGCATAGACTCTCATCTTATTCAGGAATTCCCAGATATTCTCCTCTGTGGCGCAGTTGCCCTTCATGAGGATCACAGCCAGAATGTACATCAGGAGACCGGTCTTGGGTAACCCGCTGCCACGGCTCATGGTCCCATCGTTGGGGAGAGCCATTTTGCTGACAAAGGTATAAGTATGCTTGGTACGGTCGACCTCCTTTAAGTCAACACCAAATAGCATCTCCATGCTGAAGGAAGCTCTTCTGAGGATCTCAGGGAAACGATTTTGGTACTTCTTAGCGATAAACTTCAGCATATGTGCTTTCCTAACAGGCTTTTTCATTTTATACATGTGCACCAGGAACTGCACCAACACACTCGCTGTCCTCCTTAGAGGGCCTTTTCGAGACCGCACGGCGGAGACGGGGGCCTGAGAGGAACTGTGCTTTTTCTTCATTTGGCCTTTGGCTCCTTTGTTTGATCTTGCGGGAGAAACACCTGCAGGATTAGTGGTGGTGGCTAGGGCCCCCTGAGGACTCTTGCGAGTGCTACGTGACTTAGCACCCGGCTTTCTCCGAGTAGTAACCCCAAGAGAAGGACATGAAGACGAGGTGGCTTCCTCCTCAGCTGCAGTGGCCTGAGCACCCGTCAGACCCTGGGTCCCACTTTGGGCCTGGCAGCGTCTCTCGCGGGTGCGGAGCTTACTCTTCCGCCCCCGAGGCATGGTGACTGTGGTCAGGGACAAAAGGCAGGAGCGCAGGTAGGACAGCGGGGTGATCTGGCAGAGATGCGAGAGGATGAGAGGGAGTGAGTGCCTACAGCAGGGAGGTACCACCCTGCCTTTAAGAGGGCCGCTCTTCAGGTTTCCATGTGGGCCCTGCTCTACGAACACACAGGACTCCTGTTCTGATCACCCTGTCCTCTCCTCTAAGAACCCTGTGGAAATAATTAAAGTGAGCCTCAGGCTGCAGCCTGCCAGCCCTGCCTGGTGCTTATTGGGGCTGAGAGCAGCAGTGGGCAATTATCTAGTCCTTGTGGAGCCCCCTCTACTCTGGAGCATTGGGGTCCCCTCAGTTCATATGCAGGACCATCATATCAACTTTGGGCAGGGCCTGGGCGCCCTCCTCTGTGCTGCTCTAAATTTATACCTCAGACCCAGATCCTCATCTTCCTGGGATACCTTACGAAGAAGTAAAGGGGCACCTCAGCCTAGCACCCCTGCCAGGGGGCACCCACAGCTGACAGCTCTATGGGACTCTGTCCTGGGCTCCTTGGGGTCCTCAGTCCTCATTCAGGGTCCTTGCCTTGGCTCTCACCAATCTGATACCATCAGAAATAAAGGAGGGGAAACCCGGGAGCTGTGCAAACAAAGAAGAGAAAGGGAAATCTCTCCCAGCAGCCTCAGGAGCAGCGGATTAAATCTCCACAATCAACTTGATGTACCCCGCATCTGTGGAATACCTGAATAGACAACGAATCATCCCAAACTGAGGAGCCGTGAGGATGAAAGGCTCTTGGTGCTGCGGCCAGGAGTCAGTGCTGTGCCTCTGAGGTGGGAGAGCCAACTTCAGGACACTGGTCAACAAGAGACCTCCAGGCTCCACATAATATCAAACGGGGAACATCTCCCAGAGATCTCCATCTCAACAACAGCATCCAGCTTCACTCAACGACCAGCAAGCTACAGTGCTGGACAACCTATGCCAAACAACTAGCAAAAAAGGTACACAAGCCCACCCACTGGCAGAGAGGCTGCCTAAAATCATAATAAGGCCAAAGACACCCCAAAACACACCACCAGACGTGGACCTGCCCACCAGAAAGACAAGTTCCAGCCTCATCCACCATAACAGAGGCACTAGTCCCCTCCACCAGGAAGCCTAAACAACCCACTGAACCAACCTTAGCCACTGGGGACAGACACCAAAAACAACAGGAACTACGAACCTGCAGCCTGCAAAAAGGAGACCCCAAACACAGCAAGATAAGCAAAATGAGAAGACAGAAAAACACACGGCAGATGAAGGAGCAAGATAAAAATGCACCAGATCGGGCTTCCCTGGTGGCGCAGTGGTTGAGAGTCCACCTGCCGATGCGGGGGACACAGGTTCGTGCCCCGGTCTGGGAAGATCCCACATGCCGCAGAGCGGCTGGGCCCGTGAGCCATGGCCGCTGAGCCTGTGCGTCTGGAGCCTGTGCTCTGCAACGGGAGAGGCCACAACAGTGAGAGGCCCACGTACCGCAAAAAAAAAAAAAAAAAATGCACCAGATCGAACAAGTGAAGAGGAAATAGGCAGTCTACCTGAAAAAGAATTCACAATAATGATAGTAAAGATGATCCAAAATCTTGGAAACAGAATGGACAAAATGCAAGAAACAGTTAACAAGGACCTAGAAGAACTAAAGATGAAACAAACAATGATGAACAACACAATAAATGAAATGAAAAAGACTCTAGATGGGATCAATAGCAGAATAACTGAGGCAGAAGGACGGATAAGTGACCTGGAAGATAAAATAGTGGAAATAACTACTACAGAGCAGAATAAAGAAAAAAGAAAGAAAAGAACTGAGGACAGTCTCAGAGACCTCTCAGACAACATTAAATGCACCAACATTCGAATTATAGGGGTTCCAGAAGAAGAAGAGAAAAAGAATGGGACTGAGAAAATATTTGAAGAGATTATAGTTGAAAACTTCCCTAATATGGGAAAGGAAATAGTTAATCAAGTCCAGGAAGCACAGAGAGTCCCATACAGGATAAATCCAAGGAGAAGTACGCCAAGACACATATTAATCAAACTATCAAAAATTAAATACAAAGAAAGCATATTAAAAGCAGCAAGGGAAAAACAACAAATAATACACAAGGTAATCCCTATAAGGTTAACAGCTGATCTCTCAGCAGAAACTCTGCAAGCCAGAAGGGAGTGGCAGGACATACTGAAAGTGATGAAGGAGAAAATCCTGCAACCAAGATTACTCTACCCAGCAAGGATCTCATTCAGATTAGATGGAGAAATTAAAACCTTTACAGACAAGCAAAAGCTGAGAGAGTTCAGCACCACCAAACCAGCTTTACAAGAAATGCTAAAGAAACTTCTCTAGGCAAGAAACAGCAGAGAAGGAAAAGACCTACAATAACGAGCCCAAAACAATTTAGAAAATGGGAATAAAAACATACATATCGATAATTACCTTAAATGTAAATGGACTAAGTGCTCCCACCAAAAGACACAGATTGGCTAAATGGATACAAAAACAAGACCCATATATATGCTGTCTACAAGAGACCCACTTCAGACCTAGAGACACATACAGACTGAAAGTAAGGGGATGCAAAAAGATATTCCATGCAAATGGAAACCAAAAGAAAGCTGGAGTAGCAACTCTCATATCAGACAAAATAGACTTTAAAATAAAGACTATTAGAAGAGACAAAGAAGGACACTACATAATGATCAAGGGATCGATCTAAGAAGAAGATGTAACAATTGTAAATATTTATGCACCCAACATAAGAGCACCTCAATACATAAGGCAAATACTAACAGCCTTAAAAGAGGAAATTGACAGTAACATATTCATAGTAGGGGACTTTAACACCCCACTTTCACCCATGGACAGATCATCCAAAATGAAAATAAATAAGGAAACACAAGCTTTAAATGATACATTAAACAAGATGGACTTAATTGATATTAATAGGACACTCCATCCAAAAACAACAGAATACACATTTTTCTCAAGTGCTCATGGAACATTCTCCAGGATAGATCATATCTTGGGTCACAAACCAAGCCTTGGTAAATTTAAGAAAATTGAAATTGTATCAAGTATCTTTTCCGACCACAACGCCATGAGACTAGATATCAATTACAGGAAAAGATCTGTAAAAAATACAAACACATGGAGGCTAAACAATACACTCCTTAATAACAAAGTGATCACTGAAGAAATCAAAGAGGAAATAAAAAAATACCTAGAAACAAATGACAATGGAGACACGACAACCCAAAACCTATGGGATGCAGCAAAAGCAGTTCTAAGAGGGAAGTTTATAGCAATACAAGCCCACCTTAAGAAACAGGAAACAACTCAAATAAACAACCTAACCTTGCATCTAAAGCAATTACAAAAAGAAGAAAAAGAAACCGCAAAGTTACCAGAAGGAAAGAAATCATAAAAATCAGATCAGAAATAAATGAAAAAGAAATGAAGGAAACAATAGCAAAGATCAATAAAACTAAAAGCTGGTTCTTTGAGAAGATAAACAAAATTGTTAAACCATTAGCCGGACTCATCACGAAAAAAAGGGAGAAGACTCAAATCAACAGAATTAGAAATGAAAAAGGAGACGTAACAACTGACACTGCAGAAATACAGAAGGTCATGAGCGATTACTACAAGCAACTCTATGCCAATAAAATGGACAACCTGGAAGAAATGGACAAATTCTTAGAAATGCACAACCTGCCAAGACTGAATCAGGAAGAAATAGAAAATATGAACAGACGAATCACAAGCAGTGAAATTGAAACTATGATTAAAAATCTTCCAACAAACAAAAGCCCAGGACCAGATGGCTTCACAGGCGAATTCTAGCAAACATTTAGAGAAGAGCTAACACCTATCCTTCTCAAACTCTTTCAAAATATAGCAGAGGGAGGAACAGTCCCAAAATCATTCTACGAGGCCACCATCACCTTGATACCAAAACCAGACAAGGATGTCACAAAGAAAGAAAACTACAGGCCAATATCACTGATGAACCTAGATGCAAAAATCCTCAACAAAATACTAGCAAACAGAATCCAACAGCACATTAAAAGGATCACACACCATGATCAAGGGGGGTTTATTCAAGGAATGCAAGGATTCTGCAATATACGCAAATCAATCAATGTGATAAACGATATTAACAAATTGAAGGAGAAAACCCATATGATCATCTCAATAAATGCAGAGAAAGCTTTTGACATAATTCAACACCCATTTATGATAAAAACCCTGCAGAAAGTAGGCATAGAGGGAACTTTCCTCAACATAATAAAGGCCATATATGACAAACCCACAGCCAACATCATCCTCAATGGTGAAAAACTGAAAGCATTTCCACTAAGATCAGGAAAAAGACAAGGTTGCCCACTCTCACCACTCTTATTCAATATAATTTTGGAAGTTTTAGCCACAGAGAAGAAAAGGAAATAAAAGGAATCCAAATTGGAAAAGAAGAAGTAAAGCTGTCACTGTTTGCAGATGACATGATCCTATACATAGAGAATCCTAAAGATGCTACCAGAAAACTACTAGAGCTAATCAATGAATTTGGTAAAGTGGCAGGATACAAAATTAATGCACAGAAATCTCTGGCATTCCTATACACTAATGATGAAAAATCTGAAAGTGAAATCAAGAAAACACTCCCATTTACCATTGCAACAAAAAGAATAAAATATCTAGGAATAAACCTACCTAAGGAGACACAAGACCTGTATTCAGAAAATTATAAGACACTGATGAGCGAAATTAAAGATGATACAAAGAGATGGAGAGATATACCATGTTCTTGGATTGGAAGAATCAACATTGTGAAAATGACTCTACTACCCAAAGCAATCTACAGATTCAATGCAATCCCTACCCAACTACCACTGGCATTTTTCACAGAACTAGAACAAAAAATTTCACAATTTGTATGGAAACACAAAAGACCCCAAACAGCCAAAGCAATCTTGAGAACGAAAAACGGAGCTAGAGGAATCAGGCTCCCTGACTTCAGACTATACTACAAAGCTACAGTAATCAAGACGGTATGGTACTGGCACAAAAACAGAAAGATACATCAATGGAACAGGATAGAAAGCCCAGAGATAAACCCACGCACAGATGGTCACCTTATCTTTGATAAAGGAGGCAGCAATGTACAGTGGAGAAAGGACAGCCTCTTCAATAAATGGTGCTGGGAAAACTGGACAGGTACATATAAAGTATGAGATTAGATCACTCCCTAACACCATACACAAAAATAAGCTCAAAATGGATTAAAGACCTAAATGTAAGGCCAGAAACTATCAAACTCTTAGAGGAAAACACAGGCAGGACACTCTATGACATAAATCACAGCAAGATCCTTTTTGACCTGCCTCCTAGAGAAATGGAAATAAAAACAAAAATAAACAAACGGGACCTAATGAAACTTCAAAGCTTTTGCGCAGCAAAGGAAACCATAAACAAGACCAGAAGACAACCCTCAGAATGGGAGAAAGTATTTGCAAATGAAGCAACTGACAAAGGATTAATTTCCAAAATTTACAAGCAGCTCATGCAGCTCAATAACAAAAAAACAAACAACCCAATCCAAAAATGGGCAGAAGACCTAAATAGACATTTCTCCAAAGAAGATATACAGACTGCCAACAAACACATGAAAGAATGCTCAACATCATTAATCATTAGAGAAATGCAAATCAAAACTACAATGAGATATCATCTCACACCAGTCAGAATGGCCATCATCAAAAAATCTAGAAACAATAAATGCTGGAGAGGGTGTGGAGAAACGGGAACACTTCTGCACTGCTGGTGGGAATGTGAATTGGTACGGCCACTATGGAGAACAGTATGGAGGTTCCTTAAAAAACTACAAATAGAACTACCATATGACCCAGCAATCCCACTACTGGGCATATACCCTGAGAAAACCATAATTCAAAAAGAGTCATGTACCAAAATGTTCATCGCAGCTCTATTTACAATAGCCCGGAGATGGAAACAACCTAAGTGCCCATCATCGGATGAATGGATAAAGAAGATGTGGCACATATATACAATGGAATATTACTCAGCCATAAAAAGAAATGCAATTGAGCTATTTGTAATGAGGTGGATAGACCTAGAGTCTGTCATACAGAGTGAAGTAAGTCAGAAAGAGAAAGACAAATACCGTATGCTAACACATATATATGGAATTTAAGAAAAAAAAATCTCATGAAGAACCTAGGGGTAAGACAGGAATAAAGACACAGACCTACTGGAGCATGGACTTGAGGATATGGGGAGGGGGAAGGGTGAGCTGTGACAAAGCGAGAGAGAGGCATGGACATATATACACTACCAAACATAAGGTAGATAGCTGGTGGGAAGCAGCCACATAGCACAGGGATATCCGCTCAGTGCTTTGTGACCGCCTGGAGGGGTGGGATAGGGAGGGTGGGAGGGAGGGGGACGCAAGAGGGAAGAGATATGGGAACATATGTATAACTGATTCACTTTGTTATAAAGCAGAAACTAACACACCATTGTAAAGCAATTATACCCCAATAAAGATATTAAAAAAAAAAAAGAAATAAAGGAGGGCTCACACACACCTGACTTCCATACCTGGGCTACCCAGCGCTGCAAGCAAGGAGGGGGGCACTCCCTGTTGTCTCCTCTGTTTGTGGGTGAGTGGTATCATCACTGTTCTTTCAGGGTCCTCACCCTGACTCCTATAAAGCCCTGGGTTTCTTCCCTCTGCAGAATTGAGGCTATTCAATTAGTCCGACACCCTCACATCTCTGAACTCTCCAGACAAATGAGAAGAGTGCTTCAGCTTGACAGATACTCTTGGTTTCTACTCAGAACACGGGCAGAATTTATGAGACCCTACATTTTAGAGTCGGTGTTCACCTTAGTCCTCACTCAGGTCTCTGACCTGAACTCTGTGTAGGACTTAGGACTCCTCCCATCAATAACCTGGGTAGTCCAGCCTCAGAGCAAAGTCCTCAATTCCCTGAGTCCCTAGAGGGGGAAGTCAGGGTCCTACATATATGACTACCCCTGGCTGGAGCCTCCCACAAGTGTAGGGGTGCTGCTTTGTGATGCCACCCCTAAATGGGGAGAGGCCCCCTCATCAGTATTTAGGGCCCTCACCTTCACCTCAGTTAGGACCTAGGTATCCTCCATCTGCAAGATGGAGCTACTCCCTAGACCTAGGCCCTCCCAGCCCCGAGACATCTCAGGCAGAACTCAGTTTGATGGCTCTGTTGGGGCTTCCCAGGGCCTACAGCAGCAGCGAGACTTAGTGCAGTTTGTTATGGGCCGAGTGGCACCTCTCACTCCCCACTCAAAGTCTTCACCTTGACTCCAGACCAGTACTGGAAATTTTCTCTTGGCCGCCGGAGGCATGGCCCTCAGATGAAAGTTCTCACTTCCTGGAACCTCTGAAGCCGAAGTCAGGATGACTCACATCCGGCCACAACTACTCAGGGTCTCTGACAGCTGACAGCAGGGGCGGGGGTCTGTGGTACTCCAGTGTTCTGGAGCCGGTGGTCCCTAGGTCCTACATACAGGGTGCCCATCTTGGAATCTGTCAGAGCCTGGGACTCCTCCCTTTACTGAACTGTGCCCACAAGTTTCACCTCCTTGAGCTCCTGGGGGTGGGGGGAAGTCTGGGCCTGCTATATATGACCACCCCGGCCTGGAGGCTCCGGGAACTGAGTGCATGGGTGCAGCTTTGTTGCCATCTCTACTCCCTCATTAGCGCTCAGGCCCCGCCCCTCCTCCCGCCCCCCACCCCACCTCCCGCCTTGACTTCAGTTAGGGCCTAGGTTTCCTTGATTTACAGAATCAGGAAATTCTCTCTTAGATTAAGGCTTTCCCCCTTGAGAATTTCCAGGCAGAACTCAGCCTAACAGTTTTTCAGGAACCTTCCACTTTCGATCACAGAGGCGGGATTTGTGGGGGTAACCTTTGTTATGGGAGGGGGGAAGGATCCCTTGGGTCCGCATTCAGGTCCTCACCTTGACTGCAGAGCAGTCCTGGGAATCCGCCCTTGGCCGAACAAACGCCGTGAACAACCGTCCGGCTCCGCCCCCAGAGCGGAAGTGTGGGAGCCACTACCGGCTGCGGCTGCCTCGTGCGGGGTTCCAACGGCTGACGGGACGCGCAGGGCTTTATGGGATCCCGGGGTTCAGAGGTCAGCCGTCCCATGATCCTCCCTCGCGGGTCTCTCCGGGCCATCTATTAGAGCCCGTGACCCCTCCCTCTGTGGTCCCGAGTCCTTCAGCCTCCAAACAAAGCCCTCACCTCCCCGAGTCCCTAGTGGGGAAGGCAGGGCGTTGCTCTGACCATCTCTGCCTGACAAGAAGGGCGCCACCCTGTGAGCCTCCCTCCTTGGGAGAGAGACGCTCTCATTAGCACTGAGGTCCTTACCTTGACCCTGGTTTGTCTGGTTATGGCCAAGACCCCTTCCCTTGCAGAACTGGGACCTGATCCTGATAGACAAAGCCCTTCCCTCGCCGAGACCAGACAGACAGAAATGAGGAGGCTTCTCATCCCTATGGCTCTGCCTGGGGCCTCTCGTGGTTAAGAATGGGGGCAGGGGTCTGTAAAGCCCCCTCATTTGTGGGTCTAGTGATACCTCTTTCCTCACTCAGGGACCCCACCATACTCCTGGCCAGTCCCGGGACCGGATCCTCCCTGACCCTCCAACCTGAGCTTCTCCCTCTACTGAACTGAGGCTGTTCTTAGACCAAGACTTTGACCTCACTGAAAACTATGAGACTTATAAGAGAGGATGCCCTGCCTGGGCATTCTAGGTCTGAGAGCACGTTTGGGCAGGTCTCTGAATGACCTATATTTTGGCGTGGTTGTCTCTCCAGTCCTCACTCATTTCGGGGAAGGGGTGTTCCTTTTGTCTATCTCTTGGATTAAAAGGTTCCTGGGGAATGCCACATCCCTGCAAACTCTTGAGCAGCGTACCTAATGCAAACCTTGTAGTTTCATGTCCCAGACTTGACGTGAGATGGGGAAAATGCAACATAAGGCAGGGGGCCCAGGACAGGGGTGGGCTCCCAGAGAAAAATAATGCTAATCTGTCCTTTTCAATAGCCAGAATTAGCTTCTTCTGTGACTTGTTTTAATTGATTTATAGGCATACCTCTTTTTATCGTATTTCACTTAATCATGCTTCACAGATATTCTGTTTTATTATGAATTGTAAGTTTGTGGTTACCGTGCATTGAACATGTGAATGGGTGCCGTTTCCCCAACACCATGTGTTCACGTGGGGTCCCTGTGCCACATTTTGTTAATTCTTGAAATATTTTAAACTTTTTCATTATTTTCTTATGGTTCTCTGCTCAGTTATCTTTGTTATTCTTGTAACTGTTTTTGTTTTTTGTTTGTTTGTTTGTTTGTTTTTTGCGGTACGCGGGACTCTCACTGTTGTGGCCTCTCCCATTGCAGAGCACAGGCTCCGGACACGCAGGCTCAGCGGCCATGGCTCACGGGCCCAGCCGCTCCGTGGCATGTGGGATCTTCCCGGACCGGGGCACAAACCCGTGTCCCCTGCACTGGCAGGCGGACTCTCAACCACTGCGCCACCAGGGAAGCCCACTGTTTTGTATTTTTAAATTAAGATGTGTACATTTTTTTTAGACACTGTCTAGTAAGTGTACAATAGAATTAACAACTTTTATAAGCACTGGGAAACCCAAAATTTCGTGCGATTTACTTTATTGCAATATTTGCATTATTGCGGTGACCTAGAACCCAACCCACAGTGTCTGAGATATACGCATACTTCTAAAGGAAAGGAGCTGTCCAGGATGGTTTTGTGCTTCCCCTGATTGAGGTTATGTGACACTGCATATAGAGATGATCCTATTGTCACTGAGCAGCATCTGTTTCTTCTCCTTATTCCTGTTCCTCCTTCTTATTCCTAACTGGCATTTACTGAGGTATTCTTCAATGCTTTGGATAGATTCCAATCCCGTTCTTTAGCCACACAGTCCTTATCTTTATCCCAAGATACATTTGAGTGTCAAGGAATACAAGCTCTGCTTTAGGCCAAGAGGAGTATAACAGTGTGAGATCTAGAGGAATTCAGACCAGGAGTCTAGTCCCAGGCCTGTCATTTACTAGTGTTACCCAGCAAGGGCTCACTGCCTGACATGCATAGAAGCCAATACTATCACACTGCCTTCTGAGATAAACACTTTATTCCGGGACTTCCCTGGTGGTGCAGTGGTTAAGAATCTGCCTGCCAATGTAGGGGACATGCAAGAGGGAAGAGATATGGGGCTATATGTATATGTATAGCTGGTTCACTTTGTTATAAAGCAGAAACTAAAACACCATTGTAAAGCAATTATACTCCAATAAAGATGTTAAAAAAATGTGTTGAAAAACAAAATGACACAAATGAACTTATTTACAAAACAGAAAAAGACTTACAGATATCGAAAACAAACTTATGGTTACCAAAGGGGAAACGTGGGGCGGGGGGGAATGGATAAATCAGGAGCTCGGGATTAACACGCCCACTACTATATATAAGACAGATAACCAACGAGGACCTACTGTATAGCACAGGGGACTCTGCTCAATATTCTGTGATAATCTGTATGAGAAAAGAATCTGAAAATGAACGAATATACGTATATGTGTGACTGAATCACTTTGCTGTACACCTAAAACTAACACATTGTAAATCAACTATACTCCAATAAAATAAAATAAAAAATACCATGTGATCCAGCAATCCCACTCCTGTGCACATATCCAAAGAAAACCATAATTTGCAAAGGTACACACACCCCAATGTTCACTGCAGCACTATTTGCAATAGCCAAGACATGGAAGCAACCTAAATGTCCATCGACAGAGGAATGGATAAAAACTACGTGGTACATATATAAAACGGAATATTACTCAGTCATAAAAAAAGAAAGAAAGAATGCCATCTGCAGCAACGTGGACGAACCTAGAGATTATCACACTAAGTGAAATAAGTCAGACAGAAAGACAAATATCATATATCACTCATATGTGGAATCTAATTTTTAAAAATGACACAAATGAACTTACTTACAAAACAGAAAAAGACTTACAGATATCGAAAACAAACTTACGGTTACCAAAGGGGAAACGTGGGGCGGGGGGGAATGGATAAATCAGGAGCTTGGGATTAACATACACACTACTATATATAAGACAGATAACCAACGAGGACCTACTGTATAGCACAGGGGACTCTGCTCAATATTCTGTGATAATTTGTATGAGAAAAGAATCTGAAAATGAACGAATATATGTATATGTATAACTGACTCACTTTGCTGTACACCTGAAACTAACACAACATTGTAAATCAACTATTCTCCAATAAAGCAACAAAAAAACAAAAAAGGAATATACACGTGTAACACCACCTCTGGGCAATCATCTTAGGCATGGGTGAAAAACCCCATCACCCTGTAAAGCAAGGTTTCCAGTCCAGGAGCAAGGTCTTTTATCTCCTGAGTCAGAGGACCCTCATTAATATCAATCAGGTTTAATAAAGTTTTGCCACAGTCATCCAATAGCCAACTCCCATTAGCCAATCCTAACAGATATAACAGTCAGACCTAAACAAACATAGGCAAACAAATCCAAAGGCCTGGGACTTTAACCCAATCCTTTGAGTACCTCAGCAGCTGTAACCTTTTGTACTCTCTTAGGGTGGAACTCTAGTCCACGATCCTAGCCTTAGGACTCTAACCTGGACTCTATCCCGAGCAAAAAAAACTCCCCCAGGCAGGACTCTAACCCACAATTCCGATGAGATTATTAGACAATTTAGGTACAGGCACATTTTAACAAGGTTACTCACCCAAAAGACGTCTGATCCAGGAGCTGTTTCTTTTCTCAAAAGTGAAAGTAGCCCGAGGAGCCTGGAGTGCCATGGCGGGGAAGCAGGAACCCAAGAGCCGACCTTCTAGACAAATTCAGTCTAGGTGGCTACGCAAGGTTGGTGCTGAGGGCCCACGCTCTGCCAGGGGCTACAGTGCCTCACGCAGGCGGTCACAAGACCTAAATCTCACCTGGGTTGCCAAAACTTACTGAACAAGGGCTCACTGCCCTGTGTGCACAGAAGCCAACACTATGGCAACAGTTTTTGAGAAAAGAGCTTTACTGCAAGGCCGACTAACACAGGAGACAAGGCTCTCAAATCTCACCTCAATCCAGCGGTCTGGGTGAAATTTAAGGGGTCAGGGTAATTTCAAACTTGGAAGCTAATTGGCTAGTCTTGAATTAGTCCATATAAGCTACTCATGCTGCTGGAGGCCAGATTTTCCTTAATTGAAGGATTGTCACGGGCTCTCCAGGCAACATTTCTATTCTCTGAGTTCTGCAGACTGAAGGTCTTGGTTCCAGGGTCATCCTGGGGTCATGGGTTGCTTCCTGGAGATGTGCAGTTCTGTCTCTGTAAAATAACACAAGGTTTGATTAATCAGCAACCTATTTAAGGAGGCAAAACCAGTTTAAGCTGATCAATTGTTTTACCTGCTGTTTCACTAGCCCCGTGAGCTTGAGCACATTAACCAAACAGCAAGACAAAGAAATCGCAATTAACTAAAATGCTGCCTAGCAAGGACAATCATGTAATATCCACACCAGAGGATATAATACATAATGCGCTTGTGGGAGAATCTTTCCTAGTTGGAAACAACTCAAAGTCCTTAGAATTTTTGTCATTGACCAGTATCTTCCCTACCAGCTACGCTTTCTTCTAAATAACCATTATTTCCACTTATTTAACTACCAACAAAAATCTAGAACTTGCCTAGAATTTGCCAAATTACACACAAGACAGAATAATTGAGTACGCTTTTAATGGCGAGGTCTCTGGCTCCCCCAACCCAGGGTAAAGACTGCCAGCCCAGTGGATTCTGGATTCTCTGAGGCCCTCCATCTGAGGCTCTGGCCGGGCTCACCACTCCCACAGTCTCATCTAGCCCACCAGGCAACCTCACTTGAAATTACTTCTCACTGAAGGCTTTGCATTTTCCTAAGGCTCCAAACTGCCTTGCCTCAGGCCATTTACACTTGAGTGCTTTCAGCTCCAACTGCCTGCCCTCTTTAACCCTACTTTTTACTTGTTCTTTAGGTCGTAGAGCGCATCCCACCATCTTTTTATATAATAGCAGCTCCTAGACCCTAAAATTCAATGGGCAGGGGCTAGATCTTGTTTTTGTGGTGGTTGTTGTTTGGGGGCTTTTTCTGGGGGGTGGCGGGGGGAAGCATCCACAGTACTAGTATGATGCCTTCCTAAGAGCTCATTCTCGATTAATGATTGGGAAATTAAAAAGGAGTAAGCATGTGGCCTAATGCATTAAAATTTAATTTATCTTACATTCCTGAATAATCTAAGCAAATCCAGGTGTATGACTTCTACTTTTACAGGAAGAAACATGAGAAGGATTTAGGCAAACCACAAATTGACGATCTTTCCCTTATTTATAGTCTTTCTTTCGGCCTTTATTGATTAAATATAAGGTACCTACTGTATACTATGCACTATGCTCTGACTACAACCCCAAATAAAACAAAATATGAGCTTTTTTTTTTTTTTTTTCCGGGTACGCGGGCCTCTCACTGTTGTGGCCTCTCCCGTCGCGGAGCACAGGCTCCGGACGCGCAGGCTCAGCGGCCACGGCTCACGGGCCCAGCCGCTCCGCGGCATGTGGGATCTTCCCGGACCGGGGCACGAACCCGTGTCCCCTGCATCGGCAGGCAATTCCTACTGCAGAAATATAAAAGAGCCCATTATGGAGGCAGACATGCTGAAGGTTGTCAACAAAATGTACAGGGAACAATTCCCTGAGATCCTAAGGAGAGCCACTGAGCACACTGGTTTTTAATGAGGTTCCTTACCTCCATGAGAGCTCTGGGAGGAAGTGAGTATGACGCATCATGTCACCATGCCTAAGTGACATAGCCTCAGGTCTGACAACAGGGACAGTGCTCTATGTGGTCCCCTTCTTTCTGGGAGAGATCCTTTCATTGTCAGTCACTGTCATCATGTTGACTCCTGTTAGGAACTGGGTACCCTTCCTCTGCTGAATGAGGCCTCCCCCATCAGTCCAAGGACTTTGAGTCCCTGAAACCATCCTCCTTCAGGCAATAAGGGATAAACTTAGTCTGAAAGCCCTGTCTATTGCCTCCCCAGGCCAATTACAGACGCGGGACTTTCTAAGGATGTATCTGTAACGGGGTAGTTGGTTGCCACACTCCTCATACAGGACTTCTACTTTGACACTGTCACGCCTGGGATTCCACTCTCTGCTGAACAGCCAGCCTATAAACCAAGGTCCTCCCCTCCCTGACACCCTCCAGGCAGAAGTCAGGGGGCACTTGACCCTGCCAGCTCTTGCCTATGCCTCCCAGGGCTAACAGCAGAGGAGGGGCTAAGTGTAGCCCTGACAGTGGTGGACTGAGTGGTCCCCATGTCCACAGACAGGGTCTTCACTATGACTCTGCACACTTCCTGGGGCTCCATTCTCTGCTGATCTAAGGCTGAGGGCTCTGCTGATCCCCAGAGTCCCCACCTTCCCGCGACCTGAGTTGAAAGTGTTAGTCACAAGCAGCCAGGACTGTTCTGGACCTCAAGGGGCTGCCAAAGGGGATGGGACTTTTTATGGGATCCTACTGTTCTGGCTGGGTCTTTATTCAGGTTTATCACTGTCATTTCTGTGAGAGACTCACACTCTCTCCTCTACCAACCTGAGAACTCTGCCCTTAGACAAATTTCTTATGGCCCCAAGAAGCCTGAAGAATAAGTGAGGGTACGGTTAGCCTAATAGGTCTGCCTGAGACCCTCTGTGTCTGATAGCAGACAGGACTGGTGTCCCAATGACCACCCCCCAATATTCTGGGCTTTGGTCTCCTCAGTCCTCCTACACGGGGCCCTCATCTTGCTTTCTATCTCTTGGATTAAAGCCTGCTTAGGAAATTCCACATCTCTGCAAACTCTTGAGCAGTTTTCGCTCTGCAAACCTTACAGAGAATGGGTCCCTGGCCCAGGAGTAATGTGAGATGGGGAAGCTGTAGCACAAGGCAGGAGTCCCAGAACAGGTGGTGGTAGCCTGTCAGGGAAAAGAAGTACACTGATCTATTCTATCTCATCAGCCAGATGAAGATTCCCACGTCACTTCTGTTCTGATAGATTTACTTTCTACAGGGAAGAGACTGTGAGGATGATTTTGAGAGCCCCTAGTCTTTTGAGGTTCTCTAACATCGCAAATGTAGATGCTTATACTGTCACCGAATATTGTCTCTTTCATTTATTTATTTATTTATACCTCTCAAATATTTTGGTATTCTTACTGCTCTGGCTACGTATTCCAATCCAGTAGTTTGAGCACAAGGCCATTCTTTTTATCACCTAAGACAAAGTTTGAAGTACTGAGAAAACAACTGAAATAAAAGACACAGGATGTGTCTCAGGGTAGGAGGAGTAGAACAGTACGAGCTCTACAGTAATTTAGACCAGGAGTCTAGTCCCACCCCTGTCATTTACTAGCCTTATGAATTTTGGCACATGACCAAACTCTAACTCTATGAGCCTCAGGATCTTCACTGTGAAGTGAGTTTGATAAGACCTGTCTTGTAGGACTGGTGGAATATATGTAATGTATGGAAAGCAGCTGTCACTGTGCCTGTCTTGTATTGAGACGCTAGGGAATGGCGGTTATTACTATGATTATCTTGACCTCAGACGTTACCATCAATCCAGCTGGGATTTTTTTTTTTTTTTTTTACATCTAAGATATGTCAGAGAATATGCAGCATTCTAGCCGGAAAAAATCCTCCCAATCAGCCAAAATTCTGCTTTTAACAATGAAAACTAAGGAATATGTTCTCTCCACCCTCTCTTTACCCTGCTTTTTTACTTGCTCTTCTTGAAGTAGAGAGTATCTCACCCTTTTCCATACAATAATAGCTTCTCTGAGAAACTGTAATTGCATGGGCAGAGGCTAGGACTTTTTTGATTAAACATCCCCAGTACGAGCACAGAGACTTCTTAAGAGCAGATGCTCAGTTAATGTTTGTGTAAAATAAGAGTCATGAACAAATCATTTGCTATAATTTGTATTCTCAAACATTCTTGAAAACCATAAGCAAATCCAGTATATATCTTTTAAATTTACAAAAGAAAGACTAAATGGAGTAAGGCAAACCAAGAAATTGATCAACTTTGCCTTTAGCTCTCTATCTGTCTTATCTATCTTATCTCTCCATCTAGCTACCTAGCTATCTTCTGATCCTATTTTAGCGTGCTGTTCTTTCATGTTTCCGAGGATATTCTTATCCTAAAGTGATGTTATTCTTTTTCTGGACCACAAAAGTGATTTAAGGATTTCCAATTTGTATTTCAAACAACAGAATTCTTACTCCTAAATCTGACAAACAGCAATAAGTGTGTGATCCATGTCATTCATATACTTATATTCTGAATCTAAATAAACTTTCTGTTGAAAGGAACACCAATTAAAAATGCAGGAAAAAAGTCAACAAGTTATTTAAGCATATCAGGAACACTGGTTAACAGGCTTTTCCAACCACAAAGTGAAGAATGGGTGGGCTTCAGACCTCACTAGGGGTGTGAGGAGAGGCTGGATGTGGCCCTGGAACACGCACGGCTGTGGCAGTAGTGCCAGCCCTGGCTGCAGCCCTGGCTCGGGCTCTCTCTCCCTCATCTCTCAAAGCCTCTTCATTGTGGGGTGGGAAGGCAGTGGGGACCGTATCATGGATCTCCAGATCCATGGAGATACGGTTCTGGTTCCGCATCCAGAACCTCCAGCACTTTCATCTTGCTGGTTTCAGCGCGAGCTCTCGGGCCCCACAGGAACTCAGAGCATGGCGGATCGCTGCTGGGCACCTGGCGGTACTCCAGGCACCTTTCCTACACCAAATCTTCTGTGATAAGCTTCCTGGGCTCCACCAAGATGAAGTGCCTCTTTCCATCAAAAACACCCAAAACATTCAGGAATTCCCAGATCTCCTCCTCAGAGGCGCGGTCGCCATGCAAGAAGATCACACCGAGGACAGGCATCAGGGGCCCATTCTTCCGAAACTGCCCGCCACTGCTCCGACGCCCATCATCAGTGAGATCTAGTTTGCTGACAAGGGCATAGGAATGACTGTTGGGCTTGACTTCCTTCAATTCTAGGCCAAAGACCAGCTCCATGCACTCGGAGGCTCTCCTGGGGATCTCGGGAAGTGCTCCCTATACCTTTTGTTGACAATCTTCAGCTTTTCTCCCTTTTTAATGGGCTCCTTTATCTTATATTTATACAGCATGAACTGCACCAACATCCCTGCCTTCCTGGTTACAAGATCCTTTCCAGGATCACTGGAGGTTGAGGCCTGGGAGGAATTTTTACTTTCTTCAACTTGGCCCTTGGCACGTACATCATATCCTGGGCATGAAACCCCTGCATCACGAGAGCTAGTGGCTGGGGCTCCCTGAGGCTCCTGGCGAGTGCCAGCAGCAGCGGAGCTTGGGGGAGTACCCTGAGAAACAGAAACGGGTGAGGAAGTGGTCTCTTCTACCCCTGCTGTGGTGGCCTGAGCATTAAGACCTTGGGTCTCACCTCTGTTACGGCGGCGTTCCTCACGAGCACGGACCTTACTCTTCTGACCACGAGGCATGGTGGCTGTGGTCAGGGACAGCAGACAGGAGTGTGGGCCAATGACAGGTGATTTGGACACCTGGAAGCTGGAGAATGAGATGACGTGAGCACGTTAAAGTAGGGAGATTCCACCTTGGCTTTATCAAAGGCTGCCTCTGCAAGTTTCCTTGAGGGCACTGCTCTGGGAACCCACAAGGTTCCTGTTTTCCCGGTCAGCCTGTCCTCCCAGGATCCCATAGAGGAAACACAGAGGCCTTAGAGTTTTACTCTACATCCTATCAGCCCTGCCTTGGATTTACTCAGGTGATGACAGGTGCTGGCAGTGGGGTCCTCTCGGTTCATCTTCAATATTATCATGTCAGGTCTCTGCAGAGCCTGGGCACCCTCCCCGCTGCTACTCTTAAGCTGACACCTCAAACCTCCCTGCGATCCAGGAGAAGGAAGTGAAGGGGTGCCTCAGTCCACCTCCCTGCCAGGGGACACCAGAGCTGCGAGTTCAGTAGGGTCCTTTCTATCCTGAGTTCGTTGCGATCATCATTCAAGGTCCTCACCTTGGCTCCTTAAAAGGCTTGGAACCACTACTCTCCATTTGCTGACTGGTGGATGCACCTTCAGACTAAGGACCTCACCTCTCTTAGACGTGATACAACGAAGTGAAGCAGACGCTCTACCCGACAGTCCTTCCCAGAGATTTCTTGGGCTGAAATCCAAGGGTTGGGCTGGACACTTTGAGTCCTCACTCAGGTTCCTCAATTGGGCTCCTGGTAGAGAAGCTCAACTTTTGCCTGAATTGATGCCTATATGATAGTAAGAGCCAACCAGCCTGTGTCCCAATAGGAGGAAGCGAAGATGACCGTATCTAACTAAACGTGGTCTCCCAAGAATGAAAGCTGTTGCAGGCAGGCTGAAGTCCTTGTGGTCCCACACAAGATCCCAATTCAAGGTCTAAATGTGCCTCCTGATAGGGTCTAAGATTTCTCCCTCTGCTGACATGGGACCACTCTCCTCAGACCAAGACCCTTATTTCCCTGTTAGCCTGTAGTGGGAACTGATGGGCATTTCTGCCTGACATCTATGCTTGAGGTCTCCCAGGGATGCTAATAGTGAGGATTCTTTGTGGCCTGAATGCTTTCATGTGGGACATCCCCACAGTCCTCAAGGTTCTAACCATGACACCTGGCATAACCTGAAATCCTCCCTTGCCAACCCGAGGCTGCCCCCTTTGACCTGGTCTCTCACCTCCCTGAGATGTCCTGGGAATAAGTGAATGCAACTCATGTCAAAATACCCAATTCTCCCAAGCCTGAAAACAGGGCTGGTGCTTTATGCTGCCCCGTTTCTTGTGGGAGGGGCCCCCATCCCCACTCGGTGTCACAACCATGAATGCTGTTGAGGACTAGCTCCCTTTGCGGAATTGGGCTTATTCCATTAGACCAAGGCTCTCATCTCCCTGAGACCATCTCCAGAGGAGATGAGGGGGCACCACAGCCTGCCAGCTCCGCCCGGAGCCTCCTCTCCTGAGTTTGGGAGTCATAAGGTAGCCCTCATTTCCCTTTGTCACTAGAGGGGAATTTAGGTCACTCAACATCTGTCTACTTTGCTAGGGCCTCCTAGAGCTGAGAGCAGGGGCGCTGCTCACTGTGGCCCGCTTTGGGGGTCGAGGTCTGCTCACTAGCACTCAGGGCCCTCATCTAGGACTTAGATCTTCTCCATTTGTAGAATCAGCGCTACTCTCACAGACCAAGGCCTTCTGCCTGAGACATCCTAGGCCGAATTCAGCCCGATAGCTCGGCTGGGGCCTCGAAGAACAAGATCGCAGGGGTGGGATGCAGGTGGGTCACCTTTGCTATGGGGGGAGGGGGGAGGGAAGGTCCCTTCAGGCTACATTCAGGTCCTCACCGTGGCTTCGGACAAGTCCCGAAAACCCACGCTCGGACGAACAAACGCCGCGGCTCCCGGTCGGGCTCCTCACTTCCGAAGCGGAAATCCGGGGGAGCCGCATCCGGCGCGGCGTGGGGTCTCCGAGGGCTGACGGCAGGGGCGGGACTCTGCGGGGACTCCCACTGGTCAGGGGTCAGCGGTCCCTGCGTCCTGCTGGTGCCGTCTATCAGAGCCTGGGACCCCTCCCTCTATGGTCCCGAGTCCTCCAGCCTCCGAACCAAGCCCTCACCTCCCCGAGGCCCTAGCTGGGGGAAGTCGTGGCGCTGAAATTCATAGAGCAAGCCAGTAGGTTAGAAACTCAGATGTTACAGTCTTGAGTCCAAGGTCTGTATAGCAGGGCAGGCATACTGGAAACTCAGGCAGGGTTTCTGTGTTGCAGTCTTTTTTTTTTTTTTTTTTAAATATTTATATATTTATTTTGGCTGCACCGGGTCCTCGTTGTGGCATGCGGGATCTTTAGTCGCGGCATGGGAACTCTTAGTTGCAGCATGCATGTGGGATCTAGTTCCCAGACCAGGGATCAAATCGGGGCCCCCGGAATTGGGAGCACGGAGTCTTAGCCACTGGACCACCAGGGAAGTCCCTGTGTTGCACTCTTGAGGCTGAATTCCTTCAGGAAACCTCAGTCCTTGTTCTTGGGGCCTTCAACTGATTGCACGAGGCCCAGTCACACTATGGGTGGCAATCTGCTTTACTCACAGCCTACAGATGTAACTATTAATCGCATCTAAAAAATACCTTCACAGTGGACATCTAGACTGATAACTGACTAAACAACTGTGCAGCACAGCCTAGCTAAGATGGTGTACAAAATTAAGAGGTGGGAATAATAGGGAGGAATCTAGACTTGGAAATACGATGCTGCCACTAACTGGGACAAAGAATACAGGAAGAGGACGAATGAGGTTTGGAAAAAAAATCATGTGTTTATATTTTTTCACATTGAGTTTGAGACATCCTTGAATCAGTCATTATTGGATTTATGTTTAAAGCTTTGTGGGTAGGTCAGGGCTTGGGATAATAGATCTGGAAGTTAGCAGCAGATAGTCTGCAGTTAGAACTGGAAGAGTGGATGAAGTTACCTGGGGATAGATGTGGGGAGAAAAAAATAGTGGACCGGATATGGTAACTTGGGGAGCACCAGTTCCCCAAGGGGTGACGGAAAAGAAGTCCATTGAGGAGACAGAGAAAAAACAGGTTGAGAGATATAAGAACCAGGACAGGGCAGTGTCTTAAAAACTGTAACAGACAGGGCTGTGCTCGCCAAACCCAATTCTATATTCCTTCTTCTCAGGCACATGGAGAGCTCCATTTTTCAGACCCCTTGAGGCTAACCGAGGATTTATGACTGGTTTCAGCCAATGAAATGGGAGAAGAAGTGATGGGTTTGGCTGAATCAGAGAAGAGCCCTTTAGAGACTCTCTGTCCACTCTCCCCTGCCTCAGTGAATAGGTAAGCCCCAGAGAAAACCCCCAAATGCCCCTCCCTCCCCCATACCCATTGAACATGTAGTGTGGTTGAGAAATAAACCTTTGTTATGGTAAAACACTGAGATTTCAGGATTAATTTGACACTCTAACATAACCTAGCTTATGTTGACTAATACAGAAGCCAAGGCAGTAGAATATTTTGCAAAGAACAGAACAGTCACAACAGTCTCACATGCATCAGTGTTCCAGAACAGAGACCCTTCCATGGATTCCCAAATGTGGAATAATTAAGCCAATAAGTCCAAACAATTTAGGGGGTCTCTCAATCATAACAGTCTGACAGGGAACCTGCATTGTCTTTTGGCTTTAGCAAACAAATGTGCTCATCAGATCAATAAAATGTAGAGTTAACTTGAATTGGACATTGACATCACAACACATATACACATTACAGTGTACTAGTCTTGTGGTTTGGCTTGCAATCTTGAGGTGATGACATAAATTCTGATTGAATTATCTTTGCCTTAGTTCTCCATTTATGTTTTGCAAAAAGAGTGGTCTTAATATTTCCCCTTACTACAAGAGACCCCAATTTATAAACAACTTTATCCTATATATTCAGTTACGAAGTTGATTGTTTAGCGTTCTGGGTGTCCTCTCCCAAGTGGAAAGAAATGATAAAGGATGATTAGCTTCCCAGGCCATATCCCACCACCTACAGTGCAGCCAGACTAGAAATGCATATTATTCCAGGACATAATTATGACTTATGTTATTGATTCTAATCAATGAGAAGCAAACTAAATGTCATTTTACATAAGGCACAACAATAGAGTCAAGCAGGAAGCTGTGCCAGATATATATGCATTATACTTGAAAAAGGAGAATTCCAAATTCCAAAAGTACATTGATGTAAAATAAAGGAGGTCCAACTGGCCTAAATGCACACATCTAATCATAGATTCCACATATCTGTATAAATAAAAATGAAATCTCTGATGAGACTAGTAATTATGACATAAAATGTTCCAGCTAGAAAACATTAAGCTAAAAAAATCACTTAAAAACTATAAAATATACATGAAAACAACGCTTTCATTAGGCAGCATTTCCAATGTATTCCGGTCCTTCTTCCACATATTACTCTCTAATGAGATCATCACAATCTCTTTTCTTCTCAGATTTATAGAAATTACATTAAGAGGTATCCTTGGGGCTTCCCTGGTGGCGCAGTGGTTGGGAGTCCGCCTGCCGATGCAGGGGACACGGGTTCATGCCCCGGTCTGGGGGGATCCCACATGCCGCTGAGCGGCTGGGCCCGTGAGCCATGGCCGCTGAGCCTGCGCGTCTGGAGCCTGTGCTCCACAACGGGAGAGGCCGCAGCGGTGAGAGGCCCGCGTACCGCAAAAAAAAAAAGACGTATCCTTGGATACCAAACAATCCTTAAATCTCACTTAGTCCAAGATGTGGTCAAAGCTGAGTTCCTCAGTTCTTCACTGCTTAGCTATTTACTAATGATAAAAAATAAAATCTCTCTCTTTTGAATTACCTCATTTATCCTATACAAATGGGGAGTGAAGTATTAAGGCTAATAATTTTTTCTGATAACCATGGCTTGTATTTAAACATTAATACTTTTTATTGACCTAATTAATATTAATGGAAATCATCTGATAGTGCTTTAGGGACTACAGATGTGACAGATTCCCTCTCAGAAGGTTAGGATTTCTACATTGTAGTTTTTAAGTGTTAAGGTTATCTATAGGGCCCATATTCTTCCTGTATTAAATGTCAATTAATCCTTCAATGAAAACTCAGCAAAATGCTTTGATAATAAAATAATAGTTAACACATATATAAGGATTATGAATTCGTGGGCACCGTGCTGAATGCCCTACACTTAATTCTCAAAATAATCTTATAATTAGGTATTATTATCATCACAATTTTACAGGTAAGAAAAGAGGCACAAAGAGGTTACGGATTTTACCCAAGATTACACAACTAGTAAATGGTAGCGCTGGGAGTGAAAGACCAGGTGTCTGGTTCAGGAATCTCATGCTCTTCCGTACTACATATCGCCTTTCTAGATGGTGTGAGATAAACATGCTCCAGAACTATGTTGAAACACATGAACTATCAGGAACTTATCCTCTGATATAAAATTTCTCTTTATCAGGCGGAGGGGAAGATGGCGGAAGAGTAAGACGCAGAGATCACCTTCCTCCCCACAGATACACCAGAAATACATCTATACGTGGAGCAACTCCTACAGAACACCTACTGAATGCTGGCAGAAGACCTCAGACGTCCCCAAAGGCAAGAAACTCCCCACGTACCTGGGTAGGGCAAAAGAAAAAAAGAAAAAAGAGACAAAAGAATGGAGACGGGACCTGCACCAGTGGGAGGGAGCTGTGAAGGAGGAAAGGATTCCACACACTAGGAAGCCCCTTCGCGGGCGGAGACTGCGGGAGGCGGACGGGGGAGCTTCGGAGCCGCGGAGGAGAGCACAGCAACAGGGGTGCGGAGGGCAAAGCGGGGAGATTCCCGCACAGAGGATCGGTGCCGACCGGCACTCACCAGCCCGAGAGGCTTGTCTGCTCACCCGCCGGAGGGGGCCGGGTTGCGAGCTGAGGCTCAGGCTTTGGTCGGAGCGCAGGGAGAGGACTGGGGTTGGCTGTGCGAACACAGCCTGAAGACGTTAGTGCACCATGACTAGCCGGGAGGGAGTCCAGGAAAAGGTCTGCAGCTGCCGAAGAGGCAAGAGGCTTTATCTTCCCTTTTTGTTTCCTGGTGCGCGAGGAGAGGAGTTTAAGAGCGCTGCTTAAAAGAACTCCAGAGATGGGCGCGAGCCGCGGCTACAAACGCGGACCCCAGAGACGGCGCCAGCCGCGGCTAAAAGCGCGGACCCCAGAGACAGGCGGGAGCCGCGGCTAAAAGCGCGGAACCGAAACGGACGCGAGCTGCGGTAAAAGCGTGGACCCCCAGAGGCGGGCGCAAGCCGCGGCTAAAAGCGCGGACCCCAGAGACGGGCACGAGCCGCAGCTAAAAGCACAGACCCCAGAGACGGGCGGGAGACGCTAAGGCTTCTGCTGCCGCCACCAAGGGGCCTGTGTGTGAGCACAGGTCACTATCCACACCCCTCTTCCGGGGAGCCTGTGCAACCCGCCACTGCCAGGGTCCCGGGATCCAGGGACAACTTCCCCTAGAGAACGCACGGCGGGCCTCAGGCTGGTGCAACGTCACGCCAGCCTCTGCCGCCACAGGCTCGCCCCGCACTCCGTGCCCCTCCCGCCCCCCGGCCTGAGTGCGCCAGAGACCCCGAATCAGCGGCTCCTTTAACCCCATCCTGTCTGAGCAAAAAACAGACGCCCTCCGGCGACCTACACGCAGAGGCGGGGCCAAATCCAAACCTGAGCCCCTGTGAACTGTGAGAACAAAGAAGAGAAAGGGAAATCTCTCCCAGCAGCCTCAGAAGCAGCGGATTAAATCTCCACAATCAACTTGATGTACCCTACATCTGTGAAATACATGAATAGACAACGAATCATCCCAAATTGAGGAGGTGGACTTCGAGAGCAATATTTATGATTTTTTCCCCTTTTCCTCTTTTGGTGAGTGTGTATGTGTATGCTTCTGTGTGAGATTTTGTCTGTACAGCTTTGCTACCACCATCTGTCCTAGGGTTCTATCTGTCCATTTGTTTTAAAATTTTTTTCTTAATAATTAATTTTAATAACTTTATTATACTTTACCTTCTTTCTTCCTTCCTTCCTTCCTTTCTTTCTTTCTTTCTTCCTACTTCTACTAATACTCTCTCTACTTTTTCTCCCTTTTATTCTGAGCCGTGTGAATGAAAGGCTCTTGGTGCTGCAGCCAGGAGTCAGTGCTGTGCCTCTGAGGTGGGAGAGCCAACTTCAGGACACTGGTCAACAAGAGACCTCCAGGCTCCACATAATATCAAACGGCGAAAATCTCCCAGAGATCTCCATCTCAACACCAGCACCCAGCTTCACTCAATGACCAGCAAGCTACAGTGCTGGACAACCTATGCCAAACAACTAGCAAAACAGGAACACAACCACACCCATTAGCAGAGTGGCTGCCTAAAATCATAATAAGTCCACAGACACCCCAAAACATACCACCAGACGTGGACCTGCCCACTAGAGAGACAAGATCCAGCCTCATCCACCAGAACACAGGCACTAGTCCCCTACACTAGGAAGCCTACATAACCCACTGAACCAACCTTAGCCACTGGGGACAGACATCAAAAACAACGGGAACTACGAACCTGCAGCCTGCAAAAAGGAGACCCCAAACACAGTAAGTTAAGCAAAATGAGAAGACAGAAAAACACACAGCAGATAAAGAAGCAAGATAAAAACGCACGAGACCTAACAAATGAAGAGGAAATAGGCAGTCTACATGAAAAAGAATTCAGAATAATGATAGTAAAGATGATCCAAAATCTTGGAAACAGAATGGACAAAATGCAAGAAACAGTTAACAAGGACCTAGAAGAACTAAAGATGAAACAAACAATGATGAACAACACAATAAATGAAATGAAAAAGACTCTAGATGGGATCAATAGCAGAATAACCGAGGCAGAAGAACGGATAAGTGACCTGGAAGATAAAATAGTGGAAATAACTACTGCAGAGCAGAATAAAGAAAAAAGAAAGAAAAGAACTGAGGACAGTCTCAGAGACCTCTGGGACAACATTAAATGCACCAGCATTCAAATTATATGGGGCCCAGAAGAAGAAGAGAAAAAGAAAGGGACTGAGAAAATATTTGAAGAGATTATAGTTGAAAACTTCCCTAATATGGGAAAGGAAATAGTTAATCAAGTCCAGGAAGCACAGAGAGTCCCATACAGGATAAATCCAAGGAGAAATACACCAAGATACATATTAATCAAACTGTCAAAAATTAAATACAAAGAAAGCATATTAAAAGCAAGGGAAAAACAACGAATAACACACAAGGGAATCCCCAGAAGGTTAACAGCTGATCTTTCAGCAGAAACTCTGCAAGCCAGAAGGGACTGGCAGGACATATTTAAAGTGATAAAGGAGAAAAACCTGCAACCAAGATTACTCTACCCAGCAAGGATCTCATTCAGATTAGATGGAGAAATCAAAACCTTTACAGACAAGCAAAAGCTGAGAGAGTTCAGCACCACCAAACCAGCTTTACAACAAATGCTAAAGGAACTTCTCCAGGCAAGAAACACAAGAGAAGGAAAAGACCTACAATAACGAACACAAAACAATTAAGAAAATGGGAATAGGAACATACATATCGATAATTACCTTAAATGTAAATGGACTAAATGCTCCCACCAAAAGACACAGATTGGCTGAATGGATACAAAAACAAGACCCATATATATGCTGTCTACAAGAGACCCACTTCAGACCTAGAGATACATAGACTGGAAGTAAGGGGATGGAAAAAGATATTCCATGCAAATGGAAACCAAAAGAAAGCTGGAGTAGCAATTCTCATATCAGACAAAATAGTTTAAAATAAAGACGATTACAAGAGACAAAGAAGGACACTACATAATGAACAAGGGATCGATCCAAGAAGAATATATAACAATTGTAAAATATTTAGGCACCCAACATAGGAGCACCTCAATACATAAGGCAAATACTAACAGCCATAAAAGGGGAAATCGACAGTAATACGTTCATAGTAAGGGACGTTAACACCCCACTTTCACCAATGGACAGATCATCCAAAATGAAAATAAATAAGGAAACACAAGCTTTAAATGATACATTAGACAAGATGGACTTAATTGATATTTATAGGACATTCCATCCAAATACAACAGAATACACATTTTTCTCAGGTGCTCATGGAACATTCTCCAGGATAGATCGTATCTTGGGTCACGAATCAAGCCTTGGTAAATTTAAGAAAACTGAAAATGTATAAAGTATCTTTTCCGACCACAATGCTATGAGACTAGATATCAATTACAGGAAAAGATCTGTAAAAAATACAAACACATGGAGGCTAAACAATACACTACCTAATAACGAAGTGATCACTGAAGAAAAGCATAATTCAAAAAGAGCCATGGACCACAGTGTTCATTGCAGCTCTGTTTACTATAGCAAGGACATGGAAGCAACCTAAGTGTCTATCAACACATGAATGGATAAAGAAGATGTGGCACATATATACAATAGAATATTACTGAGCCATGAAAAGAAACGAAATTGAGTTATCTGTAGTGAGGTGGATGGACCTAGAGACTGTCATACAGAGTGAAGTAAGTCAGAAAGAGCAAAACAAATACCGTATGCTAACACATATATATGGAATGTAAAAAAAATAAAATAAAATAAAATGGTTATGAAGAACCTAGGGTCAGGATGGGAATAAAGATGCAGACCTACTACAGAATGGACTTGAGGACACAGGGATGGGGAAGGGTAATCTGGGACAAAGTGAGAACGTGGCATGGACATATATACACTACCAAACGTAAATATAGTAAAACCAAATATAAAATCGATAGCTAGTGGGAAGCAGCCGCATAGCACAGGGAGATCAGCTTGGTGGTTTGTGACCCCCTAGAGGGGTGGGACAGGGAGGGTGGGAGGGAGGGAGACGCAAGAGGGAAGAGATATGGGAACATATGTATAACTGATTCACTTTGTTATAAAGCAGAAACTAACACACCATTGTAAAGCAATTATACTCCAATAAAGATGTTAAAAAAAAATCCACTAAAAAAAAAATGGGCAGAGGACCTGAATAGACATTTCTCTGAAGAAGACATAAGAATGACAAACAGTATATGAAAAGGTGCTCAACATTACTAAGCATCAGGGAAATGCAAATCAAAACCTCAATGAGCTATTACTTCACACCTGTTGAAATGGTCATTTATCGAAAAAGTAAGATAACAAAGGTTGGTGAGATTATGGAGAAAAGGGAACCTCTTATTTTCTGTTATTGGGAATGTAAACTGATACAGCAATTAGGGAAAATAGTATGAAGGCTCCTCAAAAGATTAGAAATAGAACTACCTTATGATCCAGCAATCCCCCTTTTGAGTATATAACCACAGGAAATGAAATCAGTATCTCCAAGATGTTATCTGCATTCTCATGTTCATTGCAGCATTATTTGCCATAGCCAAGAGTCAAAAACAATCTCAATGTTCACCAATTAATGAATACAAATAATATAGTACACACACAATGGAATATTCTGCCTTAAAAAAGAAGGAAATCCTGCCATTTGTGACAACATGGATGAACCTGGAGGATATTATGCTCAGTGAAACAAGCCAGACACAGAAAGACAAATAGTACATGAATTTTATATGTGGCATATACATGGAATCTAAAATAGTCAAACTCATGGAAGGAGAGAGTAGAATGGTGGCTGCCGGGGCAGGGAGGGGGTGGAAATTGGGAGATGTTGGTCAAAAGAGTACAAAGTTTCAGTTACTCAAGATGAGTAGGCCTTCCCTGGTGGCGCAGTGGTTGAGAGTCCGCCTGCTGATACAGGGGACACGGGTTCATTCCCCGGTCCGCGAAGATCCCACATGCCGCAGAGCGGCTGGGCCGGTGAGCCAGGGCCGCTGGGCCTGTGTGTCCGGAGCCTGTGCTCCGCAACGGGAGAGGCCACAACAGTGAGAGGCCCGCGTACCGGAAAAAAAAAAAAAGAAAAAAAAAATAGATGAGTAAATTTTGCAGATCTAATGTAGAGCATGATGACTATAGTTAACAATACTATATTGTATACCTGCAATTTGGTAAGAGGTTAAAAACAAACTGTAACAATGTGAGGTGATGAATATGTTAGTTAGCTTGATTGTGGTGATGATTACACAATGTACACATATATCCAAACAGTTGTACACCTTAAATATATACAATTCCTATTTGTCAATTATACCTCAATAAAGCTGAGGACAAAAAAAAAAAATGTTGAGGATAAGACTGGGGAAGTGTGGGGCAATTATAATCTATATATTTACTGCCACATCCCTTCAGAGCACCTTGATCTGTATTAGAAGTTCTAACGTTTCCTTTTGTTTTATTACGTAACTTTTTCTATAGTAAAAACTACATACATACATACATAAGGAAACTTACCCATACAAAAACTTCTATATGAATGTTTATAGCAGCATCCTTCACAACAGCCAAAAGGTGGAACAAATGCAAATGGCCATCAACTGATGAATGGATAAACAAAAGGTAGTATAGCCATACCATGGAATATAATTTGGCCATAAAAAGGAATGAGGTAATGATACCTATTTCAACATTGACGAATATTGAAGATATTATGCTAAATCAAAGAAACCAAAGTCCACATATTATATGATTGTATTTATATGCCATGTCAAGAACAGGGGAATTTAGAGGGATAGAAAATAGATTAGTGGTTACCAGGGGCTAAGAAATGGGGAGCAAGCGGAGTGACCACTAATGGACATTGTGTTTCTTTTTGGAGTGATGAGAATGTTGTGGAATTCGTGCTGATAGCCACACAATTCTGTGAATATACTAATTACCACTGAATTGTATACTTTAAATGTGTAAATTTTATGGTGTGTGAATTATGCTCCAATAAAGCTGGTATTAAAAGAAAAGAATAATCTTACCACACTTCCAAATACTCAAAGGCTATTTGACCAGCCTGTGGAAGTCATAGATCTCCAGTGTCCCCCACATTCCCTACATTCACTTTTTAGTAATTTGGAACTTACAAGTGCTCAAGAAATCCAGAAATGTAGAGGGCTAAAAATTATGTTAAGAAATTAACTATCAGCTATGGGTTTTTTTTTTTTTTTGGTTTTTTGGTATTTTGGGGTTTTTTGGGCCAAGCCACACAGCATGCAGGATATCTTAGTTCCCCGACCAGGGATTGAACCCATGTCCCCTGCAGTGGAAGCACAGACTCTTAACCACTGGACCACCAGGGAAGTCCCTTATGGGGTTCTTTTTTGAGTTTGAAAATTTTATATAGCATATGGTGTTCCCAGGAGCCCCTCTCAATGTGAAATTCCCAAATTGGTTTCAGAGATGCACAAAAGTATATATTTCTTTTTATACCCAGAAGATTATATGCTGACCTAAATTTAAGTGGCAAATATACTTCAGGTCTGTCTTGCATTACAGAAATTAAAAACCTTTGTGAACAGAACAATTTTCATTTAATAATGAAAGGAAAGACCCTTTATTATACCCTCTTTAAATGTTCCTTTCTCAACAGTGATTCATTATCTGCTCAGCCACATATTTATCAGCTGTCACCCATGTATCTTCTCTAAACACTCAGACTCCCCCTCTACACTCAAACTGAATTAACCTTTTCATATCATGTCCACTTAAATTGTTGGCCATCCTACACATGTTCTCAACATAACCACTAGGAACAGCCCATCCCTAATCTACTGTTACTAATTTTATGCCTACCATATATTAAAAAACATCCTATTGCTATCATTTTCCACTATGTATTTCATGCTGTAAATTTTCTCGTTTCCTGGGTACTTAGCCCTTTCTTAAGATAATGCTAATCAAATTGAGGTTGGATGTCACAACAGGTTCTGAAACATTTTAGCTAGCAAAAGTAAAGCAACACAAAGGATGTAGGACATATCCTTCCACATTATAAATTCACCTTAGCCTTTGTTTCCTTTGTGCTATTATTTCCCATCTTTTCTGTAGCACTGCTATTTTCAGTCTTTCACTCATTTTGCTCCTCTCACCACTTTCTTTCTCAACTTCCACCTCCACTCTCTTATCGTGGTGTGAAGAGCTTCTGTAGGAAATTGGTAATCATGTCTTTCAAAGTCTTTAACACTTGGAGCTGACTGCTAAGAGAAATTGACCAGATTCCTGTAATCCTTGTCAGTTTCTCTGATCAGAGAAAATCAGCTATGTTTTGAAAGATATGCAGGTTACTGGAGAAAATGAATTATGCTGGTAGGACTAAGAGACTTAGACTAAAGTCTAAGAAACCATTAAAAAGAAAGTGTTTTGCATAAAGTGGTTAACACTTGTTATTCTGTGAAGACTAATTAGCTCTATTAAAACTGTGGGACGAGTGTCATTCTAATGAAGCAGAAAGAGTTATACATATGAACTGCATGCATTTAAACATGTATACAACAGTTCTTAACTGCAACTGGGAGAAAGCTTCCATCAATAATTTTATGAACCATATCACTATGCATTGGAGGAAAGATGATAACATAAGAACCTGAGGTGAAACTGAAGGCACTCATGTTTGCTACTGTTTAGAGCAAGGCTCAGCAAACTTTTTCTGTTAATTACCAGACAGTAAATATTTTAGGCTTTATGAAACCATACAACTCTCACAACTATTCAACTCTGCCCTTGTAGCATTAAAGCATCTATAGACAATAGGCAACAAATAAGAGGGGCTACGTTCCAATAGCAGTTTACTTAAAACAAACAAACAACAACAAAAAAAGAAACAGGCGGCAGGCCGCCTGTGGACCATAGTCCGCCAACCCCTGGTTTAGAGGATCTGGGAAAGAGCTGTCTGAGTAGTGAGAAAGAGCAAAGCAGACTCTGACATCCACAAGCTGTCCTGGTGCTCACAGGTGTGCTTCGTCAGTCAACTTTTCTGCTCTGCACCAGCAGTACAAGGCCTCGGTCAATTAAGTATCATCTGTTTCCAATTAGAAAATTCTACTGAACCTTCAAGGTCTGGCTCATATGTTACTATAATGGAAGACCTTTCTACCTGGCTGGAGTTTCTATATCACCTTGCTACAGATTTGTTTTAAGATACCTTGCATTCTTGAACCCTACCTGTTTGTATGTCTTACGCTTCCTTAATGCATTAAAAAATTCTTACCTGGCGGAGCGCTGGAGGGAAGGAGGCGGCATAGAAGTTCATCCGCCGGGCCATGACGGGCTGCTCCTGGCCGAGGCGCCGGTCGGCGCGAGCTGCGTCCGGGCCAGGCTCCCGCCGCTACCGCGCGGCCTCATAGGTTTGCTCACCGCGCGGGGCTCGTGGCCGGAGCTGGGGCGCATCCACAGCCCACGCAGCCGCAGCCGCAGCCGCAGCCGCAGCCGCAGCCGCAGCCGCAGCCGCAGCCGCAGCCGCAGCCGCAGCCGCAGCCGCAACCAGCGGGCCCAAGCCTCCGGCGTCCGGGACCAGCCCCTGTACGCCGCCCACCTTGACCCCGCCTGCCGCGCTGCCCTAGGCGGGGGTGGGCGGACGCGTCCCTGCTGTGCCAGCTGGGGGCGCTGTACGAGTCAATCCTGAACTATTGAAAGCACCTGTGACAAGACTGGCCCTCCCTACACTCAGCTCCTACCCACCCGACACTGGCCCTAATGACGACGAGCCTCCTGATACCAGCCTGCCCCTCAACCCGCCACCCTTCACTGTGCCCCAGACGCACTATGCCCATGACCAGTGGTTGCAGGGCGCCTTCCACACCAGCCTCTGAAGAGCTGGCCTTGGGGGATGCATCCCTCAGCAAGTAAGCAAGTACTCAGACTATAGTGCCCGCTTTCCCCCCTACCACCTCACCTCACAGGAGTGTTAAGACCTGGGCCTCTTGATGGCAAAACTGCCACCACCCCCTCTCTCCTGTCTTGAGTTAGCTGGCACTGGGGCGGACACCTGGGTTCCAGCCTTTGCACATGGCACTGGACTTCCAATTCTCCCACATGTGTGCACCCAAGCTTGACCAACCTTTGGCAGCTCTCCGGTTGGGATGAGTTCCTGGTTCCCACCACCTTTTCACCTTTTGCTGCTATCAGCAGCCGCTGGCTCAGGTGCATCCCATCTCTGGTTCCTGGGTTCTACTGCCCTAGACAAGGGCTCCAGGACCCATTCCTGCATCCACCCTCGTGTGGGAGGGCCAAAGCTCCATGCTGGATATTTAAGTTTAGGGGCCAAGCTCCTGGGCACATAGGTAAATAAATATTCTCTCAGAAAAAAAAAAAAAATTCTTAGAAGCAGTAACTATGTTTTGTACTTTACATTCCCTACAGTGTCAAGTGCTTTTCCTGGCATATGAAAGGCACTTAACAAATAATTATGGGTATTGTATAGGTACCAATACAAAAGTATTCATAACTAGGTCACAAAAGAGATAAAATTTATAAACACTGGTACAACAAATGTAGCTTTTAATCCTCTGCATGGCTTTTTAGCCAACCTTAAAATATTTAAAGCATGTGAAAGCACAGAATGATTATCTTACCTGCATACATCCTTCATCAATCTTGCCCTTTTGAGGATCAACTTTAAAATGTGCAGTTTTTTTAAAGCGGTACATCACAGGACGTGATTTGGATCGATTTTGCATAATACACTGAATCTCTGAACGTCCACCCATGAAACAAGGTGCAAAATTAAGGACCCTTCCTGGATCAAACTGTAATAAGACAGGAAGTCCTGAGCCTGTCAGGGCTAATTCCACTTTCTGAAATCGATCACCTGTAAAAGCAATAATAGCTTTTTAACATTAAAAGTGTTTTGGGACTCCAGAATATATTTGCTCAGTCCAAATAGTGTCATCTGAAAGACTTGATGAGACATGGGTAGCTCATTCAATCTTTCCTTCAGCAAAGTTATTGAGTGCCAGGGCCTTCTTTGTGCCAGGGATTTTTCTAGGCCTTGGGGGTACAGCAGTGAATAAAATAGACAATGTCCTTCCTCTCATGGGTTTTACATTCTAGTGAGGTGACACTGACAATAAAATAAATAGATAAGGTAGAGTAAGACAGCGTACAATGTTTTGGGGCTGCTCATTTATATGGTGAAGTCCCAAAAGACCTCTCCGATAGGGAGACGTGTGAGCAAAGATATAAGGGACTCCGGAAGAAAATCATGTGAAAAATCCAGAAAAAAAGTGTATTCTAAACAGAGAAAACAGCAAGTACAGAGACTCTAAGTTAGGAATGGCTTGGCATGCTCAAAAAAAAAACCCCCAGGAACGAAGTATGGCTGCAGGAAGAGCAGTAGAAGAATGGTGAGAAATGATCAGACTTAACATATACTTTTGAGGGTACAGTTAACAAAATTTGCTGACGGATTGCATGTAGAATAGGAGATTGAACACGATAAATGATAATGCTAAGGTTTTTGGCATAAGCAACTGAAGTGATGGAATTTTCATTTCTTAAGACAGGAAAGACTTCAGGAGGGATAGGTTACAGGGAAACCAATAGTTCTTTTTTGGGACATGTTAAGTTTGAGATGTCTAGTAGACATCCAAGTGGAAATGTCTTAATAGGTCACTTAATATATTTGTAACCTTAGAGTGAAGATGAAGGAGGAAGGACTGGAGTTTTGAGGGGAGAAGAGAAGCTGTGTGACACTAATCTCAAATCGAAAGAAAGTGAATGCATGCAGGAACACAGCAGGAATGGCAAACACCAGGACTCAGTTGGGATTAGTGGTTATAAAGTGAAACCTCACAGCCTGGTTTTGTGTTTGTCGCCAGCGCAATTAGCTTCCCAGGTGCAGCGCTAGAGTAGGCTAAGAGTTGAATTTAATCAGATTAGAGGTTTTCCACTCAGCCAAAATGGGAGTTGAGCCAAGAGATTTACATATACTAGGGAAAAGGTGATTAAAATAATGGATGATGGAATATAAGCTGAGCAATAACATAAATATGAAGTTTAGGAGATACTAGAAAGAAGCTAGTACCTATGAATTGTGAGCTCTAATTAAGTGAAAGAACTGTTTTGCAGAGAAAGCAATGTAACTACAATCCCATAAACAGAGTTTATATTTCTTCACTCTTGGTCTTACTAGCCAATCCTAGACTCTAAGGAAAACCTAGCATCTGTATCTCTAGCCATTGAAAACTAGATTAACTTGCAAGCCTAGAATAAATGTTCTGTCTATGATCAGCAGACAGAGCTCCATATCACGAACCGCGGCATAAATAGTAACAGAGCAATCAATTTCTGCCCTAGGAACACAGTTCAACTCTGCTCAATGACATCACTTGTACCAACATGTAAATCTTCTAGACTCTTGACTTGCCATGGCTCATCTTTCTGGATTTCATCTGTCATCTGCCTATTATTTTTCTCTTTGATCTTTCTTGCTAAACTGAAGTCCAATTCCATTTTTCTCACTGCAACGCATCCAACGTTACCCAAAAATGTAAAAAGTGTCTTGCATCTTTACGTGTGGCCTGCAAAGCACATGCACTTATCAATATCCTATGGCAGGATATTACGCTCTGTTTACTAGAGCTCTAGTAAATAGGGTGACTAGTAAATAAAGTGACTGTCTCTTTATATAGATTCTAACAGAGCAAAAGGTTTGGTAAAGATGAAATAGGTCATTTGTTCCCATATTAATCTCTAAGAGATAACCTAGGCTTACAAAGAAAAGAAGGCAGGGTTTTTTGTGTGTGTTTTCTTTTTTTATTCCCTTAACTCTACATCATCATGTTTATCTAATGTTATTTTAAAATAATAAAGTTGGGACTTCCCTGGTGGCGCAGTGGTTAAGAATCTGCCTGCCAATGCAGGGGACACAGGTTCGAGCCCTGGTCCAGGAAGATCCCATAAGTCGCAGAGCAACTAAGCCCATGCGTCACAACTACTGAGCCTGCACTCTAGAGCCTGCGAGCCACAACTATTGAGCCCATGTGCCACAGCTACTGAAGCCCCTGCACCTAGAGCCCATGCTCCACAACAAGAGAAGCCACCGCAATGAGAAGCCCACGCACAGCAACGAAGAGTAGCCCCCGCTCACTACAACTAGAGAAAGCCCGTGTGCAGCAACCAAGACCCAATGCAGCCAAAACTAACTAAATAAATAAATAAATAATTTTTTAAAAAAATAATAAAATAAAATAATAAAGTCATCTAAATTCTAACTTGGAAAATTATCATGTAAATGATGCTGAGGCTGACTTTTCTCAATGTGCCACAGAAGACATGTTAAGGTCTCTCAAATGTTTGCATTTTTATTGTAGTCCAGAATTATATATTTTTATTAAACTGCCTCTACAAATATTGCTGTCCAAACTTTTAAATAATTTAAACAGCTATACATTTGATGATAATGTTCACTTCGTACTTACTTTTGATGGTTTTATTGTTATCATCTCTCAAAAATCCATCTTTACTTCCTACAGACTCAAATCTCAAAAAGAGAGCATAGTCTTGCCTGTGTGAAGGATCATCCTTTTGACCATTAATGATTAGCCTGTAAAAAATCACAGTTATTTCTAAAGCAAAGATGATAACTTTATTATCTCTCAAAAGGGAATTTCAACCCAATACTTAAATCTATGCAAACAGACGAAATTCGGGAATAAAAAGGTGACTGTGATCCATTTTCCAAAATTACTGCACAAGACATTGAGACTTGCCAAAAAGAAGACCATACTCATATTATGTGAAGATCCAAAAAATGACTTCATGATGTTATTTGTAAGATAAGAGGAATTTAAATATACTAAGTTGTCAAGGTCTTGCCTCCAATGCCACTTTCTATGTAAAGGATTTTCTTTCCAGGCAAACTTCATTGCTAGCTAAGGTCTCTGTTCAATTCTCTACAATAGTCCTTCTTACACCAGGGTGAAACTGCAAACCTCTCGTATGTACCTGTCTCCTCCCATGGACTAGGCATATATTGCTAGCCACATTCTTGTTAGAGGAGAACAAGTAATTTGGAGAATAAGATTTGGTAACAGCCAAACCTTGGCAGAGGAGAAAAGCAAAGGAAAGATGAGAAGAAGGGAAGTAGGACCAAAGACAGAGATGGGTTACATCACAGGCTTGTGCACTAGCAATCTTTACTTGCCTTACCTAGAGCTCAGCTTTTTAGCAGCGGATACTCAAACATACACACAAAAGGCTGATGTGAAATATTACATAGGAAACAAAATAGCATAGTGAGAACATCTTTAACTAAGACTACAAATCATATTTATTCCTGTGTGTTCATGCTAGACTCTCAAATAAAATGAACATGTTGCCATGAAAAGAATATTTAGAATTTCAAAGATTGTGTCTTAAACAGACTCTTACAGATTCACCAAAGAAGTTTCCTGCATGAAGAGATGATTAACAAGGCAATTATAGGTTGTACAAATAGAACAATTACTTGATTTACTACCCTCCTTAAATTAAACCACAACTCAGTCTTCATCGGACAGTTGGTATCACCAAGTGACCCTGCTGCCACAGAGAAAAGTACATTAAACATTGCCTTCTTACAAACAAGGGTAAGCATACTGACAATTGGATCGGTTATTGTCACACACTGCAACCTCTCAAGTGTAGCTGAAATTGCTACTATATATTTAAAACAGCATTGTCAAATATATTTTCAAACTAAATAATCAAACCAAGTACAGGGAAAAATATACATTGGCAAAAGTCCTAAACGTCTGTGTGAGTTTCAGCAAGCAAGTGTGATTGATCCCAGCAGCTGCTATAGGCTTAATATTCCTGATACTCAGTAAGCATTTGGCCCTGGCAGGAGCACTGCATCCTCTCTGGAGGCATCTAGAACATACTGCATGCCCCTGGCCATCACCTGACTATTTCTGCAGGGACAATAAGGTCTTGGTTGAACAGATTGGTTTGCAGCCAAAATCCAAAGCAACCCAAAACTTCCATCACCTCATTTCCACAAGGTCTGGAGAGATTTTTAATTTAAAATGAAGTATTTAGAAACATTTTTAAATATTGGAAATAATATTAACCATGTTAGAAATATTTAGAACCATAATAAGAAAAACCCAATTTGTGCCTTCTGCCAAGTTTTTTTTTTTTATTAAATTTATTTATTTTATTTATCTATTTTTGGCTGTGTTGGGTCTTCGTTGCTGTGCACGGGCTTTCTCTGGTTGCAGCGAGCAGGTGCTACTCTTCATTGTGGTGCGTGGGCTTCGCATTGCGGTGGCCTCTCCTGTTGCACAGCACGGGCTCTAGGCACGCAGGCTTCAGCAGTTGTGGCACGCGGGCTCAGTAGTTGTGGCTCGCAGGCTCAGCAGCTGTGGCGGCCTCGCTGCTCCGTGGCATGTGGGATCTTCCTGGACCAGGGCTCTAACCTGTGTCCCCTGTATTGGTGGGCAGATTCTCAACCACTGCACCACCAGGGAAGCCCACCAAGTTTTACTATTAAAATCAATCTGATGAATGTATGGTTAATATACTTTCCATTAATAAGTAACATCATATTGGAATTAATTTGTGCTTACTTTGGGCTGAAACAAAATGTAATTAAAATCTTTTGATAAGGCTGTAACCTCCCTTCATTAGGAACATAGGAGATAAATGTGGTAATATCTATGTTCTTTATTTTCCTTAAGTAGGTTAGATTATTTAAAGCAACATCTGTTCTTTGTTGAATATTTGTACCCTGTAATATAAAATCAGAAATAAAAGAATATTCAGGCAAAACACAAAATAAAATATTTTAAGATTAAGTCATAAAATAATTATTGAAATTCCAGAGTCTAGATATAGAGAATATGTATGTTTTAACAGTAACATACATAAATTTGACCAAGGCACCTCATAAAATTAAAAGAACTATTGAAAAATGAATAAGAACAGATATAGATTACTATCAATGTCAGCTGAATTTACTGAACTTTTTTAGGTCACCCTTGGAGACACATGAAATGAAATCATATCTATCTTCATGTTAAAACATATTTAGAAAAATTAAACAGCTTGTTGGTTATTAGTAAGTTGCACTACTTACTTACCAATTCTTCTCCAACAGAATCATCTTGCATTATGGCTACCCAATTTATAGGTTCTGGGCTATTATTGTATAGAAGTGCATGTTCAATCTTTGACATTCCAAAGAAAACAGGACCAAAGCTTATGCCTTCCAACTTTTTATCATTACTCATGTTTAACAATTCAATAATCTGCTCAACAACATGAGCTTTGACATTCAAGAATATGTCTGGACGATCTCGCAAACTCACTCTACAAGATAATGAATTATACATACATATTTTAATTAGAATTCTATATATTTTATTTTTCTCCTAAATGTTTATATAAACAGAAATTTTATAAAATCACATAATAATTAAAATTCAAAGGACTAAGAGCAGTTCCTTTCACGTATGTGCCAGAGACTGTCATGTTCTTCTGTCTGTCTGAATCTGCAAAGTAGAATAGCATATGTGCAACCTAATTCATTGTCTCCGGGAAACAACAAAGATGGAAAACAACTGCATGAATTGACCCCAAAAATCACTTACTGATATTTCCATATCACCAATGATTTACATGGTCACCTGTAGTTCTAGAATTCTGAGATTCTTTTCTAACTCATCCCATTCCCCCAAGTCCAACAGCCAACTTCATCCCCATCCTAATAACCTAATTCCCTACAAAGTAAAGTATCTCAGCAAAACTCCACTTCTTTGCTGAAATGAATATCCTCCCTCATAAAACTTCACTTTCCAGACTAATTTGAATTCACTGTTGCAACTTCTCTCCATCCCGCATTTATCCCTCTCTGGCATAAATGCAATCCTTTTGAATCTCACCCTGTCAGATACCACAGATCACTGACCAATTCACAGCCATCACCAAAGTCATTAACTTTGTATCTCTGTGTATCTCTGTCACACTGGGCACAGTTGATACCATCTCTTTCCACATCTCCCCTCCCTTAGCTTTCTTGACACCATACTTTCATGGCTTTCCTTCTAACTTATTTAGACTCTGCCTTCTCATTCTTCTAAGACTTGGATATTTTGTAAATTCCATGAATAATGCTGTTTCTCTCCTACTTTTTTTATACTCTACCCTCCTCAAAGTTATTTTCAACATTTCATGCTTCATCTACAACTTATGAACTGACAACTCTCAAACCAATATACCTAGACCAAATTTTTTTCTGGGACTCAAGATAAGTAAATATAATAGGCTCCACAGGATTCTGCAAAGCAAATCAATTCCAGCATTCCAAAACAGAACTCAAGATCTTCTCTCACAGACCTGAACCTCCTCTTACCTTCCCTTTCTATAACCAGTCACTAAATGTAGTCAAATCTACCTCCATAACATATCTCCAATCTGCACACTTCTCTCCCTCCATACTCCCAATTTGTACCTTAAATGAGGCCTTCATTATTTCTCTTCTGCTTTACTATTAGAATTTCTAGTCAGGCTATCCACTCCACATCTGTACTCCTCGATTTTGTACACTGCTATCAACATGACCTTTCTAAAAAGCAAACTAATCAAGACACTCCCATCTTAAAACCTTCCTGAGATTCCACAGCCTTTACAATAGAACCTAAGCTCCTATCAGGGCTCACAACTGTTTCTCAAACATTTTTTTAATTGTGACCTTCAGTTAGAAATGCATTTTACATTACAATGCAGGACACACACACACACACACACACACACACACACACACACACACACGAAACAAATTTTACAAAACGCCACTTGCCCTTACCATGTGAGATGCATTCTGATGTTTTCTATTTCATTGTTTTAATACTGGTGGTGACCCATTATAGTGATTGCACATTCTGCTAATGAACTGAGACATATAGCATTAAAAAATGCTGTCCCATGAGGTCCTTAACTGGACCCTGCACCATTCTGTTTTTCTGGTCTCATCTCTCATCACTCCTCACCTCCATCTCTTTGCCTCAGATCTCTTGATGTGTAACACTGTCTATTAACCTGTAGGAATTCAAGTCTTCTACTTGCACTGCCTGAAATCACTCATTTAACCCACTCTCATCACCAATACCCACCTCCCCTGCACACAGACACACATACATACACACACACACTCAGCCCAAATCACACCACTACTCTTTGTCTGGCTAATTTCTACTCAACCACAGGTGTTTGGTTCAACTATCACCTCCTTAGTGGAGCTCTTTCTTGATCCACTCCCTGACTCCAACAAAATCCAAACTAGGAGCTCCTGTTAGGTGTACCCATATGCCATTCTCTGGTTCTTCCCATTTTTCAGTCCCTAGTGCTTGGCAAATAGTAGATACTCAATAAATGAATGCTGACTGAAAGAAGAAGCTAACATACATTCAAATACAACAGGCATATATGAAAAGTGAAACAGGAAAGTATTAAGCACTACACTAGAATTAAGAACCATAGTATATACTCACTTTGCCACTTCATTTACAATTATGGGCCAGTCTGCACAGAAATCCACTTTAATAACCATTGACGACTTGGGCTGCACAATACCACTGGTTGGAAAAGTGACAATGGGTAACTGGCCCTGGTATTCTGTTTTAAACATACCTAAGGAGAACAAGAGCAGATGGTTTACATTTGGATCCTTATAATGTTAATGTTCACACTCTTAGTAGAGGACAGAGACACATTACAGAGTTTATGGTCTATTGTGGACCAAGAATCACAGCTTTGATTGTAAGTCCTGTCTCTAGGGTCATCCAATAAATGTAAGCCTCGTGTTAGGACTCAACCCTCATCAACAGCTAAAATTTTCTGTCTGCTTACTGTGTTCAGACACTTACGCTAAGAGCTGTGCATATGTTATTCTATTTAGTCCTCATAATGAAATCTATGATTCTGGCTCAATCATTACCTCTATTTTATAAATAAGGAAACAGACACTTAGAAAGGTTGAGTAACTTGTCCAAAAATACACAACTGTTATGATAGATTAGATCATCAACTCCAATTCTTTAACCTTCTCTGCATCCCCACTGTTACCCTCCCGTGGACTAAGTATGTTTTCCTACCCCTTGACGGGGCCTGATCACGTGATTTACGTTGGCAAATAGCATGGGACTAGAAGTGACAACATGTCAGCTTCATCCCCAGATGTTCTCTTGCTCTTCTACCATGGAAAGTGTTTCTTTTAAGAAACTGCTGTCCCGTTGGCCTGTGCCTCAGCATTGGCAAATGAGAAGCAGAGCCACCCAGCTGACTCAGAGACCTGCAGTGAGTAACAGATCAGCCCCAGCTGCCTCAGCTTGAAGCAGAGTCATGCAGCTTAGATTAGTCAAATTCCAGCTAATCTGCATAAAAATGAGAAACTAAAAAAATAATTATTTTTTTTAAGATATAGAATTATGGAGTGGTTTGTTACATAGCAATAGTTGACTACTACAGCTAGTAACTAACTAATAGAGCTGGGATTTTCACTTGGATGTTTCTGACCACAGGGCTCACACTTCTAGCCACTACCACTACTCTATAAACGAATTAATGCAGTTCACATACGGAAAGGGTGAAAGAAATGGGTTTCTAGACTCAAATAGCATATGAGGAGGCCACAAAAATTTCTTGTTCTGAAAGCAGAAATGGTCCATAATTTATGGTAATGTTTGGTGCCTATCTTAGAGCATGCAGGTGAGATCAGGTACTATCTCTTTTTCATCGTTGTGGTCCTGGCACCCCACATGGTGCCTAGCACCAAGCAGTGTTCAAAATGTCCAATAAATGGGAGGTAACTAGTTATGAGTTTCTTTGATATCATTATACAATATTAACACAAATGAGCATGCTGCCAACATAAACAACTTTGAAAATTCCTAATTTACCAGTTTTAAATCACATTTGATGACATTTTCCAAAATTATTCAGGTAACTTAGGAGAATGTAATATTAGCGTAATAAAAGTACTGAAAATATAAAAGATAATAAAACTTTAGGTTCAGAGATGACCAGATGAAAAAGGCAAACAGTAACAAAAGTTGTTAATCCAATCATTTTTAGAGACTTGCTAATGACATAATATTTAAGGCTTATTTTTTTCTGTCATAATATAAAACAAAACTCTGTAAAATTATATCCATTATGAATAAATATTATTGACTCAATTCTCCAGGAAAAGAAAACTATATGAGTTCAGTTAAGTCTGAGTCAGTGAAATAGTTTCTATACTGTAACCACTTTTCTGTAGTTTGACAAAAGAGTTTTCTGTAGTTTGACAAAAGAGTTTTAAGTGAATGGTTCAAAAGCTTATTCAGGAACAACCCCTAACAAAAGAACATTGTTCAATCTTTTAAATATATTAAAACAGTGAGCTCACAAACATTACTGTGTCTTATGTAACTTTAATATCATTAGTAATAATGAAATATTTGACTGGTTTTTTAATTGCTCACAAGAGGAGCAAGAACATCATCCTAGGAGAAGGGTGTCATTGAAGAATTTTTTGTCATCAAATTTTCATTTCTTTTCAGATGTGAAACTGGCTGATGTGTGGAGAATGAACTAGAAGGAGATAAGAGGTGACTCCAGACAAATAATTTAGGTTGATGTAATTATAAGGGAAGAGAAGATTATGGACTGTTGTAAAAAAGTGACAGTGAGACAGAGAAAAGTAGGATTACTCACACTATAAGGAAGTGAACAGACAGGATTTAATAGTTGACTGAGTAAGGGGGTAGAGGGTAAAAAGGAGGGAGGTGTCAAGGATTTGCCAAATTTCTGACTTGGCCATATACATGGTGGTGACATTCAATGAAAAACAGAAAAGGAGAAGTTTGGGAGAGACATTGAGGAGTTTAGTTTTAGATGTGTTAACTCTGAAAAACCTGAAGGAAATGCAAAGTCTTGTACAGACTTCAGTGAAGTAACAGGAATGGAAGTGATTGCCTAGGGAGAGCAGGGTGACTGAGGAAACATGAGGGTCTATGACAAATCCTAAGCAACACTCACTTCTAATGTACTGAAAAAAGGGACAGCAGTCCACAAAAGAGAATTAAGGAGGAGGGAGAAGAAGAATAATTCTAACATCAGTAATGAATATTTACTGAACACTTAATAAATGTCAGAGAGAGTGCTAAGCATTTTATTAATCATCACCACAATTATAGGAGGAAGGCGCTATGTTTATCTTTAATGTATAAGGGAGGCATTAAATGTTCGGGAAGTGTAAATTCCTTGTCTGGGGCCTCCCAGCCAGTTAATATTGTAACCAAGATTTGGGACCTGGAACACCTTGCTCCAGGTCAAATCAGTTAAATGAAGGCTTACTGAATGCCTGGTATATGCCTAACATTGTGTTATGCATGAAAAGTATGTTGAGATTTCATGACATCAGTTTCCATGAAAACAAAACAAAAAAATGCATTGACAATAAGTAGTGGGTGCTTCTCTGGGTAGTTAGACAGGATTCTGAGGACCACTCCTGGGTCTGGTCCAATTTAGCAAATTTTCTGGTTTACAGATGATGCCAGGCTTTTCTAGACAGTGATGTAGAGAGATGATGCTGATGATCAGGGGAAGGAGGACAGCAGACATTAAGAGCAAGAGAAAGGTCATATATTTGGGGCAAAATCACCCCCCAAAACCTAAAGCAGTCCTAAGGTAGCTGTTCAAACCCAGAAATGGTATGTAAAGATCACACTAGAGACTTTAAAGACTATTCTACATCATAACACAGTAGTAGAAAAAGTACCCAAAGATTCAAGAGGGGAAGAGGGAAATGTGTGCAATTCAAGGCATGCTAAAATAATGTTTTTTCAATCTTCAATGATAAAAACTGAGAAACAATAAAGGCATAAAAGAGAACATGGAGTTCCCCAGCTCACAAAACACTAATATTAGAAACATCTTAAAGATTAAACCATGTCTTTTCAAGATGAAAAGACAAGCACTACTTCGTAAATTTAGGAAACATTCTTATAAGGGGCAAGACAACAAAATGTATTCAACAACTTTCAGCTAAATCTAGGGATGGTTACTCCATAATAGACTATTAAAATAAAACATCACGAAGTTGTTACATAAACTTTGGCTTCTATAAAACTGAAGATAATAACCTCAGTGACACTACCAGAGAGAGAAAACAAAGCTATACAAATCATGAATCTGCTGAATGTGGCTTTTTAATGTCTTCTTAAGTACACATATGTTTGTAAACTCTTGATCTTTGACTCTAAAACTATAAAATATTTGTCACATAAAATCCTTTTTGAAAATTTTATTAAAATCATCTTTGGTTGCTGAATCTATTTTCTGCCTAAGTGTTTTTCTTCATGAAAATGCATTATAATTCTCATGAATATTTATATATTGTGCTTGTGGGTAATGAGGACTTTATGACACTTTACGGGCACTTGCTACTGTGAATATAAAACATACTATCAATTTTGGTAAGGGTGGAAAAAATAATATCATTCAACTCCAAAAATGAGGGACAAAGTCAGCACTAAGAAAATGTGTTTCACTGATAACAATTTGTTTCAGTTAGTAAGGTAAGAGTAATTAACATTTCATAATACTCAATTATAATTTACCAATATAGTATTAACTACAAATACTATGCACACACAAAATATTAATACAATACTAAAAGTCAATGTGGATTACTTTTCCTAAAATGTAGGGACTCAGGTCCACACATATACTTTTATTAAGTAAAATAATATTAAATATTCAATTAAAATTATGTATTTTTTACTTATAGAGAGTTTTTATAAGTAATAAAACTGTACAATTTGGTGAGATTTTAGAATAAAGAGAGGATATGATCAAAACTTTAAAGGTTTTGGAATGGACAACAGTTAAGAGAGATTTTGGAAAGTAAAAGAATACAAATAAAATTCTCTCAATTACATATCACTGCTCTATAACCAGACAATCTAAAGGACCATACAGCCTATAGTCAATCACCATAAGAGAGTTCATCCTTAACACTGGAGTCAGCCCACAAATGAGCCTAATATTCCACAGTCTGACAGGCATCAGAAATTCAGCCATTTAAAAACCAAAGCATGGAAAGTGAAATGAATAACATTCAGTGAGGAACAACTATCAGTTTTATTTGTTCATATCCCAGAAGAAATCAGTAAAGTGACAGACTGCCTTTGTCTTAATAATTCCCACTGCTCATTCAAGCAACCCCGAAGAACGTCCTCACTTACTGTAAAACGGGTTTGGATTTAAGACCTGTTTTATGTATCCAACAAGCAGTCTCAGAGAGAAATGCCCTCCCTGTCTGGAGCTAGTCCTCTTCTCAGCTTGGGGAAAATGTGAGTCTTATCATCCCAGATGCTGACCATCCAATCAAGTGAATGAAAGGGTAAGTGATTTTATGCCTACAGTATATCATCAATGAAGAGTGTGCATACACACATGCATGTGCACACACACAGACACAGGCACACTTATCCCTTTATGGAAACTCTTAGGTCACATTAAGAATGTCTAGAAATAATCCAGTATGGAGAAGAGAGAAGCACTTTTACTTTCAACAAAATGTTAGTAAGAGCCTTCTAGGGATCATCATGTGAATTCAAAGTTGAATATGATCGAGAAAAAGAACAAATATTTACTGAGTGCTTGTGATAAGTCAAGTACCATATTACAACCTTAAGTACATACATAATTAACCACAGTATATTTTATTAGCCAGTTTATAAATGAGGAATCTGAAGTTCAATGTCCTTAAAGATACTTGCCCCAGATCACACAGCTAGTAAGGCACTGTGTCCTGATTCTATCTCTGGAAAGGTCTAAGGACTATGTCACTTCCACGACACCACCTTGCCTTCTATCCTCAGGGAGATCATCAGTCATCTGAGAGTCAGGTTGTATTAATAAGAATCATAAGGATGTAGCTTCATCTTTCCTGATATTACCTATCAGTCTTTTACAGTCATCCTACTTAAGGACCTTCAGTTTTGAGCCTTTTCAAATAACATAATTCTTCTGGAGGGGTAGGGTGAATCAGAGAATCCATTAATTGCAGAAGGTATATATTTCAAACAGTACCAATTTTCTTCCAAAAGTCTAAGTTAATTTATATGACAGAAAGTATTTACCTGGTACTCTGCCATGGTTAATGATATTAATCTCTTTACAATATACTTTACTATTGGCAACCAATGTCCCAAAATTAACTTCTGACTCAATTTTCAGTTGACAGGATAGAATCAACCTAGAAGAGGAGAAAAGAGGATGATATGATGAATTTTTTTTTCTTTTTTTTTTTACGGTATGTGGGCCTCTCACTGTTGTGGCCTCTCCCATTGCGGGGCACAGGCTCCGGACGCGCAGGCTCAGCGGCCATGGCTCACGGGCCCAGCCGCTCCGCGGCATGTGGGATCTTCCCAGACCGGGGCACGAACCCGTGTCCCCTGCATCGGCAGGCGGACTCTCAACCACTGCCCCACCAGGGAAGCCCCATATGATGAATTTTAACAACTATAACCTCATAGTCAAATCCACAGGGGGACATATATAGATATTTTTACCTTAACTCCTAAAAAGATATTTCAGTTTCCTTATAGGTCTGCTGGTGGCACATCTGTCAGTAAAACAAACTGTAAAATAAAGACACGAAAAAAAGATAATGAGACACATTTTAAATAAAGAAATCAGACTTTATGCATAAGTACATGGTATGCCTTCCCAAGTACTCACCTTGAGAGGTTACCCACACATCTCAATATTTTTGTAGCTCAAAATATATTTGGAACTCTGTTTTGGAATCTCCTACTAAGCCTATAATACATTCTTTTGCCCCCCCCCCGACCCCAAAAGGGTGCAAGTTATCTGAACAAAGTAAACTAGTTTGGATGGTCCAAATCTGATGAAATAAAAGGAGCTATGATACTATAAAATATCACTTGGGGACTAAAACAAGGCCTAAGAACAAAAGGATACAATTGATTTTCCATGTGTGTCGCCAATTTAAAGGACTCACTGTAGCGTATCTGTAGCATATGTTTTCATAAGCATTTAAAAAATCCATTCTAATCCTAAATACACATCTCATAATGATATATATATATATACATATATATTATATCTGGATAATAATTTATAGTTTATAAAGCACCATTAAGTATATTAACCTGTTTGATATTAACAAATTTCCTGAAAGGTAGGTAAATATTACGGCTCCTAGGTTACAGATGAAAAGCCAAAGACTTAAAAAGCTTAAATGATTTATCTAAGGAATTATCTGGATATAACGTTGGGGAACTTAAACTTGAATCCATTTTGTTAGACTTCAAGTACATTACCTTAGAAACCTAACAACGATAACAACAGCATCAGTAATAAATATAGTAATAACTAATCTTTATTGAGTCCTAAGATTATGTGCCAGACACATGAATTAAGTAATTTACTTCACTTAGGATACAACCTCCAAAGCATAAATGCATACATACATACAATCATATATACATACAAACACACTAAAATTCATAAATAAAAATACCTGAACAAAACATTTACAAATACTGCCTATACATTGGTGGTCTGGGCCTTCTTTCTGGGATCTGTGTTTATATGTGTTTGTGTATTACTGGATAGGTACAGACATTCCAGAGATCAGCCAGGAATGTCCTACTTATGCTGCATAGTCTAAGAAATACCCATGTTCTTCTCATAGAGATTGTAATTTTGTGACAGGAAAAGATCAATGACCTTGTACATCTCCTTACAATATATTTATATGTGTATACATAATTGCATTAATAGTTTACAGGATCTAAAAGAGGAACCAGTTACACAAACAATATAAGATGTGAAGCTGAACGTTTTTTCAAACTTTTTCTCTAGCTAGATGTGGAAAAGTATCTTAAGAAGAATTTCTTAAGAATCTTCACACATACACACACATATACATGTACATACATGCATACACATATATATGGTTTAACCTTAGCAGTAAGGGTGTGGTAAAATGGCAATATATAACAGTTTCTCTGGCTTTCCTACTGGTTTCTCTTCTCCTTGTATAAAAAACATTTTCTGGCCCCATATGCACCACAACACGTCAAGACAGTTGACCTCTGAGGACAATAAAGTATCTAGCCACCTATCAGAAGAAGTGCCTCTTGACTCCAAATGCCTTCTGCAAGATGAGTTACCAGTTGAACCCTGACTAAGGATCAGAGTTGAAGGAAATTCTGGAGAGGGGAATGACCAACATGCTCATGCCAAGTACCAGTGGTCTCCAAACTTGGGGATGCTCTGATAGCTAAATAAATACCTTCCAATGATGCAAAGGAGTAGCTTATTCCTTTCCTAACATGTGTCAGCTGTTTGATTCCTATGCAGAATGGGATGTTGTGAGAAAGCAGAACTTCTCAACAACACTGAGAACCCAAATAATTGCACATCTAAATTTAGTTTATGAAAATAAAAAAATGCAAGGGAAATTATAAAAAGACTTATATCTAATACCAATATTAATATTAAATATTAATATTCTAATATTAATTCTGCTGGTGCCGGATAAACAGAGACAAAAGAATAACACCTATGGAATCATATTTTGCTGGGGAAAAGAAGGATCATGCATGTATGTATGTGAAAAAAAACACAAAAATTTTAACAGCAGCTCTAACGGGTAATTTTATAATGAACAGAACTATACTTATTTCAATATAAAATGAAAAGCACAATGTCCTGGTCAAATAAATTATTTGTATTAAAAAAATTATTTGTATTAAAGTTAATCTGCAAACCAGTTACCTAGTTCTGTATTATATTCATTATATCAGTCCATATTTTTCAGCCAATCTCAAAAAAACATCATTTTGATTTTTTGAAGCCAAACATCTGCATTATTTAAAATTCTGTGAAGTAAATATGACAATAATTTAAAATTAAATTAAAATGTGAATATGGGTTCACAATAATTCATTTAGGAATACATCCATCATAAAAACAGAAAGTAGAAGGGTGGTTACCAGAGGCTGGAGGGTAGGAGAATTGGAGAGATACTGTTTAAGGGTACAAACTGGGAACTAGTAGATAAATAAGTCCCAGAGAGCTAACATACAGCATAGTGATCATAGGCAACAAAAATGTATTATAAACTTCAAAGTTGCTAACAGACTAGATCTTAATTGTTCCCACCACAGGAAAGAAATGATGACTATGTAATGTGATACTGGTGTTAGCCAACCCTATGGTAGTAATATATTGCAATATATAAATGTGTCACATCAACATGTACACCTTCAACTTACACAATGTTATATGTCAATTGTATTTCAATTAAAAAAAAAATAACATAGGATGAGAAGGAACAATCATTGAAGAGGTGTAGTAGCAAGAAAATCAAGAGAATAAAGTGGCCCACAAAGGCAGTAATGGTTAATTGTGTCTAATGCTTCTGAGAAATGGAGTAGATAAAGGCAAAGGAAGGTACCAACAGACTGGCAATATGCAAGAGCTACTTCACTGGAAAGGTGGGGAAAACAGCCCCTCTGGAGTTTGCTGGAGTGAGAATGGAAAGTAAGATTGTAGAGACAGCAAAAATAGCATTCTTTAATAAATCTTGCTATCAAAAGGTACAGAAAATATGGTGGAAATAAAATAGGGTGCGAGTTCACGGGGAAAAAAAGAAAACATGCAATTGTTGGACATTTTTTAATGATTTTAATAAAAAAAGAATGGAAAACTAGTCTTCCATTTGCTTTGAACACTACAATTTGCTAAAAATTTGTTCTTTAAGTTCAGTTGTAAGGAAACTGTAGATACAAAAAGCCCTATTAGTCATAGAAAATACAAAATATTACTATGACCCTTAATATTTGAAGAGTGCTCAAAATATTAGCATGAAATATGAAGAATACATACCCAATTAGACAGATCTCTATTGTTTTATTTCCTATTGAAATAAGAAGTTGGTCAAAAGTGTCTTCATTCTTATCAGGATGATATTCTACCATAGCTGTCGTCTGAAGGCCAGAAGCAAGTGCTTTAATCCAGATTGGTCAAAATCAGTTTGAACTTCAGTGGGAGGAAAACAAAATCAAATTATACATCTTAAGTCCTAATAAGAAAATAGTATGAGCAACTGTAGTTAGGAGTATACATTATTTCAAGAGATATATCAAGACATAAGCAATATTCCTGCCCTAAAGGCAAAGACTTAATGACCATATCTATACCTATCAGATTCTAGATGCTTCAGATATGCTTTTAATGGTACACAAACTGAAACTGAAAATGCAGTCAGTCAAGAAATATGTAAATGCTTGTGGGCTCCTTTAGAAGTATGAGGTACTAGAATACAGAAAAAAAGGGAAGAGCAATCTAATGAAAATGTTACTCAGTCTAAATACATACACAATATAAACATGCACACATACATACAATCATAAATACATACATCATTTTATATACTTTCTGCATAAGGACTTGGACTTCATAACTTGGAGGAAATATAAAAAGGAATAGACCAATGAGGAAAAAGAACTTTTGTTCTCGAAAAACATTTGCTAGACTCCAGGAAAAATCTGAAGGGGGAAGAGAAGAACTGCTTTGTGTTGAGTACGTCTGGTAGGTAAAGCATTCGATGTCTATTAGCTCACTTAATACACTTCTACAGCCCTGTAAGGCTGATATTAAGGCTCCCAGTGTAGAGATGAGAAACTGGGACCTGTAGGTGCAATTAATACCTAAGGTCACTGTGTCAGTGAGGACTCAAAACACACATCTGTCTGACTCTAAAACTAAGCTCTTTCCCCACAACTAGAAAGAATCTCCTGAGTATATAATCTCTTTAAAGAAGCAGACTATATACCCCTTGAAAATTAAATAATGTAAGCCAAGGACTAATCAAGTGTCATATGAGTGATGCAGACATAAGTATCATGAAAATCCATGAGAGAATATGATTACTGTGGGCTAAGAAGGAGTACACTCAACCCAGGCTTAGAGGATGGATGTAAAAGGTAGAGAAGAAGCAAGAAAGGTGCTCCCTATGGAGGCAGGAATATCTCAGGCACACGCAGAGAAAAGAATAAGCAAAATAATCTCTCAGCAGGCAGCTAATAAGCTAGCCTTGCTGGGCAAAGAGCTTCCATGAGTAACAATGGAGGTCAAGTTGAAATTAATTATTCAGGGCTTTTAATGTCAGACTGAGTCTAAGCAGGGCTTTCCAGCAATGAGAGCTACAGAGAACTGGACTGATGTGTTGATACCACTGGTCTGAAAGCATCATACTTCCAGCAAACAATGATTCTGACATCTCATAACTACCACAGCCCAACTCTCAACCCCCATCCATCACCAAACAGTAAGAAAACAAGGGCTAGATTATTCCCCACATAGGTCTTTGGGTGCTGGAAGTCCACATAACAGGTTTGACCGTCTTCCTTTAAATAAGAAGGGCAACTAGTACTTCAGCAGCATGTGCCCAAACCACAAGTTTCTCAGCACTCTGAGTGGTCTGCAAAGGTGTGTAAGGCACCACCCCTTCTCTTAGGAGCTTATGAACTGACCATTGAGGTGAAAGTAACAGTTACCAGGAGCCATCTGGATTCAAGTCCAAGCTATAATGAATGTCTGTAAATGCAATTAGTATCCAGTAGGGGAGAAATAATTTGGAGATAATATAAGAGAAGACTTGTTTCAGAAAATGAGAACTCACTTTGACCCTAAAAGATGGGTGGGATTTGGAAGGCGGTGATTCTTGCAGGAGGAAGGAATGAAAACATGGGTCAAAAGAAAAGGAAGTCTGAGCCATGGGGGTAAGAGGACGATTACAAGTAAGACAGGCCTGACAGAACCAAAGACCACAAAAGTCAGCAAAACACTGAAGATAAAGACTGTGTCTTAATTTTCTAACAGCAACCCACAGTAGGTGGCATTAGCACTGCATATGGCACATAGTGGGTACTCAATACATAGGCAAGGCAGGATCTTGGAAAACGGGGTGGAAAACAAGCACTGCTGTGTGTTAAGAGAATCATTTCCTAAATAATTACAATAGTGATGATGACAATGCCCTTTACGTAGCACCCTGTTTTTATTTTTTCTTTCTTCCTCCAAGACAGTTAATATACTTTTTGCTAATCTATCCCTTCCCTAATTCCCTTTATGCCTGTGAAGGACCAGGAGTGCATATCATGATCTTGCAACAGATACTGAACTCATGGCCTTGGCCTCTAACTAGTAACCTGTCTGGCCATTCTCTTGCCAATGTCAAGACCTGTGGTCTAAATAAAAACCACAGTAAAACTAATTATATTATTTTTCTTCTGACTGCATAAAAACCACCCATCCAAGTGCCTCCTGGACATCCACAAACTAGTGTTTGCCCACATCTGGGATCTGCTTCCAGCCTGAGTTTTAAAAGAAAATATTTTCAGATACACATTCAATTGTTCAATAAATATGTAGTGAGTTAATGAAATAATAAACTTTTCCCCGAATTTTACAGTGTTTGGAGTAATCAGGTACTTTTTTTTTTTTTTTAATCAGGTACTTCTTGATTTAAAGAGTAGTTAATAGTCCCTGTGATGTACACTTTTATTACAAAATAAACACATCACTATTGTTAAAACATATACACACAAAAATCAATAAAGAATGATTCAGGGGGGACCTTGAAGATGGCGGAAGAGTAAGACGCGGAGATCACCTTCCTCCCCACAGATACACCAGAAATACATCTACACGTGGAACAACTGCTACAGAACACCTACTGAAGGCTGGCAGAAGACCTCAGACGTCCCAAAAGGCAAGAAACTCCCCACGTACCTGGGTAGGGCAAAAGGAAAAAAAAGAAAAAAGAAAGAAAAAACAGAGACAAAAGAATAGGAACGGCACCTCCACCAGTGGGAGGGAGCTGTGAAGGAGGAAAAGTTTCCACACACTAGGAAGCCCCTTCGTGGGCGGAGACTGCGGGAGGCGGAGGGGGGAAGCTTCGGAGCCGCGGAGGAGTGCACAGCAACGGGTGCGGAGGGCAAAGCGGCGAGATTCCTGCACAGAGGATCGGTGCCGACCGGCACTCACCAGCCCGAGAGGCTTGTCTGCTCACCCGCCGGGGCGGGCGGGGCTGCGAGCTGAGGCTCTGAGGCTCCGGTTTCGGTTTCGGACGGAGCGCAGGGAGAGGACTGGGGTTGGCGCCTTGAACACAGCCTGAAGGGGTTAGTGCACCACGGCGAGCCGGGAGGGAGTCCAGGGAAAAGTCTGCACCTGCCGAAGAGGCAAGAGACTTTTTCTTCCCTCTTTGTTTCCTGGTGCGTGAGGAGAGGGGTTTAAGAACGCTGCTTAAAGGAACTCCAGAGACGGGCGCGAGCCGCGTCTAAAAGCGCGAACCCCAGAGACGGGCGCGAGCCGCGGCTAAAAGCGCGGACCCCAAAGACGGGGGGGAGACGCTAAGGGTGCTGCTGCCGCCACCAAAGGGCCTGTGTGCGAGCACAGGTCACTCTCCACACCCCTCTTCCGCGGAGCCTGTGCAGCCCGCCACTGCCAGGTTCCCGGGATCCAGGGACAACTTCCCCGGGAGAACTCACAGCGGGCCTCAGGCTGGTGCAAAGTCACGCTGGCCTTTGCCGCCGCAGGCCCGCCCCGCACTCCGTGCCCCTCCCTCCCCGCCAGCCTGAGTGAGCCAGAGCCCCCGAATCAGCGGCTCCTTTAACCCCGTCCTGTCTGAGCAAAAAACAGACGCCCTCCAGCGACCTACACGCAGAGGCGGGTCCAAATCCAAAGCTGAGCCCCTGTGAGCTGTGAGAACAAAGAAGAGAAAGGGAAATGCCTCACAGCAGCCTCAGAAGCAGCGGATTAAAGCTCCACAATCAACTTGATATACCCTGCATCTGTGGAATACCTGAATAGACAACCAATCATTCCAAATTAAGGAAGTGGACTTTAGAAGCAAGATGATTTTTTTTCCCTTTTCCTCTTTTTGTGAATGTATATGTGTATGCTTCTGTGTGAGATCTTGTCTGTATAGTCTTGCTTCCACCATTTGTCCTAGGGTTCTATCCGTCCATGTTTTTTTAAAAAAAATTTTTTTATTAATAATCAATTTTAATTTTAATAACGTTATTATACTTTACCTTCGTTCTTTCTTTCTTTCCTTCCTTCCTTCCCTCCTTTAGACAACGAATCATCCCAAATTGAGGAGGTGGTCTCTGACAGCAAGATTTATGATTTTTCCCCCTTTACCTCTTTTAGTGAGGGTGTATGTGTATGCTTCTGTGTAAGATTTTGTCTGTATAGCTTTGCTTCCAACATTTGTCCTAAGGGTCTATCCGTCTCTTTTTTTTTCTAAATAAGAATTTTTTAATTCAATAACTTTATTATACTTTATTTTATTTTTACTGTATCTTCTTTCTTTCTGTCTTTTTTTCCTTCTTTCCCTCCTTCCTTCCTTCCTCCCTCCCTTTCTTTCCTTCTTTGCTTCTTTGCTTCTTTCTTTCTTTCTTCCTTCCTTCCTTCCTTCCCTCCTTTCCTTCTTTCTTTCCTTATACTTCTACTAATTCCCTCTACTTTTTCTCCCTTTTATTCTGAACCGTGTGGATGAAAGGCTCTTGGTGCTCCAGCCAGGAGTCAGGGCTCTGCCTCTGAGGTAGGACAGCCAACTTCAGGACACTGGTCAACAAGAGACCTCCCAGCTCCACATAATATCAAACGGCGAAAATCTCCCAGAGACCTCCATCTTAAACCAGCAACCAGCTTCACTCAACGACCAGCAAGCCACAGTGCTGGACAACCTATGCCAAACAACTAGCAAAACAGGAACACAACCCCACCCATTAGCAGAGAGGCTGCCTAAAATCATAATAAGGCCACAGACACCCCAAAACACACCACCAGACGTGGACCTGCCCACTAGAGAGACAATATCCAGCCTCATCCACCACAACACAGGCACTAGTCCCCTCCACCAGGAAGCCTACACAACCTACTGAACCAACCTTAGCCACTGGAGACAGACATCAAAAACAGCGGGAACTACGAACCTGCAGTCTGCAAAAAGGAGACCCCAAACACAGTAAGATAAGCAAAATGAGAAGACAGAAAAACACACAGCAGATAAAGGAGCAAGATAAAAATGCACCAGACCTAACAAATGAAGAGGAAATAGCCAGTCTACCTGAAAAAGAATTCAGAATAATGATAGTAAGGATGATCCGAAATCTTGGAAACAGAATGAACAAAATGCAAGAAACAGTCAACAAGGACCTAGAAGAAATAAAGATGAAACAAGCAACGATGAACAACACAATAAATGAAATTAAAAGTACTCTAGATGGGATCAATAGCAGAATAACTGAGGCAGAAAAACGAATAAGTGACCTGGAAGATAAAATAGTGGAAATAACTACTGCAGAGCAGAATAAAGAAAAAAGAATGAAAAGAACTGAGGACAGTCTCAGAGACCTCTGGGACAACATTAAATGCACCAACATTCGAATTATAGGGGTTCCAGAAGAAGAAGAGAAAAAGAAAGGGACTGAGAAAATATTTGAAGAGATTATAGTTGAAAACTTCCCTAATATGGGAAAGGAAATAGTTAATCAAGTCCAGGAAGCACAGAGAGTCCCATACAGGATAAATCCAAGGAGAAATATGCCAAGACACATATTAATCAAACTTTCAAAAATTAAATACAAAGAAAACATATTAAAAGCAGCAAGGGAAAAACAACAAATAACACACAAGGGAATCCCCATAAGGTTAACAGCTGATCTTTCAGCAGAAACGCTGTAAGCAGAAGGGACTGGCAGGACATATTTAAAGTGATAAAGGAGAAAAACCTGCAACCAAGATTACTCTACCCAGCAAGGATATCATTCAGATTTGATGGAGAAATTAAAACCTTTACAGACAAGCAAAAGCTGAGAGAGTTCAGCACCACCAAACCAGCTTTACAACAAATGCTAAAGGATCTTCTCTAGGCAAGAAACACAAGACAAGGAAAAGACCTATAATAACGAACCCAAAACAATTTAGAAAATGGGAATAGGAACATACATATCGATAATTACCTTAAATGTAAATGGACTAAATGCTCCCACCAAAAGACACAGATTAGCGAATGGATACAAAAACAAGACCCTTATATATGCTGTCTACAAGAGACCCACTTCAGACCTAGAGACACATACAGACTGAAAGTTAGGGGATGGAAAAAGATATTCCATGCAAATGGAAACCAAAAGAAAGCTGGAGTAGCAATTCTCATATCAGAAAAAATAGACTTTAAAATAAGGACTATTAAAAGAGACAAAGAAGGACACTACATAATGATCAAGGGATCTATCCAAGAAGAAGATATAACAATTGTAAATATTTATGCACCCAACATAGGAGCACCTCAATACATAAGGCAAATACTAACAGCCATAAAAGGGGAAATTGACAGTAACACATTCATAGTAGGAGACTTAAACACCCCACTTTCACCCATGGACAGATCATCCAAAATGAAAATAAATAAGGAAACACAAGCTTTAAATGATACATTAAACAAGATGGACTTAATTGATATTTATAGGACACTCCATCCAAAAACAACAGAATACACATTTTTCTCAAGTGCTCATGGAACATTCTCTAGGATAGATCATATCTTGGGTCACAAATCAAGCCTTGGTAAATTTAAGAAAATTGAAATTGTATCAAGTATCTTTTCTGACCACAACGCCATGAGACTAGATATCAATTACAGGAAAAGATCTGTAAAAAATACAAACACATGGAGGCTAAACAATACACTACTTAATAATGAAGTGACCACTGAAGAAATCAAAGAGGAAATAAAAAAATACCTAGAAACAAATGACAATGGAGACACAACGACCTAAAACCTATGGGATGCAGCAAAAGCAGTTCTAAGGGGGAAGTTTATAGCAATACAAGCCCACCTTAAGAAGCAAGAAATATCTCGAATAAACAACCTAACCTTGCACCTCAAGCAATTAGAGAAAGAAGAACAAAAAAACCCCAAAGCTAGCAGAAGGAAAGAAATCATAAAAATCAGATCAGAAATAAATGAAAAAGAAATGAAGGAAACAATAGCAAAGATCAATAAAACTAAAAGCTGGTTCTTTGAGAAGATAAACAAAATAGATAAACCACTAGCCAGACTCATCAAGAAAAAAAGGGAGAAGACTCAAATCAATAGAATTAGAAATGAAAAAGGAGAGGTAACAACTGACACTGCAGAAATAAAAAAGATCATGAGAGATTACTACAAGCAACTCTATGCCAATAAAATGGACAATCTGGAAGAAATGGACAAATTCTTAGAAATGCACAACCTGCCAAGACTGAATCAGGAAGAAATAGAAAATATGAAGAGACCAATCACAAGCACTGAAATTGAAACTGTGATTAAAAATCTTCCAACAAACAAAAGCCCAGGACCAGATGGCTTCACAGGCGAATTCTATCAAACATTTAGAGAAGAGCTAACACCTATCCTTCTCAAACTCTTCCAAAATATAGCAGAGGGAGGAACACTCCCAAACTCCTTCTACGAGGCCACCATCACCTTGATACCAAAACCAGACAAGGATGTCACAAAGAAAGAAAACTACAGGCCAATATCACTGATGAACCTAGATGCAAAAATCCTCAACAAAATACTAGCAAACAGAATCCAACAGCACATTAAAAGGATCATACACCATGATCAAGTGGGGTTTATTCCAGGAATGCAAGGATTCTTCAATATACACAAATCTATCAATGTGATAAACCATATTAACAAATTGAAGGAGAAAAACCATATGATCATCTCAATAGATGCAGAGAAGGCTTTTGACAAAATTCAACACCCATTTATGATAAAAACCCTCCAGAAAGTAGGCATAGAGGGAACTTTCCTCAACATAATAAAGGCCATATATGACAAGCCCACAGCAAACATCATCCTCAATGGTGAAAAACTGAAAGCATTTCCACTAAGATCAGGGACAAGACAAGGTTGCCCATTCTCACCACTCTTATTCAACATAGTTTTGGAAGTTTTAGCCACAGCAATCAGAGAAGAAAAGGAAATAAAAGGAATCCAAATCGGAAAAGAAGAATTAAAACTGTCACTGTTTGCAGATGACATGATCCTATACATAGAGAATCCTAAAGATGCTACCAGAAAACTACTAGAGCTAATCAATGAATTTGGTAAAGTGGCAGGATACAAAATTAATGCACAGAAATCTCTGGCATTCCTATATACTAATGATGAAAAATCTGAAAGTGAAATCAAGAAAACACTCCCATTTACCACTGCAAAAAAAAGAATAAAATATCTAGGAATAAACCTACCTAAGGAGACAAAAGACCTGTATGCAGAAAATTACAAGACACTGACGAAAGAAATTAAAGATGATACAAATAGATGGAGAGATATACCATGTTCTTGGATTGGAAGAATCAACATTGTGAAAATGACTCTACTACCCAAAGCAATCTATAGATTCAATGCAATCCCTATCAAACTACCACTGGCATTTTTCACAGAACTAGAACAAAAAACTTCACAATTTGTATGGAAACACAAAAGACCCCGAATAGCCAAAGCAATCTTCAGAACGAAAAAAGGAACTGGAGGAATCAGGCTCCCTGACTTCAGACTATACTACAAAGCTACAGTAATCAAGACGGTATGGTACTGGCACAAAAACAGAAAGATACATCAATGGAACAGGATAGAAAGCCCAGAGATAAACCCACGCACATATGGACACCTTATCTTTGATAAAGGTGGCTGGAATGTACAGTGGAGAAAGGACAGCCTCTTCAATAAGTGGTGCTGGGAAAACTGGACAGGTACATGTAAAAGTATGAGATTAGATCACTCCCTAACACCATACACAAAAATAAGCTCAAAATGGATTAAAGACCTAAATGTAAGGCCAGAAACTATCAAACTCTTTGAGGAAAACATAGGCAGAACACTCTATGACATAAATCACAGCAAGGTCCTTTCTGACCCACCTCCTAGAGTAATGGAAATAAAAACAAAAATAAACAAACGGGACCTAATGAAACTTCAAGGCTTTTGCACAGCAAAGGAAACCATAAAGAAGACCAAAAGACAACCCTCAGAATGGGAGAAAATATTTGCAAATGAAGCAACTGACAAAGGATTAATCTCCAAAATTAATAAGCACCTCATGCAGCTCAATAACAAAAAAACAAACAACCCAATCCAAAAATGGGCAGAAGACCTAAATAGACATTTCTCCAAAGAAGATATACAGACTGCCAACAAACACATGAAATAATGCTCAACATCATTAATCATTACAGAAATGCAAATCAAAACTACAATGAGATATCACCTCACACCAGTCAGAATGGCCATCATCAAAAAGTCCAGAAACAATAAATGCTGGAGAGGGTGTGAAGAAAAGGGAACCTTCTTGCACTGCTGGTGGGAATGTGAATTGGTACAGCCACTATGGAGAACAGTATGGAGGTTCCTTAAAAAACTACAAATAGAACTACCATATGACCCAGCAATCCCACTACTGGGCATATACCCTGAGAAAACCAAAATTCAAAAAGAGTCATGTACCAAAATGTTCATTGCAGCTCTATTTACAATAGCCTGGAGATGGAAACAACCTCAGTGCCCATCATCTGATGAATGGATAAAGAAAATGTGGCGCATATATACAATGGAATATTACTCAGCCATAAAAAGAAACGAAATTGAGCTATTTGTAATGAGGTGGATAGACCTAGAGTCTGTCATACAGAGTGAAGTAAGTCAGAAAGAAAAAGACAAATACCGTATGCTAACACATATATATGGAATTTAAGAAAAAAAAATGTCATGAAGAACCTAGGGGTAAGGCAGGAATAAAGACACAGACCTCCTAGAGAACGGACTTGAGGTTATGGGGAGGGGGAAGGGTGAGCTGTGACAGGACGAGAGAGAGTCATGGACATATACACACTAACAAACGTAGTAAGGTAGATAGGTAGTGGGAAGCAGCCGCATGGCACAGTGATATTGGCTTGGTGCTTTGTGACAGCCTGGAGGGGTGGGATAGGGAGGGTGGGAGGGAGGGAGACGCAAGAGGGAAGAGATATGGGAACATATGTTTATGTATGACTGATTCACTTTGTTATAAAGCAGAAACTAACACACCATTGTAAAGCAATTATACCCCAATAAAGATGTTAAAAAAAAAAAAAGGAAAGAAAAGAGTTCACATGCCACAACTAAAGGATCCCACATGCCACAACAAAGATCCCGCAGGCCGCAACTAAGACCCAGTCCAGCCAAATAAATAAATATTAAAAATATGTATAAATAAAAGGACACTTTTGAGACTAAAGTCTGCCAGGAATTCCAGCAATTACAACTTTGGGGCAGGCATGGGGAGGTGAGGGTGAGAAAAGGAAGTTCTGTTCCTGTTAAATAGTTGGAGAAAATATAACTTGTAGTGTATCCATCATATAAGTCAATGTTGTATAAACTACCTTTTTCAACCCTGTAAGCATATAGCAGAAACTCTCTCCTCTGTCCTCCCACCCCCATGAAGGAGCTTTTGAAAGTTTTCTTATTTTGTCTCTCCTTTCTCATCTCCCCAACCCTCCCACTCCCCCTTCTCCTCCTTATTACCCTTGCTTTTTTAGCTTAACCTTCAATAATCTCTTGCTACCAGATTTACATGCAGTTTTCACAAATGACAGACATTTCTTTTATATTAATAAAATAAAAAAAGAAATTATGATACCAAGACTTTCTTGATGTAATGTGAAGGGATCCTATGATACATGTTAAGTAAAATAATTTTAAAATTTCTGATAAGAGAAAGCTGCTGGAAAAAGAGAAAGAGAAATGTTTCTGGGTTCAGAAGCTTTAAAATTTAGTTCTCACTCAATCTCCAGTGTTCCACAGAAACATATGTGTGTGTATGTGTTGCACGTCCATATGTACACACACAAAGAGAAAGAGAAGAGGGGAGAGGAGAGGGAGTCAAATTACCCACTGACAAGAATGTTTTTATTCAGGGTATCACATCTCAAAGTGACTTACAGATAGTACTTTCTATGTGTGCCACAATATGAAAATAGATTGGAAAGCCTCTTTGCAGGGAATTTCTGAACCAGTGAAATAATCCTTCTTCAAACTGAGATGTTAATTTCTTTATTTAGTGATGGGAATTAGGTGGATCTGCCCCTCCTAAAATGGAATTTTTCCCCTATAATCGGTCCTTTACCTGAAAAATTGTTCATTATTGGGAAACTTGTATGTGTGTGTGTGTGCTCTTATCCAACTATTTGATTAGAGATAAAGATATTTGAGTAGTGCATTTCAAAGTATGGTCCATGGAAGGGCCTCAGTCCATGAACATTTTGTTCCTGGTCCATGATAAGTACAGAAATTGAAAGGAAGAGTTTAGACACATTAATAGCAATTTGATATTATCAGACTTCATGTTCTCTCTCCTCATGATGAAGGGAATCTTGACAAGTTATTTCACTTCATTTGCCACAGGACATCATGTTCTGAACTGTTGATGTTCCACACATGGTTTCATTTAAAGCTGAATAAGCCAGATTTTTGGAAATGCGTTGTTGATCATTGTGACTGACCTGGTCAACCCATGAATGGGCCAAGCCACATCCCATTGAAGAGTGAGATGTACTTAAACATTTATAATCCTAGTATAGAGGAGGAGGTGAGTTCTGACAGCAGAGAGGGAAGAATTTACATCTTTCTGTAGGGCCAAAGAACAGATACACCTGGCCTCCCACATGGGTGAGGCTTCCTGGAGAATCCCATGTGTGAGAGCGGAGCCAGCACCCTGTGTGAAGACCTGAGGGAATGAGGCTGAAGCTTAAGAACAAGACCAGTTCTTGGGGCCCTAAAAGTGGCTTCTTTAAGAAAACAGGAAAGCAATCTCCACTAACAATAAGGTTTCAGTAGAGTCTAGTTAAAAACACAGCCTGGATCTCCTTTGTGCTGCTGGGAATTAATTTATCTGGAACTAAACTTCAGTCTTCACCTACCCATAGGGGGTTCATTCCAACTGGCATCCATTCTGATTGATTGGTAACCTTTCTGTACCACAGTTAAATATTCCAAATATCACCTATGGCAATGTTCCTCCTTCAGGTCTTCAGAGTAGGTACAGCACACACCAGCTGTTCTCTCTTGGAGTTATACTCAACCTTGACAAGAAGAATGGAAGCAAGACCTTAGGAAAAGAAACTAAGACATTGTTTGGGAGCATAGGAGGCAGTATACTTGTCAATTCTGAAAAAAAGCTGGAGAAGAGATACTTTTACAGGAAATTGTCTTAGCTTAGGTTCTTACTCCACATTCAACAAGTGGCTATGTTCTGGGAACTGGGTTCTTTTTGGGGTGTGTGTGTGAATGCATGCACATGCACTAAGATAATTTTGATATAAATTTTCATTGGTTTCATTATCCTTTAAAAAGAGTATATATGTCATGTCATATGTCTTTGGCTAATGATTCTCCTGAGATTCCCAGATCGCCCTCCCTTCACCTCCTCTGTCCCCTTATGGAATTTTTCAGCCACAGACATAAACTTAAAGGCCTATAGAACCGGGGTCCTCTCAGACCCTAAATTCACATCTAGGGAATAAGTAAGGTGATTATCCACAACATTTTAATAAGTTTGTTTTCAGTGGACTGAAAGAGTTATTCCACTTAAATGTCCGTTGTATTGGGAGGACATGGAAGAGAGTTCACTACATTCTTTTAATTCTTATTTAATGAGATGTTGCAGATGAACGCAATCAGTTGAGGAAATTAGTGTTCTTGGCAAGTCACTAATATAGTCCAAATGCAATCTACATAAATGAGAAATAAATACTGTCTCTTTCTAAGGCTAGCACCCTATGAAAGCCAACTTTTTCAATTGGAATTTGACCCCAATTTGTAGGTAGGTAATGGGATAAGCACTCAACCAGGAGGTCCCAATAACTGACTGTATACCTTAATATTGCCACCAATTATTTAATGAAATTTTAAATTTTATTTAACAAATATTTATATGGTACCTACTGTGCATCAGACATTTATTTAAGTACTTTATGAAAAAATAATTATTTTACTCTTCCATAAAACCCCATAGAAGTACTGTTATTATCCCTCTATTACAGAAGAGGAAACTGAGGCACAAAGAGGTTAAATACATTGCTCCAGGTCACACTGCTATTAAGTAGCAAAGCCAGGATTTGTAGCTGGATGGTATGGCTCTAGACTTTGTTCTCCATAATCACTACATTATGCTGCCTACCATAGGACAACCACTATGTCAGAGTAGAGAAGGAGCATCCTATTAAAATCTCATAAATCATGCTATGTAGGTAGCTAGCCACTTATCCGATGAATAAGACCAGTTGGAGAGATCAATATATTCTTAAACATTATAAATATATACACTATAATATGCATTCATAATATGTTTTTAAGTATATTCTCAATACATATATCAATACATAGTCTTAATACATATTCTTATGCATTAAAATATATATTATAGGGCTTCCCTGGTGGGGCAGTGGTTGAGAGTCTGCCTGCCGATGCAGGGGACACGGGTTCGTGCCCCGGTCCGGGAAGATCTCACATGCCGCAGAGCGGCTGGGCCCGTGAGCCACGGCCGCTAAGCCTGCACGTCCGGAGCCTGTGCTCCGCCACGGGAGAGGCCACAGCAGTGAGAGGCCCGCGTACCGCAAAAAAAAAAAAAATATATATATATATATATATATATATATATATATAAAATACTACCCTTGATCACTTAACATGATTATAACAGCCTTTGTTCCTACTTAGATATTTTAAGGTTTTAATATATTAAAGCTCAAGCCCACCAAACTATGGTCAGAAATAGTGCTCAAATCTTACTGACCTTTTTCTACATTTTCCTGCCTTGAATTACATGTTATGCATGTCATGTCTTATTGTGTTGGACAGAGGTCATAAAATGTAATACATGTAATTTTTGACCACTATTTATGATATACAATAGGCTTACTTGATGCTTGTTAAGATAACATATTGTAGTAATATGTTATTATTACTTATTATGTTTTATACTTATTAACATGAGTAACTTAAGCCATTTATTTTATACACACAAATCCAGGTTAAGAATTTATCTTCCCTTCTCTAACCACTTTTGAATAAAATATTTGTCTGCGCTTACCATGACCCAACCAGGGCGGCGGTAAAAAAAAAAAAAAAAAAAAAGAGTAAATCTGGAAGAAATATAGAGGCCTCTGGGAAAGTTTTGCTTATGAAAGGGTCAAATTTGACTGGCGTCACTCTTCCTCATCCTTCCTGCCTTAAGATGGGGTACAGTGGCTGAAGATGCAATAGCCATCTTTCAGCCATGAGTCAACAAGCATAACGAAAAAAGATGAATACACTAAGTATGGGAGAGCAGAAAGATAGAAATTGCATTAATCTTTGATGGGATAGTTTAGCAGATGAATCAATGCCAGCATGGCCTACTCCAGAGTTCATGTTCCTTGAGAAAACCCACACTTGTTTAAGACCCTGTTAGTATGGATTTCTGTTACTTATATCAGAAAACATATGCAATCAATACCACCAAAGAAATCCCAGGCACTCAATATATTGAATTTAATTACCCAATTAATAAAATGGTAACCAACCAGTTATGTCCCTAGCTCATTCACTACCTTCATCCCATTCTACACACATCCCTAGATCACCACTATGCATAATAGATGGCAATAGCATGTCATCAACAACTTGTCATTCATTAATTCAAAAATATATATTTAATGTTACTGAACACTTTCTATGTGCCTGATACTCTGCTAAACAGTTGTGAAAAAAATGTTCAGAAGCAGGCTAGGAACATTCTCACCCTAATAAAACTTTACAGTCTAGTGTGGGAGAAAGATTCTAATTATATATTATCATAAAATAAATACATTTGATATAAGTCTAATGAAGAAGAGGTATGTGTTGCTACAAGACGATAAATTAAGGAGATTTAACTAGTCAAAGAAATCACAAAGGCTGCCCTAAAGAGGTGATTAATGTTTTCCTGAAAGCTAAAGAATGAATAAGTAAGTTCATAAGAGATATAGGCCTATAATTTTCTTTCTTATGGTATCTTTCTCTAGTTTTTGGTAACAGATTAATGCTGACCTCATAGAATGAGTTGAGAAGAATTCCCTCCTCTTCAATTTGTGGAAAGAGTTCTTGCATTATTGGTATTATTGATATTGGTTTTATTTCTTCTTTAAATGTTTGAGAATTCACCAGGGAACTGATGTTAACCTGGGATTTTCATTGTGGGAAGCTTTTTAACTACAAATTCCATAACTACAAATAACCCTAGATATAGGGTTATTCGGGTTATATTTTTCTTGTGTGAGCTTTGGTAGTTTCTGTCTTTCAGGAACTCATAGAATCATATAAGTTATTGAGTTTATTAGCATAAAGTTGTTTATAATAACTCCTTATCATTTTAATATCTGTAGAGTTTGTAGTGATGCCACCTTTCTCATTCTTGACATTGGAAATTTGTGTCTTTTCTATTTTTCTGATCAGCCTGGATACAAATTTATCATTTTTGTTAAGCATCTCAAATAACCAGCTTTTAGTTTCACTGGTTTTCTCTAATATTTTTCTGTTTTAAATTTCATTGATTTCTGTTCTGATATTATTTCCTTTCTTCTGCTTACTTTATGATTCATTAGCTTTTCTTTTTCTAGTTTCTTAAAGTGGAAGCTGAAGACATTGATTTGAGACATTTTTTTTTCTTTTCTAATATAGGAATTTAATAAGTTTCCCACTAAATAGGGCTTTAGCTGCATCACACAAGTATAATACATTTTTTTTTCATTTTCATAAACGTCAAAATACTTTCTAATTTCTCTTTTGATTTCTTCTTTGATACATGGATTATGTATATTACTTAGTTTTCAAATATTTGGAGATTTTCAAGACTTTTTGTTTTTGATTTCTAACAATTTTACGGTGGTCAGAGGACATACTTCGTGTGAATGGAATCCTTTAAATTGAATAAAACTTGTTTTATGATCCATAATATGGCCTATCTTGGTAAATATTTCACATGCACATGAAGAAAAATTAGCAATCTGCTGTTGGGTAGATTGTTCTATAAATGTCAATTAGCACAAGTTGGCTGATAGCACTCCTCAGGGCTTCTATATCCTTACCAATTTTCTGCCTACATGGTCTATCAATTATTGGCCAAGAGGTATTAAAATGTTCACCTATAATTGTTGATCTGGAGAAAGATGGGGAGTAAAGTGAATATTGTCATTACACCCAAAAATACATTTCCCTCTACCCCACTGTGCCACGGTATAAAAATCACATGGTTTGGAAGCGATTGAACCTATCCAAGGCTCTAAGAGCAGACAGTGATTGGTGAAAGCCAATCAGGATTATTCTGCTTCCTTGCCAAAGTGACTGATTCAGATATCCCAAGGAAAGTCAATTAATCTGTGATATTCTCCTAGTTGACAAGATTGGTTCAGCACTCTATTTGGGTCATTAAGTTTCAACTAGTGGTTTGCTGAGGGCCTCTTGGAATACAATGTCTATGCTATTTGAAAGAATTACCAGAAGGGATCATTACTCTTCCCTTTTGGATTTTGTGGTGGGTGGATGTGATGACTGGAGCTGCTCTAGACATTTTGTCACCAAGAAGAAAGGCATTCTAAAGACGCAACTGACATCATGAAGCTGGGGCTGAAATAAGTTACACATATTTATTGTAATCTTTGATCTACTGAATCAAATAAAAAAATAGGGCTATATTATAGCTGGTCAGTAGTGCCCTTTGTTTAATTTTGCTTGCATTGAATTTTCTGATACTTGGAATTGAATGTGTCCTGGTTTAGGAGGGTAGTGGTAGCATCATTCAGGTTTAACATACTATAAGCTTAAAACCTGGATAAAGTACTTTGAAAAATGTTAATATGGGAGAAAAAATATTTAACAAAAAATTTGGTAAAATAAAACAGGCCAACAAAGTATGATCTATTGATTTGTCTAAATCTAGGGATTTACAAGATTTAGATCTCCTGACCCTGACCCGTATTCAGGCATAAGATTGAATATTTATTTCCAGAGGAGTATGAAACAGAGACTTCCCAACTGAGGGGCACCAGGCATTGCTGAGGGCAGAGTACTGTACTAAAAAGAGTGTTAAAAGCTCTCAGTCCTCTTACCTCATTTGGATATCATGGCAGCAAGCTTATAAAAGCTGGAAGGTATCTGACTACTCAAAGGGGAAATACTGCCATTGGGCATTGCCTTTGAGTACAGCATTTCCCTAAGAAAACACTCTTACTAGACTGCCATTCTGGAAAGCTCACAATTTACAAAATTCATCTATGTGTACAGAAATTTCAGCATTTTAGTGCCTCACTCTTAAATATAAGCAAGTAGTCAAGACTCTCCTATAATCATTTGAAAAGTGCTAACATTACAGAGATCAAAGACATAAGGCATAAACAACTTAAAGGAAAGAGAGACCATACTGGATGATAAAATCTTAAGAACAGAGAAGAGATTATTTATATCTTCAGAAAGATAATAGAGAATATTATAGCCATGACTTAAGAATAGGATGCTATAAATAGAATTAATGGAAGTTGAAAATATGAACATAGATATGAGAAATTCGATAGAAAATCTGGAAGACAAAATTGAAAAAAAAATCTCTTAGAAGAGATGTCAATAAACTTTGTATTAAATGACCAGATATTACATATTTTAGGCCTGCAAGGCATATTGTCTCTGTTGCAGCTCAACTCTGCAGTTATAACAGAATGGATGTGGCTGGGTTCCCATAAAACTTTACTTAGAAAAATGGGTGGCTAACCCATGGACCGCAGTTTGCTAATCTTTAACCTAGAAGATACTTTCAAAAGCCTAAGGGATGGAAAAAAAGGGCAGAAAAACACAATAAGATTAGAAGACATCCATATGTCCAATGGCCACATAGTAGGTGTTCCAAGAAGGGAAAAACAAAACAAAAAAGGCCATAATCAAAGGCATATTCAAGACAATTTTATGGAATTTAGGGATATGATTTTCCTGATTGAAAGGTCTCATTATTTCTAACACCATGGATCCAAACACAACTATGACTAGGTAAAACTGTGGAAATTTCAAAGAAAAGAAGTAAAGAGAAAATCCCAAGAGTTTCCGAAGTGGGTGGTAGGGGGGAAAGTATACATGCAAAGAACAAGAAATCAAAATGGCTTTGGTCTTCTTCAGCAGAATATTGAATACTAGAAAATGCTGCAGCAACAGCTTCAAGATTTAAGAGATAATTATATACGAAATTAAACTACTGATTAAATGTGTGGGTAAACTGATAATATTTTCTGTCAATCAAGGCGTTAACTTTACCTCACAGGCCCTTTTCCCAGGAAACCAACTAAGAGATTATGTTCTACTCAAACGAGGCCAAGGAAAACAAAAATAGTATTCAGGAAATAAGGTGTCCAACTTAAGAGAGTGGTGATAGAAAACCTCAGGGAGATGACAGATGTGCAACAAACCTAGCAAGCATCCAGTGAAGACTGAAGGTCAGAGGGCAACAGAACAGATGTCTCCAAGAAGAGTGAATGAATAGAATGCTTGATGAGTTTTAATGTGTTGAGAAATTATTTAAACAACTAGGGGAGGTTTGGGAGGAATATATTAGTGAAAAACACATAGAAGCAAACTAAAAACATAAAAATAACATTAATTACTTGGAAAAATGAAAAGCTTAGTATGAAAATGAAAATATTACTTAAAAGTGATTATTTTTTATTGAGATATAATAATATAAAAGAATATTGATCCAAACGAAATTACAATATAACTATATCAGGAAAATGGCATATGTATGTGCTGGTGAGCTGGTTGATGAGATTACTAAATCATCACCTTCTAAAATAAAAAATGACAACACAAAATGCTGGTGAGAATAGAGCAACTGAATCATTCATAAATTTCTGGTGGGAATATAAAAGAGTACAGCCACTCTGGAGAACAGTTTGGCATTTTCTTATTAAACTAAACATGTAACTACCATATGACCAACAAATTGCATTCATAGGCATTCATCCTAGAGAAATGCAAACTTAGGCTCACACAATAACTGAATGTTCATACTAGCATTATTCATAACAGTTAGAAACAGTCCAGATGCCTTCAACAGGCAAATAAACTCCGATATATCCATACTGTGGAATACTACTCAACAGTGAAAAGAAACAAACTATTGATACACACAACAACTTGGGAAAAATCTTCAGAGGATTATGGTAAGTGAAATAAATCCATTCCAAAAGGTTACATAGTATATGTAACCTTTACATAACATGTTTAAAGTGATAACAGAAATACAGGGCATATCAGTGGTTAGGTATGGGATAAGGCAGAAGAGAGCTGGGTGTGGTTCTAAAAGGGCAAGAGGAGGGATCCTTGTGGTGTTGGAACTGTTCAATATCTTGACTGTAGCGGTAGATACATAAACCTACACAGGTGATAGAATTATACAGAACTGAATACACTTACACACACATACACACACATACACACACAAATGAATATGGGTAAAACTGGCAATCTGAATAATATCAATGCCTTATATCAATGTCAACATGCTGGTCATGATATTATAGTGTTGCAAAATGTTACCATTGAGGAAAACTAGGAAAATATTACACAGACATCTCTGTATTATTTCTTACAATTGCATGTGACTCTACAAATCTCTTAACACAAAATTTAAATTTTAAAGAAAATTTAAACAAAATAGAATTTTAAATAAATGCAAATAAGTAAAAGTTTTATGGAATTCCCTACCCCACCCCAAAATGTTACCATTGGGATATCTGGATAAAGTGTACATGAGATGTAAAAACAAAATAAAGAAACTCAATGCGTTTGTTTATAATACTTTGTATGGCAAGTGTCACACTTTTACTCAAAATTCTAAATCATTCCATTTTTTGTTGTGCATCTAGAGGGAGATTTACTTCATGTATAAGAGTGTAATTCAGCCAGACAGTGAGAGGAACATAAAAAATCCTGCAGAGACAGCACACCCTGTGAGAATTTGCTCACTAAATTTGTGCCAGTGAGGCAAATTGATTATCTGGTTTCTAGTCGTTTCAGATGTCCTTCATTATATTTATAGCTAGCTATAAGTTGTCTGTTGTTTTCTTGTGGAAGTGTAAATAGCCAGTGGGTGCTCTCTTGGTTGACCTGTGTAGCAGGAAAATGACACATCAGCAATAAAGGACTTGATTTATTTCTCGTTGTAACCTTTCATTTCCTACGCTACATCAGGTTTGGGTACAATCAAAAGGACTGGTGGACAACTGCAGTTGTATTTGGTATTGTGGCTGGACTGGTTTGTTTACTCTAAGTTACTCAAGCCCCTCCTTTCCTTGTGGGTCACTCGCATGTCTCCTGGGTCAGTGTATAGAGTTGTGCGTCCTTACATGGTAGCCACTGGCCACGTGTGACAATTTAAATGAAAGCTTAGATTAAGTACAATTACATGAAATAAAAAATGTAGTTCCTCCATTGGAATAGCCATATTTTAAGAACTATATAACTAGTAATAAGTGCACTGATATTTTATGTTTCTATAACTATTATGAGAACAAACTATTTCCAAAAATTTCTATAACAAGAGAAGGAATTGACCAGTTCATGTTAAATAAAAACAAAAATGAAAACTCAACTGTTTTGCCCAGTAGGCAATACATTTGACTGGAGCTGAAAGTATTCCCTTTATATTATTTAGCTCTTCATTTTATTAAAAAAATTTTCAGGATGTTAGCATAGAATTTATGAGTATAGCACAACACTAGTTATATGTATCTCTGAACCCATCAAAGCTTATTATGATCTTGAAAGCTTAGGTGTGTCAGCTGTATTATTATTCTTCCTTTTCCCACTCTTGAAATATGTGTCATTCTTTCTCATTTTCCTCCTCCTACTTTTAGACTCTGACCAAGGAACCATGAAGAAAGACTTACAGAGTTGGTTTTTTTAACTTAATTTTAACATAACCTGAATGTGTTAGGTTTAAATAAAACGAGCACATGCATAAGAAAATTAAGTCAGTCACCAGAATAGTGGGTCTGGTAAATGGTATTAACTTTCCAAAGTTGAGATTTGGGGATAGAATTCCTCTCTAGTCCTCACACAGAGAAAGAGAAAGAATATTCACCTTCATCTTTCCCCCAGTGTCAAGGCAGACTAATAGGCTTTTGTTACTCTGACTGCCTAATTCCTCAATTATTAATTCTTCTCTAAGGAGCTTGGAGTGTGGGAGGGAATTTCCAGTCAGAATTTGGGGATTGAGACCAACTCATATTTTAAAGAGCTATTAGAGATGAATCCTTACATTTTGTAGAAGCATACTCAATATTGGTTTTTTCATATGTATCACTGGGTTATGTTTGCTCTTTGATGTTTGTAAGATTTTCTTATAAATTAGATGCCATTGATTTTTAGTATTCTGTATTTTAAAGTATTTTTAATATATTTTTGAATTACTAATCCATTACTTCAACTATAGAGTAACAGAATTAATATTTAATGACAAACTCTAGTATAATACTTACTCATTTTCTTTGTTTTAAATACATGACTTACAAAAAAATAGTAACGCAACATTAAAAAAAAAGTAGAAAAGAAAAATTTTTATCTACCCATAATCCCACCCTCAAATATAATCATTTGAATTTCTTCATTTTACCTCAATCTTTGTCTGCTGATCACTTGAAATAGTAGGTAATAGCCTATATATTAATATTTATTTATATGTATGTTTATTTACCTAATATTAATTTTAAAATATTTTCTCTATAATTATCACTTTTAATAATTTCAGTTGATGCATAAGGTTCATCAGTTTGCTATGCTGGTATAACATAAATATTCTATATCTTACGATTTTTAGAAATTTCTTTAATTTTTATTTTTCTTTATATAATTATGTTAGTCAGCTTCCAAGGTGGCTCCCAATAATCCTCACCTCCCAACATTTATGCCTTTATGTAGTCCCCTCCAGTATTGACTAGGGCAAACCTGTGACCCAGGGGGTACTTTGGATACAACACTGTGACTTCCAAGCTAAGTCATAAAAGGTGTTGCAGCTTCTTCCTTGTGCTCTTGGATTGCTCACTGTGGGAGAAGCTGGCAGGTATATACGGAGGACACATAAGCAGCCCTGTGGAAAATTCCATGAGGAAAGGAACTAAGGTCTCTTTCCAGTAGCCGGCACCCTCTTCCCAGCCATGTGAGTCAGTCACCTTGGAATCTGGTCTTTCAGTCCAGGTCAAGCCTTCACATGACTGAAGCTCTGCAATCTGAGTCCTGACTGAGACAACATAGGAGACCCAAATGCAGAAGTGACCATCTAGGCCACTCCCGAATTTCTGATCCATAGTAACTATGATAGATAGTAATTGATTATTTTGGGATAATTTGTTATGCAGCAATATCTAACTAATACAAATATTTTCTTTACAGATAATCTGAAATGCAGCTTTTGTTAATGGACAAAAATGGTTTCTATATAATGTATTACTGTCATTTATAAAATAAATTTGTTACTTCATATAAATGAAAAGTTATGTCAAAAAATATAAGGGAGAAATTGCACAAATATCACAGGCATTATATCACTATCAGCATTCTGAATTGTAATCACTATCAGCATTTGAATTTTTTCTAAACATACTTCAATATATACATTTTTATAAAAATGTGTACATATACATATCTAAATAATCATTTTGATGACTCTATATTATTCAGTTTTATAGATATACCCTAATATATTTTACCAATTCACTCTTTGGACATTTAGGCTGTCTCCATCTATTTAGTGTCATACTAGAACCACGATCAGTAGCTTTTTATTGACGTTTGTTTTCATAATTCTCTATACGTTTTTCTTATGACTAATTTCTTAGAACTTAGAGGAAACTCATACACATACACATTTATAATAGAAATATTGAAATCTATTCTTATGGAGGCTGTGGGGTGGGGATCTAGCAATATTTGTTCCTTAAATTTTCTCTGATATTCCCACACTATTTATAGAATAACATTCAGTGTCTACAGTAATTTAAAATGACTCCTTTATGATACACTAAATTCTCTTATGTACTTAGGTCTGTTTATAGAATCTGAATTAATTATATCTTTTGATCTATCAGTCCACTGAAATCCTGGCATTTCAATTTTTCGTTTTGAATTACAGCAATTTTAGACTCTTCTTCGCTACTTGGTACAAAAATTCTTACCTCAAAGACATCCATTACACAGATTTCTTGACTCTTCTCACCCATTTACTTGTCTAGATGAAAGAGATAAACAATAGAATATTTTTTTCCTGTTTCAAGAAAAAAGGCTCTTTATGATATTGAATTGGGATGACCTTATGTATGTATAAGTTTGGGAAAATTGATATATTTAAAATACTGAGTTTTCCCATTCAAGAAAGCATGTTTTTCCATTTAAGTTTATCTTTATATGCATAAGTGTTGAGAGAATATTTTTCCATTATTCTTTTAAATTAGTTATTCCTAGTCCAAAAGATAGCTTAATTTATTTATTTCCATTTCATCGTGCATCTGATTCTCCTACTGAACTTCTCTGATTAGTTCTGGCATATTTTCAGTTATTCTTCAAGGTTTTCTAAGTAAACAGTTTATCAGTCTCATAAAATGGTAACTAACTAATGTTTCTTCTCCTCCTCCTCCTTATTCTGCCTCTTCTTCCCCTTCTTCTCTCCTGCTTCGTCTTTATGGTTAGAATATCTAGAATTATGTTGAATCCTTGTGTTAATGTTAGGCATCCTGACCTTGTTCCTTCCTGAAAGGAAATGCTTATAGTGTTTCAGAATTACTGTGCCAGTTGAAGAAACATGTGGCAAACTCAAAGGGAGTATTTATCACAGCTGGGTTAATTTTCTATAGTCTGGATCCCTATCTCCTCATCTCTCATTCCACCCTCTACTCCACTCTCCTCAAACTACTCTTGCAAAAGTCACCAAGGGCAAATCCAGGGGATACTTTTCAGTCTTTTCGCTAATGGAATTTACTGCGGTATTTGATACCATTGACCCCTTCTATGATTTGTAAACACCCTCCTACCTTGTCTTCCACAAGACCCCTTTCTCCTATTTCATCTTATTTCTCTGCCCTCCTCAGGGTTCTTCCTCCACTTATCCTACAGAGGACAGGTCTCCTTTCTCTTCACGAGAGATGCGCTCTCTCAGAGTTTTCTTATCCACTGACAAGTTTCTGGAACTGATCCTATAAGGTGATACCTTCCACCTCTGAAAATGTTGAAAGAGCATTACAGGTAAAGTCTGTAGCCTATGGTCCCTTTCATCACATGCACCTCCAAGCCTGGCTTGTTGGCTCTTGCCCACAGGTTTTGTGATGGATGCTTTAGAAAGCCCAAGGCTGGGGTTCAAGATGGTCAGTTTCATATGGATCCAGCCTATTGTTTTCACTCCAAGTTTCAGGATCCCATTCTTTGTCAATCAGTGCCCAGACTTTCACATGAGAAATTAGTAAGCCTCTGACTGTCAGTGTGATTCACTAACCCACACAATGAAATTTTGCTTTTAATTTTAAGCAGCATCAGCCCTGTGACCACAGAAGTAAAAGCTTCTTTTAGGAATGACAAGGAAACTCTCATCATTTTCTCTTTGTGAGCACGCAAGCTAACTCAAAAGAATCTATCCCATATCATAGTCCCTTCAGTAGCCATTACTCCCATAATAATCAAGTGCAGCAGCCACTCGAGCCCCCAAAGCACAAGTTTCATTTGGCATTTCATCACAATCAACAACAAGCGAAAGCTGGATTAATTGTGAAGCCACTGCATGCTGTTTTACTAGCATCCTGTTTCCCACTGACAAAGAACTCAGCACTGTGCCCAAGCCCAAAGGCATGACCAAACCAAAATCCTATCTTTGAGGATCTATCTCCTGGGATCACTACCAAGTGCCAAGTATGTATCAGTCTGGATTCAACCAAGAGAAGGAAACAAGACAGTAATTTGAACAGGGAAAGATTAATATAAAGAATCATTAACTATAACAGGATTGGTGTGATGATGGATTAGCTAGTAAAGAGGAAAGATAACTAAAAAATATAACAATTTATATGTAAATTTCAGCCACTATGCTAAAAAAAATCAGCCACTATGCTAAGGCTAAGATAGAGCACACCAGGAAGTTGCCTCTCCCCCAGGGCTGAGATCCAGACCTTCTTGGAGAGAGTGCAGGCATGGGTCACTAAATGGCAGAGAATCTGCTGTTGTAGGACACTGGCAGAAACACTTGCTGGAAATCTTCCCTCTAGGGTGAGGAGAAAAGTAGTTCATGGCTTAGTGGCTCTTCAGACACTCTGCTACACAACTGCTTGAGGGAGGGTGCGGGGAACTACTTACTGCTGCCTTCTGCTGCCCACCACATACTGCAAGAGCTGGGCGCTGGAGAAACAGCCTGTGCTATAGTTACAGGAGCCAGAGGACCCAGCACACTGGAACCCGGAAGCAAAACGGTTCCTCCTGCAGTGTATCTCTAGCGCCCTCTGTTGAGAAAGATTCTGTGTCAGCCGGCAAAAGAAAAATTACCCACATTCATTTTCCCAGAGCAGTCTAAAATGGTGCATCTGGAACTGAGAGGTAATAAATTGATAATCGGCACCAGAACATATAACATGGAAAGGATTAGATTTAATCCCATCAAGCTACTGAAACTCTTGGAGTTTCAATTTTCTCCTCTTCAATAGGGAGATGATAATACCTAATAGGGCTATTATGAGGATTAGATATATTTTATATAAAACACTTATTAGAGTACTTGGCACATATTAGGAGGCCTAATATAAAGTGTTGATTATGGGGTTTTAGCAATAGTTAACATTACTATTAGCATTGAGTTCATAACATATGTATAAAATTTTGCATCTTATATTTTTAACTGAAAATCATGTTATTATTTAAAATATTTCCTAAATGTAATTGTTTAAAATTAATTTTTTAAAAATACTGAATTTCATAGATTACATAAGACACTAATTTTGATAAAAAGATAGCTAAGACAATATTATTGATAACAAAGAAAATTTTGTAGGCATTTTTCACAATATCATTTTCCTGTTTTTAAAAAATCTCAAAACCATAATATATGTTATCCCAGAATTCAATTTCTGCCCCATCTTGTACACACACAATGATTAAATAACATTCTTCATTTTCAACTAACATTTTCAACATGATCTATTCTCTGATACAATTTTGATACTTGGCTTTGAAATATTTGAAATAAAATATTTATTAGCAGCAAATTTTGTATTAGATTATTCATTGTGTTGTCTTTTGGATGTGTCAACTTGGCTAGGCTAATGTCCCCATTTATCTAAACATTAATCTAGATGTTGTTATAAAGGTAGTTTGTAGATGTGATTTAAGTCCATAAACAGATGATTTTTAAATAATGTAGATTAGCAAAGATAACTGGGATGGGCCTGATTTAATCAGCTGAAAGGCCTTAAAAGCAGAGCTCGGCCTTCCTTCAAGAAGAACAAATTCTGCCCGCATACAGCAGCTTCAGGTCATGTTCCAGAGTTTCAGTCTGCCTTTCCTAATGGTCAGCCCTTTTGATTTCGAATTTGCCAAGCCAACTCCCACAACTGTGTAAGCCAATTCCTTGTAATAAATCTCTTAACATTAATTCCTATTGGTCCTGCCTCTCTGGTTGGACCTTGACTGACACACCAGAAAAGATGGAGTATTTTACTTCTTTAAATATATCAATGTTCTCAAAAGAAAAATCAGCTGTGAGCTGCTAAATAGAGAAGTTGGCACCGGTGGTAGGAAAGTAAGCAAAGCTGAGTCTAGCTAAAGAGTATTTAGATGAATAAAAACCATAAAACACACTTTGGAAGCACATTATAAATATGTCCAAACTCATCAAACTATATACACTAAAATACATGCAGTTTTCTATACATCAATTATACTTCAATAAAGTGTTTTTTAAAAAAAGAAATTTAATTTTGTCTTCTTTGAAGTAATGTAAATGCCATGGTAAAACGTTGGTAAAAGAGAAGAATAATCTTGCCACTCTAACAAAACCACTGTTAACAGCTCTCCTTACGTGCATCTGTGTGTGTGTGAGCTGTTATCAAAGGGAAAATATAATTTTGTTTCTAAAAGCAAGTTTGGACTTCCAATTCTGGAAAAGGTAAAATGGACTTATTTCTCTCTGTTCTTCCTACAGCTAAAACCCCTATATATAATACATAAAACAAACATAAAAAGACCTTCCAAAATGTTGGGGAGACTGAGGCAAATTTGCTAGGGTCCTTGGGGCTTGAAGAACAGCATGGCAGGGAGCTCCCTGGGTTTTCATTTTCATTTTGCCTCCTGTGTTCCCCAGACAGGGTGCTAGAGAAGTTCACAGCCCAGAAAAGCCAACAGGTACAGACAAAAAGTTAAATACTGTGTGATTACAGTTATATAACATTCTTGAAATGACAAAATTTTACAGATGAAGAACTGATTAATGGTTGCCAGGGGTTAGGGATGTAGGCAAGAATATGACTACAATGGGGTAGTAAAAGGGAATTTCTTTGTCATGATGGGATTTTCTGAATCTTGATTGTTATCGTAGTTATATGAATCTATACATTTGAAAAAATGCATACATACATACACACACATACCACAAATCTATGTATGTAAAAATAGGTGAAATCTGAATAAACCTGTAGTGTCCTTAATTGCATGGTACCAATGTCAGTTTTGTGGTTTTGATATTGAATTATAATCATGTGAGATATAGTCATTGTGGGAATCTGGAGGGAGGAAGGGTACACAGACCTCTGTATTATTCTTGTGATTTCTTGTGTGTCTATAATTATTTCCAAATAAAAATTTTAAAAATAAAAGCATATTGCTTGTTCATGTATTCAGGCCATAGCAATTGTCACTTGAACATCATTATATGTTCAAAACTAAACACTATCATCTATTTTAAGATACTCTAACAAATGCCCAAATCACAGAGATATTACAAATAACCTAATATATAGAGAGATGCAATGAAGATACTTTAAGTCCGAAAAGTCAAATATAAAATATACGTTCTCAGCCTTAGGAAATGAGATGTCATGGTAGCTTTATACCTGAATAATTTTGGAACCCATTGGCAACTCAGTTTGTTAGATTCTAATACAGAATTTTGTCAGATATAAACATAGAATAAAATTAATTTGTGATTATTGTAAATGATAAATTATCCAAGATCTTAGTCACTTATACCTTATAGTGTCCAGTGATTTGTTTAGTTTGTTGTGTGCATGTGTATGAGTGTCTAAGTATGGGGTCTGTGTGTATGTGTAGAGAGAGAGAAGGAGAGAGAGAGAGAGAGAATTTTATTTTGGCTTTATTAATGTTCATAATTCAATTCTATTGCTAGGCAGAGTAAATGCAATTCAAGCTAAGTGTCTATGAATGAGTTTATTAAAAAAGAAATATGATATATAATGGAATATTATTCAGCCATAAAAAAGAAGGAAATACTGCCATTGTGACGATATGGATGAATCTGGAGGACATTATGGTAAGTGAAATAAGCCAGACACAGAAGGACAAATATTGCATGATTTCACTTATATGTAAAATCTAAAGAAGTCAAACTCATAGAACCGGAGACTAGAATGGTGGTAGTCAGCGACTGGGGGGTGGGGGAAATGGGGAGATGTTGGGCAAAGGATACAAACTTTCAGTAATAAAATGAATAAGTTCTGGGGATCTACGATGACTACAGCTAACAATACTGTATTGTATACCTGAAATCTGTTGAGAATAAATCTTTTTATATATATATAAATTTATTTATTTGTTTATTTATTTATTTTTTATTTTTGGCTGCGTTGGGTCTTCACTGCTGCATGCAGGCTTTTCATCGCAGTGGCTTCTCTTGTTGCGGAGCACAGGCTCTAGGTGCAAGGGCTTCAGTAGTTGTGGCACGCAGGCTCAGTAGTTGTGGCTCGTGGGCTCTAGAGCACAGGCTCAGTAGTTGTGCTGCACGAGCTTAGTTGCTCCGTGGCATGTGGGATCTTCCCAGACCAAGGATCGAACCCGTGTCACCTGCACTGGCAGGCAGATTCTTAACCACTGTGCCACCAGGGAAGTCCCAAGAGAGTAAATCTTAGGTATTCTTACTAAGTGCGCACACAGACGCAAATGTTAACTATGTAAGGTGATGATGTGTTAAATAACCTGATTGTGGTAGTTACTTCACAATACAGTATATATATTTTAAATTATCATGCTGTGTACCTTAAATATATATAAATTTTAATTGTCAATTATACCTCAAGAAAGCTAAGGAAAAAAAGTGCAACTTAAATCTCAAATTTGCAGATGCTGGAGAGCTTGGCAGGCTACCTAATAAAATAGATGGATGAGAGAATCAAGATTCAAATCTTCTTGATGGACTGGAATAACGGACTGAAACTAACAAGGCAAAATTGAATTAAAAAAAAAAGACAAAATCCTGGCAAGATAATTTTTTGTCTTGTGTGTTAGAGTACAGGTTTAGTGATCAGTCTGACAGGGTTTGAATACTGGTGCTAACACTATCTGACAATGAGTCCTTATCAATGACACATCTCTTTGTGCATCAGTTTCTTCATTTGTTGAGTGTGAATGATGGTGTTAACAATGATGCATGGTGATGCCTACATTGAAGGTTGACTGTGAAGATTAAACAAAAGAACACTGAAGGGGCTTCCCTGGTGGCGCAGTGGTTGAGAGTCCGCCTGCCGATGCAGGGGACACGGGTTCGTGTCCCGGTCCGGGAAGATCCCACATGCCACGGAGCGTCTGGGCCCATGAGCCATGGCCGCTGAGCCTGCGCGTCCAGAGCCTGTGCTTCGCAACGGGAGAAGCCACAGCAGTGAGAAGCCCGCATACCGCAAAAAAAAAAAAAAGAACACTGAAAAAGTACCTATAATTGTAACAGAGCAGAACTCTATGAGGCCTTCCCAGGATAGATGCCTCCCCCATATCCTCTGCTTAGCTCCTCTCTGAAGTATCTAGATGATAATATCTGATGCATATTTCCTAAGTTGTTTAACAGATGTTAATGGAAGATGTTAACTACTTCATGACCGTGAGCACGTAGCCCCCAGGCCTACTGAGCCTAAGGATTAATAATGTTAACCTCTGTGACACCACCCTGTTACCTCACCATCAACCAATCAGAAAATTGTGCACAAGCTGGTCACATACCCTGCCCCCCCCCCCACCCGTCTCTCACCTTGCCTTTAGATATGCTTTGCTGAAACACATAAGGGAGTTCGGGCTTTTTGAGCACTAGGTCTCCTGGACTCCTTATATGGTACCTTACAATAAATGCTGCACTTTCCTTCACCACAACCTGGTGTCAGTTGTAAGGTCCGTCGACCCGGGTGAAAGGAGGCCCGGGAGGGTAAGAGAAAACATCAACCAGTATGAGGAAGGAGAGGCATTGGGACATAACGACCTCACCTGTTCTGGGAATCAACAAGAGACTCTAACTTCCTGCCCAGAAAACAATGGGGCTGACGGGAAGGGGAAATGGGCTTACACCCCACAACAGACCAACCAACACCTGGCCCTGCTGTATTCTCACCAAATAAGGAATTACCCTGTATAGCAAACCACCCCCCCGCAAACCACCCTTCCCTTACACCCCAATAAAAATCTCCCACGCCCAGGACTGGGCGTGACTTCTCTGGCCCCTGTCTCTCGGACCAGTGAACCTCACCCGGGAGCGCTCCCTAATATAGCTCACTTGAAGCTTTCCTCTGTTTCGCGGTGCCGTTTGTTAAGATCCGACCTTACATCAGTAGATTGGTTTTACTTTGTGCGGTTGAGTGGACCCAAGGTTGGTTCAGTAACATTATCATCTCTGGCACACAGTAAGTCTCAATAAATGTTTGTTATTGTTATTGCTGCTTGAAAAACTTGCATAAACGTAAAGCCTTTAAAGTCACATATAGATAAAGATGAGAAAAATGAAGAAACCATGAGCAGTGGGGCATCACAATTTCCATTTGAGCCAATCACCTGATACAACTTGGCAAGTGTAATAACTGCAGTTTAACGCGCAGGCTTTGGAGGAGGACTGACCCAGAATCAAGTCCTGCCTCTAATATTTACCAGCTATGTGACTTCAGGAAAATTACTAAACCTCTGTAAACCAGGCTTTGTTTCTTCATTTGTAATAGGGAGTAATAGTAGTGACTGCATCTTAGAGGTGTTGTGAGGATTCAGAGACATTGCACAGATCTGGAACAGAGTGATAGCTCAGCAATGAAATATAATTTTATTACTATTATGTGACTGCTGTAAACACTGTCCTTTATTTCTAGAATATAGTCCAAGACTTGAATGTCGTAATACTCTGGGAAACTTCTCCAATTTTCTAATCAAGAGAAGATATATTTCCCTTAGCTTAGTGCTAATCTCTTAGCTGTGCTAAGCAGTACTTCTGGAACAGCAAGTCCTGTCCTTTCTTCCTTTGTTGACTTTCTTGGTTCCATTCCTTATGTCTACTCCTAATGTTATCTCCTGTGTTCCAGTTCTTGACAACTTTGACCAGGACTGTGGCAAATAAATGCCTTCTAAATATTTCCCCCAATGTGGAGGGCAGGCTGGAGTTGCTTGTGAGAATCATAATTTTTCAGTGGAGAGGGTTTACTGATATCAGATTACATATATCCATATAACCACCTCCATTCTTCTCACATCTGTCAGATTCTGTCCCCAGAGCATCTTTGAGCAAAGCAGTAGGTATATATTACCTGTTGAGATTGTGGTAAAAGTCTCTTTTCACCTGCAACTGGACCAGGCTTTTAAAAACAATGTTTCACTTGTGTCTTTATAGGCTACTAAGAGCACATTTATTGACCACTCATTTTTTGTCAGGCATACAGTGTCACATTATATCATCAGATGAGAATAGGTCTTATGCCCATTTTAATTATGAGGAAGCTATAACTTGGAGACATAACACCACTAAAAGGGAAGAAGCTAAAAAGTCAAGTGCCAGGTCTGTAAGGAATGAAAGCCCAGAAAAATGATTATTTCCTATGTGTACCTTATACTGGAGGAAAAAATAATTATCCCTCTACCCTTCTAGGTTCTTGGCTGAGACCCCCTTGTAATAAAAGACGGATTAACAGAAGAAAAACAAACAAGTTGAATAACATGTATATCTGCTGTATACATGGGAGAAACTCAACCTTAAGTATCTTCTCTAGCTAATTGGCAAGGGTAGATGTTGGGAAAAGGGAAGGCCACTTATGGGAGGTGACCAGGAAAACCACAGTAAACAAAGGTATGGTTGTTATGTAGATTTAAATCCCTTGCCTTCTCCATTGGTAAAGCTTTTCCAGAGATTTAGTCATCCTCCTCTTCCTTACAAATGGAGATTTCCCTTCTAAATGTGAATGTCTCCTTCAGAATGGCAACTTCTACTCAGTTTCCAGCGTTTCCTGTGTCTGCTATTTCTCAAAAATAAACAGCTCAAGATTATCCTTATGGTCAAAAGGCATATTTGGTGGTGACATATTCTGCTCCCCTTCAATACAGTGGATCTTGCACTGTGTTGGGTTTCATATAGATTGTGACAAACGTGTAAGATATAGTTGCAAGGTCGGATCTTAACAAACGGCACCGCAAGAAACAGAGGAAAGCTTCAAGTGAGCTTTATTAGGGAGCGCTCCCGGGCGAGGTTCACTGGTCCGAGAGAAAGGGGCCAGAGAAGTCGCGCCCGGGCGAGGGTTGGGCAAGATTTTATAGGGGAAGAAGGGAAAGGGGTGTGGTGAATCTGGGAGGGCGCAGGGTATTCCTTATTTGGTGGTCTTTTCGGGTATCCTGGGGGACCGTTAGTCCCGCCCCTCGAAAGGCGGGAAGGCTGGGCCGGGTGCAAAGTCCCCAGGTCAGTTCCTGGAACTGGGTGGTCCGGAATGTCTCCAGGTCAGTTTCTGGAACTGGGTGGTCCGGAGAATTTCGGTCTGATGAAACCTGTGAATCTGATTGTGTTCCCCTGCCTCAGGCCAGTTGGCCTTACAATAGTCTTTGTCCTTGTCCTCCAATTGTTTTTAAAGAAATTGGTACAGACGTAACCAAGTAAACTTGAAACGCTCAGACTACTTACTTGTTATTGTGTGTGGTATTTCCTCATAACCACAGAGGAAGTACAGGGAAGTGTCAGGGAGGAAGAAATTTCCCTCTACCCTTCTAAGTTCTTCTGGCTGGTCTAAGAATTAAGTTGACATGAGACAGACTAACAGGAGAAAATCACACAGGTTTAATAACTTATACACATGCGAGAGACCCAGGAGAACTAATTCACCAAAATGGCTGAAATCCTCACCTTTAATACCATCTTCACCTAAGAGGATGTTGGGGTTAGTGGTTTGGGGATTCAAAGGGGAGAAAGGCAATTCACATGGCAATGGAAAAGCAAATGTTTGGTAAACAAATGTTTGCTGGACCATGCAGAGACAATGAGACACAGGGTGGACTCTCATGTCTAGGCCCTGCTGAGTTTTCTCCACCATACCTAGCCCATGTACTTTGCATATTTCTCTGGTGATAGCTCTATTCTGGGAAATTCTTTTAGGCAGTTAGGGGGATGGTCAAAGTTTCTTCCTGCTTCTTTCGGGCCTTGATTTTTTTCACCTCAAAATAATCTGCAGGCCAAAGAGACACATTTTGAGGTAGCAAATTTTGCTCCCCTACAGTATAAAGAGCCCAGCTTATCAGAGATGATCCACTGAAAAAAGGGAGGTTTGGACAAGATTTAGAAGGTGGAGGAAAAAGGTTGGGCAAGTTTTTAAACAGTCCTAAAAGTGGAATAGGTGGAAGCAACTTTGCAATGGACTTGGTGGAAATGAATATAAGGGGCTAGGAAATGGGAAATACATTTGATTAGGAATTATCAAGCCATTTATTTGCCATAATTGATTAGTAAGCACTTAGGAGCCATTTCAAGTTCTTGAGCAAGAGACTGAAAGATTCATGGTATGCTTTCAGAAAAGTAGTCTGGTAGTTGAAGTGTTGGAGAAATAGGGCAGAGAACAGGATGGCAGGGGCACTGGCGGAAGCAGTCATAATAAACTACCTTGGTTACCATGGTGATGGCAAGGCAAGGATACATCCTAGATTCAGGATGGAGTGACCTGGGTGTTGCCCTTTCTCACTAAACTCTGTACTATTGCCACAGATGAACAACCTGAACATTATTTTTTTTATTTAACATGTAATTATAACTCACTTTAGGATTTTGAAAAATGCATCATCTTTCATGTTACAAATTGGAGCAGTCATTCCCTTGTAAAAAGCATAGAAACCAGCAATATTTCTGTGCATTTGCACACCTCAGATGAATCAAAATTTTTCCAATTGTTTGTTTTGGGAAATAGAACCAAAGCTCTTAGACTAGATCAATTCTTTACTTAACAACCTTCAACAGCACCATTTTACTTTTTAAAATTAAAATTCAGTTTTCCAGTTCCCTTAATTTTATCCCTCCCCAGTCCCTTTACATGACATCCCACTTGTGTTCAAACCATGACTCCAATAATATTATGAATATAACTTTGCCTTTTCACTCCCAGGTCACAAGAGCCTGGGAGTAAAAATAGTGTCATAAATAGCACAGAAAAGAGCTTGTGTATTTTCTCCCTTCCCCTTGTGACTGAGAACTGTGCGTCTCTAATTGACTTAAAAATTCCTTCCACTTACACGTGGTGGAGTCTTACCCTTGTTCTTTGAGCTATCATATATCATCTGCCATTTCCCTCTGGCATGTATTCATGAGTGATTACGCTTCTGTTTTGCCATTATCTCCTCTCCTAATCTGGCTGTGATGTGAACCTCCTGTCCCATGCCATGATCAAGGCCTTGATGTCCCCTTAAATGGAAATGTTCCATTTCCTTTGCCTTGTAGACACAACCTTTGCTATGTAGATGCAACCTTTGCCATTAATATTATCCTTAAGGGGGCCAGATATACTTTATCTCCACTTTGACTAGACTGCTGGACTGGCCACCAAGCAGGGCTGCCTTATACTCTCAGGCCTTTCAGGAGTTTAACTGTGGTAGGTTTTATTTTTCACTCCTTCTTTCTTGCCCCTTCATTGGATTCCCATGGGGGCCAGAATGCTGGGACAGGGATATATATGTGACTGTGGGGAAGGAAAAAACTTTCCTCTACCCTCCTGGGTTCTTCTGGCTGGTCTAAGAATTAAGTTGACATGAGACAGAGTAGTAAGAGAAAATCAAAGTTAATTTTGTAGTATGGGAATCCCACATATACAAGAGGTTCAGAGACACAAAGCTAAAATGAGGTATACAGAGCAACCTTAGCTAAGGAAAGGGATAGGGGACTGGAGTTTCCAAGGACAGCAGTGTCACTCACAGGATGATAAGAATAAGAGCATATGTTTGGTAATTAGATATTTGCCCTGCCATATAGCTGGGGCACTTAGATAAAATTTATCTCTGGTAATAACTCTTTTCTGGAAAATATTTCCAATTTAAATTCTAGGTAGCTAAGGGAAGGGCAGTAGTTTCTCTTGAACCCACAAGGTCTCAATTGCCTTTAGCTCAAAATAATCCTCATGTAAAAGTGACTCATTTTGGGGAGGCTTCTTATGAACCCCTATATGACCCACCTTGAGCTGTATCCAAATCTCCAACCTCTTCCATTTCTGAGCTATTGTTCTTGAATCACATTTGTGTGCCTAGACTTTCACACCCCTTGGAAAGCTTGTTCTCAGAGCTTCTTAGTTCTCTTGTAAATAGCCCCAATGTTTCACAAGCCAAACACCTAGGGTGCATATAGCTTAGAAAAGTCTCAAGCTGAGAAATCCTGCTACATAAAGATACAGAATTTCCCATGTAATAATCCTCAGACAGTGACAGCATTGACAACTAGCTACTTTAAGCAAACCAGAGCAAAAGAGCAGGAGGAAGTAGCTGGGAAAAAGCATCTAGGAGAGTTTTTTTCCTCTTTTTTGATGAAGTCCATACTGGTATGTATCTTTTATTTAAAGCACCTTCCTCAATCCTTTAAAAGTTTATAGCCCATACCAGAATAAGCATATTAAATGCCATTTTCAGACTAGTTTTTTATACATAAAGGAGTGGTATAACAGCTTATTTGTTATTCTTCATAGTTAGGCTTACTTTTGAAGTGATATTTGGAATACCACCTCCTGCATATGCTTTTTGAACCTGTCATATTTCCATTATTGGTCTTCTAAAATCTGAAGGATGATAGACTATGCCACCCCAAAATATGCCTCTTTGGCATAGGATTATTTTGACAAACAACATATACAGGAGGAGCTCTGAAAACAAAGTAGAAGTCACCCTTTTGTAAGGGACATTTATATTAACGAGGGAAATTTCCATTTGTAAGGGTGTCTCCCTCTCTATACCAGGAAGAGGATAACTCTAAATCTCTAGAAAGTCTTATCAATGGAGGAAGTACCAACTTAGATCTGCATAACAACCTTGCCCTAATTTACTGTGCATTGTTTGGTAACTTTCCATAACTGGTCTCCCTGTCTCCCCTTCATTTTCCTTTGTCTTTAGCCAGAGATGGTATTTAAGGTGGTGACTTGGGCCATTCAGGGAGTTACTCAGTTTTTCTGGGTATTTCCCATGTACACAGGAGGTATACGTGTTATTAAAATTCTGTTTGTTTTTCTCCTATTAATCTGTCTTTTATTACAGGGGGGTCTCAGCCAAGAACCTAGAAGGGTAAAGGAAAAATTATTTCCCCCCCCTAAAGTTTTATGTTTATTAAGAGTGTTATAGGGAATACTCCCTCACACCATATCCAAAAATAAACTCAAAATGGTTTAAAGACTTAAATATAAGACATAATATCATAAAACTCCTAGAAGAGAATATAGGCAAAACATTCTCGGACTTATATCACAGAAATATTTTCTTAGATCCGTCTCCCAAGGCAAAAGAAATAAAAGCAAAAATAAACAAACATGACCTAGTCAAACTTATAAGCGTTTGCAAGGCAAAGGAAACCACAAACAAAACAAAAAGACAACCTATGGACTGGGAGAAAATATTTGCAAATAATGTAACCAACAAGGGGTTAATTTCCAAAATACACAAACAGCTCATACAACTCAATATCAAAAAACAAAACAACCCAATCAAAAAAATAGGCAGAAGAGCTAAATAGACATTTCTCCAGAGAAGAGATATAGATGGCCAACAGGCACATGAAAATATGCTCAACATTGCTAATTATTAGAGAAATGCAAATGAAAACTACAATGAGGTATCACCTCACACCAGTCAGAATGGCCATCATCAAAAAGTCTACAAGTAATAAATGCTGGAGTGGGTATATATAAAAGGGAATCCTCCTGCACTGTTAATGGGAATGTAAATTGGAGCAGCTACTATGGAAAGGAATATGGAGGTTCCTTCAAAAACTAAAAATAGAGCTACCATATGATCCAGCACTCCCACTCCTGGGCATATATTCAGAAAATACAAAAACTATAATTCAAAAAGATATATGCACCCCAATTGTCATAGCAGCACTACTTACAAAAGCCAAGACACGGAAGCAACCTAAGTGTCAATCAACAGATGAATGAATAAAGAAGATGTGACATATATGTGTGTGTGTGTGTGTACACACATACACAAACACACACACACACACACACACAATAGAACATCACTCGGCCATAAAGGAAATGAAGTGCTACCATTTGCCGCAACATGGATGGACCTACAGATTATCATACTGGGTGAAATAAGACAGAGAAAGACAAATATATGATATCACTTATATGTGGAATCTAAAAAATAACACAAATGGGTTTATTTACAAAACAGAAACAGACTCACAGACATAGAAAACAAACTTATGGTTACCAAAGGGTGAAAGAGGGGGATAAATTGGGAGGTTGGGATTAACATATACACACCACTCTATATAAAATAGATAACCAACAAGGACCTACTGTATAGCACAGGGAACTATATTCAATATTTTGCAATAACCTATAATGGAAAAAAATCTGAAAAAATAATATATGCATGTATAACTGAAGCACTTTGCTGTACACCTGAAACTAACACAATATTGTAAATCAACTATACTTTGATTTTTAAAAAAAGAGTGTTATAGGAAATCAATTTTTTCTTTACTTCTCTCAGGTTAAAAATAAAGATAGAATATGATACAACTGAAAGAAATATTTGGCTCTATTTATAAGTATCTATTCAATATAAAACAATGTATTTCACTTTTTATTTAATTACTTTTATTAAGGATATTGAACTATCTTATTTTAAAACCTTTAATTTTATTTAATAACTGTTTAATTTTGTTTCACCTTCACCTATAGCCTGAACAGTTTCAGCATTCCAACTGAATAGAAATCAATACAAAAAATGCTTTAATAAGAGAGTTTCAGAATTTCAGCAGACTACTTAAAATTCATTATTTAAATCCTTGGATTTTACTCAAAGATGAATGTCAATTTAAAGAACCTCGGAGGACTTATTCATGCCCTTACTTTCAGAATAAAAGTATTCTCTATTTGCATACGTTTTTTCCCACTTAATAAAACCATCAGTTTAAAATACTATACTGGACCACTTCAGATATTAAGTATCCAAATAATACTTACTGTAATAGCTGAGTGATATGTGACATATACAGTGGGGCTGACTTACGTGGGGAAGGAAAAATAATATAGTAGATGATCATCTCATGGGTTAGATTTTTCTGATTTGGAAATCAAGATAAAAATGGGTTTATTAGTATGGAAGACATGGAGCTGTACCTTCTAGAGCTCCTTCAAGGTAGGACATGCTGCCATGTGGGGTGTGATCAGATGACTGCCTCCATTTGTCAACAGTGGGTATCTCAGCCACCTGGCCCTAGGTTACACCCCACCATGCATGCAAGCCTGCATCCTCTGCCTGATTGTCAGGGTTTAGAAGTTCAGACAGTTCAGACTGGTGCCAAATATTTTGAAGGGCAATCCAGAGCTCCCTGTCATGTTGGCCAAGGCCTCATGGGGTCTGTGTAGCTGTTTTATTTCTTTGCTTTTTTTTTTTTTTGCGGTATGCGGGCCTCTCACTGTTGTGGCCTCTCCCATTGCGGAGCACAGGCTCCGGACGTGCAGGCTCAGCAGCCATGGCTCACGGGCCCAGCCGCTCTGCGGCATGTGGGATCCTCCCGGACTGGGGCATGAACCTGTGTCCCCTGCATCAGCAGGCGGACTCTCAACCACTGCGCCACCAGGGAAGCCCCTGTTTTATTTCTTAATCTGCCCCAATCTGCTTCCTCTCTACTCCTTACACAGAAATGGATCCCTAATAAACTTCTTACACCTCAAACTCTCTCTGCTTGCAGTAAACTCAATTTGTGACAATTAGGGATTAGATGTTATACTTTTGGGGTTCCCTACTGATGGTTACAAAGCAGTCTTTTCTACTAGCTCAAATTTATCTTGAATGACGATGTCAAACTCCAACCATCCATCCATCCACCTTTGATACATTTTGCAAATATCTTTATCTTGTGCTGGTCTTTCACTTTAAGGAGGTTTCAGCCAGATGGAAGAGATATTTATGTGCAAGTTGACTAAGAAAGGACAAAGGGCAGTAGTAGAGATATCTGTAAATAAATAAGCAAGATTGATAGCAAATAAACCAGACTGATGCTGGAAAGAGGGACAGAACTACAGTGGTGGTAGTTAACCTCAGAGTTTATTATATTTTAAGGGTTTTAGTCTCCAGTATCCAAGTTCAGCAAAAGTTAGCTCCCTGATGTTAAAAAACATATCCCCTGTAACTGTGGGTATCAGTCTCCAACTGCATTTTGTAGCCAGCACATAATTGTTTGTAGATATCGGAATCTGACTTTTCCCAATAACTTGCTAGACATAGTACTGCTTTCCTGTTACTACTAGATATGTCAGAAAGAAACCTCAATGGAAAGAAGTTGAATTCATCTCTCCCCTACTAAAATACAAAAGGTAGTTCAGAATTCCACATTAATCCTTGTGATGACACTTATCTTCATTCTATTCTAAATGATCTTTATCTCAGATTTCTGTAAATTAGTGGAATCCTATAGTGCTTTATTTTAGACTAGATTCACACTGAAGAGCAGTGGTTCCATGTTTTTCAAGTTCTATAAGCACTTTTAGCCTCAAATCATTTACTGGACCCTCTACATTAGAATGCTTCCATTTTACTCTGTTGTTTGAAGAAACATAGGCCAAAAGTTACTCTAAATTCATCAGCACTTAAAATTTTCATTTTATTAACTATTAGAGCAGGCACTGACATTTTGTAACATCATGTTTAAAAACATGTATTTGATAAATTATTTTTTTGACTATTTGTTGTGCCTAACTAAGGACATACAGATCCTCAACTGGTTATATTTCTATTGCCCCTCATTTGTCTGCAGTCTAGAGTTAGGGCTGCATATTCATAGATGATGGAAACCTGTTGGTAATTTTACCATTACAAGTCTGTTATTGAGTAGAGACATTTTGGATGGATTTCATTGACACCTTATTAGGAATGTACAAAACAATGCAATACAAACGAATTTGTCTAGTTTCCTAACATTGGACTTACATACAATGGGAGTATTCTGAAAGAGATCATGTAACTTGAAATATTATTGATAAATAAGCTAAGAATGTCTTATGCTTGTGTCTTATGCCAATGTCTTGGTACATCATAGTTCGTGCTTAATTTACCTTTTCCCTTTCCTTGTGAGCCACTCCTCTGTTATGAGGGGTCCCCAGCTGCCCTCATCCTTTGCAATCATACTTCTTATGAAAGTGATGCCAGACAGTCTTCTGGTTTCCCAAGTCCCTGTGCTCATTTCACCATGGCCCAGTTGTTCCCTTGCTTAGGCATTCACATTTTAACCTTCAAGCTAGTAATTTACAGTCAACTAAAAATTCATCTTTAGCATTGCTCTAACTAATGAGAACACACATTTTATGGTGATATTTCAGATATTTGCCCAGCTGATTAAGGAAATACATTTTAACAAGGGATTCCATCAGAGGGAACTCCATCTTAACACCTTGTTGCTGGTCTCCTTTAAGTCCAGCTCTGACATTAGTCTGTGTTACTACCTGTTTCTAAAAATCTCTGCATTAGAATAAACTGATTCCAGGTATTTCAAAACATAACTATCCCTTCTTCTGTGCTTACTGAAGACATCCTGAAACCTAAGAGGTAAGATGAAAATAAACTATGAAAAGTACCTAGTCTATGTTTTAGCTAGTTCATGGCTGTCTTCTAAAATTAAAGTACATTATATATTTCTAAAGATAGCTTAATGAAAATGAGCTTGCTGTGTTTATGTGTTCATGCCATCACAGTGGAAGTTTCAGCTTTTTGTTATCAGCAGGGTGAGGATGTTGATTCACATAATATATTTAAAGGCTGCTGCCTCTGCTCAGAATTCTTTGGAATTAACCATTAAAGATGTAAACAGCAGAACAGCTAATGGTTCATATGGTTTACAAATAACTTTTCGACTCAGCTTTATTGGATGTTATAAGTTTGATTGCATTACGAGAGCAATCTACCATATATAGAAGTTCTACTCTTTGAGAGCTAAGGCAATGATATTTACTGTTTTGCAGTAATCTGTATGTCTTTCTGAATATGTTTTGCCCTTGCATATTTTTGTAATCATATTTATTTATAAATATCCATTACATTAAGCCAAAAAGTTTATAAATTTAGAGTATACATACAAGTACATACACACATGTACAGGATTTGGCCCAAACTTAAGTATGTTTAAGAAATGGTAATTTTTCAGTTTTGCCACAATTCATTCCTGGAAACTATTTTAAACTGTTAACAATAGATTACGAATTTTTCCCATAGGTATACTCTCTTGGAAAGAAAATATGCACTGATAGATGTTAATCAAAGGTAATAATTTAAAACAGTGAAAGTAGGGACTTCCCTGGTGGTACAGTGGTTAAGAATCTGCCTGTCAATGCAGGGGACATAGGTTCGATCCCTGGTCCGGGAAGATCCCACATGCCACGAAGCAACTAAAAGCCTGTGTGCCACAGCTACTGAGCCTGTGCTCTAGAGCCTGCGAGCCACAACTACTGAGCCCACATGCTGCAACTACTGAAGCCTGCACACCTAGAGCCGGTGCTCCGCAACAAGAGAAGCCACCGCAATGAGAAGCCCGTGCACCGCAATGAAAAGTAGCCCCCGCTCGCTGCAACTAGAGAAAGCCCACGCACAGCAACGAAGACCCAACGCAGCCAAAAAAAATAATAATAATTTTTTTTTTTAAAAATAGTGAAAGTAGGCCCTAACAGATTTTACAATTTCTCAAATGTTTTACATAAATTGTAGTCTTTTCTTATCAGGTTATTGGGTATCCAACACAAGAGATGATTTGTGTGAAAATAATTTATAGTTTTGATAAGTGGACATATATTACTATACATGGTGAATATTTATGGAACTTGTAGATGGTTTAAAGACATGTTCTAAGATCTTTTTCTGCTGTAATGAAGTCATTGGAAGATTTTCACTTTCAGGGACTTAAATGAAGTCATTGGAAGATTTTCACTTGCAGGGACTTAGGCACACTTAGATCAAACTTAAAAACAATTTTAGGCCACTAACTTAGTACATTAACATTTAGTCAAGAAATGTTCATGTTCATGAACAACAGTGATCTTTTGGGCTCCACATAACATATAGTCTGGGTTATTGTAATGCCTAGAAGAGTAGCTGTAACTCTACTCTTATCTCCCTCATGCAAGGATACTGAAACACAAATGAGTAACAGTTACATTATGACAGGGAATCTTATGAGTGTCTTTAATGCATTAAAAAGAAATAAACGTACTGAAACTCTGAAAGATTATCACTGACTAAAAAACAAGTTTTGATGTCCTTACACATGATAGGTACACTCTTGCACGTTACAACATCGTGGATGAGCTGTACAGTTATAAATATAAAAAGTACATCATCAGCATTAAAATTCATTTGTCCCATAGATTGACCTAACCTACAAAAATATACTAGCTACATTAAATATTTAAAGAAACATGAGCTCTTTTATGTAAATAAAGTTAGATGCAAATAATATTGTCACCAGTTATTAAAGTAAGAAATTTGGATAGGTATAGATATAAAAGAAGCTTTAGAAAGCTTGCTAAAAAAAGTTTGTCTAATGTAATTACACTCCCTTAAGTAAGTACAGCCATTCAGAATCATTCCATTGATTGTAAGTCTTTACTTAAAACTATATGGATAGTAAAAAGCAACTTGTTTTTTAGATGGTTTTGTTGGTAGCAGTGGGTTTCACAGTGAATAGCAATTTCAAAGGGCTGACCCAGCATTTTTTCTATTTTCCAATTTTTCACTGTTTTCAATTCTATAAATAGAGTTGTAAATTATTAATCCAAAGCAGTGTTAGCAGTAAACTCTTTCATTAATCCTTCACAGCCACGGGCAATTCTGCCAACATGTAATTTTTGATTTAGCAGCCTTGAGGAAAAAGGTTTATACAGGCAATCATATTAAGACCAGAGAGACGTGTTTCTAGAAGCTGCACCATGAAACCCTGTTCCTTTCTTTTCTCTGTTTTTATGAATTAAAACCATTTTCAGTAGAACTATTTTTTGAACACAAGATCTGTTTTCTAACAGTATATGTAGGAGAATAAACTTAGTTAAGATCAGAAAGATAAACATACCCAAACAATCTTATGGAACTTGGCATATTGTGGGCAGTACATCACAGGACTTCATATGATATTGTAACTGCCATTTATCATAGAAATTCAATATAAAACTTCAAAATTCCATCCCTAAAATAATTTGCAAAGACAAAGTCTCTTATCTTCACTAATCATGAAGAAAGGATGGGAGATTTGAGATTAGAGAGCTAGTATTCCTCTGGCAATGAGTGAAGTGATGAATAGAGAGACTTTATGAGATTTCTGTAATGTTTTATACATAGGAGAGAAAAAATAATTTCCCCTCTATCCTTATAGGTTCTTGTCTGAGACCTGCCTGTAATAAAAAGACAGATTAGCAGGAGAAAACAGAAATTTAATAACATGTATACACACCATATACATGGCAGAGATCCAGTAAAACTGAGTAACTCCCTGAGATGGCCTAAGCCACCACCATAAATAGCATCTCCAGTGAAAGACTAAGGAAGATGGAGGGAGAAGGGGAGTCCAGTTATAGGAGGTTTCCAGGCAAAGCACAGTAAACATGGTTGTTATGCAGATTTAAGTCCCTGTCTTTTCCACTGATAAGGATTTCTAGAGATTTAATCATCTTCCTCTTCCTGGCACAGAGAGGGAGACACCCTTACAAATGGAGATTTCCCCTATAAATGTAAATGTCTCTCACAAAAGGGTAACTTTTACTATGTTCTCAGAGCTTCTCCAGTGTCTGCTATTTCTTAAAAATAATCAGCCCCCCAAAATCCTCAAGCCAAAGAGGCATATTTAAGGGCGGCATATTCTGTTCCCCCTCATTTCCACCTCTGAAACTCCCAAGAAGTTTCACAATACAGAAGCTGAGTCGGTAAATCACTCCATATTTTCATTAAACCATTCTCTTAGTCTTGAGAAAATAGGTCAGTTCAGTTAAACAGTTGTGTCTCATTTCAGAAGGCAGTATTACAGGTGGGCTCCCAAAGTTAGGCCTATATGGTGCTAGCAGTGAGGTATTTAATAAGAGATATTTCTATGGAAACAAAAGAAAAACAAAGATTAAGGTTTGGAGCAAAGTATAAACCCAGTCTGAATGCCTCTGGTGATGTCATCCAGTGTTCCAGTGAACATTCTGAGTGGCCCACACAGCAATGGGCATGAAGGCTGTCTATACATGAGCCGCTGTGGTGTTTTCTCTATGCTCTAATTGGCTTCATTCAATGATTCATGAATTGAGCAGCATCTAATCCAGCAGATAAAAAGGAGCTCCAAGGAGTTGTACAGAATGAAAGACTTTTATAGGTAGAAGGGAGCAGGAACAAGGAAGTTATACTAGGCAAAAAGCAAATTGATTATTGCAAAGTTATTTTCATTTAGGGTATAGCAGGGGTCCATCAGGCAGATTACCTAACTAGTACTGATCAAGTGATTCATGATTGCCTGGTTTAAGATTCCATTTCTGGGACTTCCCTGGTGGTGCAGTGGTTAAGAATCCGCCTGCCAATGCAGAGGACACAGGTTCAATCCCTGGTCCCAGAAGATCTCACATGCCGCGGAGCAACTAAGCCCATGTGCCACAACTACTGAGCCTGCGCTCTAGAGCCCATGAGCCACAACTACTGAGCCCGTGTGCCACAACTACTGAAGCCTGTGTGCCTATATGCCTACATATATGCCTATATGCATATATGCCTATATGCCTACATATAGATATATATAGGCATATATACCTATATGCCTATAGAACATATAGCTTTTATGTATCATTGCTGGGGATTCAAACTCAAGTTTGTCCACACTCAAATGTTAGCTCTTTTCACTAAAGGGCATTAAAAGAATAATGAAAGAAAAGTTGAATGAAAGTCCACTAATGTATGGATTATTCTGTCCTATGCCACTATGAGGCTCTGTCTCTAGTCTGGACATCAAAGTTTGAAGATTTTAAATCAGTATAATGGAAAAATTTATAACAGAAACATGTCTAATGGACTGTGTAGAGACTCCTTGAAAGAGGTAAACTTTGTAGTTAAACAGAAGTGAGTGGCTCTCTATCAATAAACAAAAACAAACAAACAAAAAAAATTGTCTGGGACTCTGGTGGGTTTCCTGCAACTGCTCCAGTGCATGCCCCAGCCCATGTTAAGTGCCTGCTACAGCCCCTCTAGCTCTAGTGCAGCTACACACGAAGGCAAAGACTGATGCTGCTGAGGAGAGTTCGTAGCTGTGGGGCACAGGGCTGGCTTGAACCCAGCACAGCATCCAAATGGGGTAAGGGCAGCCATTACTGGAGTTCACAGAGGTGACAATTGGGAGTGGTATGGAACTCTGAATGATGTACCAGGATCGCCCCAGCACACGACCTGGCCCATGCTGAGTGCCCACTCCAGGCCTTCTTGCTCCACTGCAGCTCCCTAACATGGTAAAGGCTGCTGTTGCTGAAGAGAGTGCACAGTTGTAGGGGACAGAGCTGGCTATGACCTGATATGGCATCTGAACAGAGTGAAAGCAGCCATTACACTTGTGTGTACAGAGGTGTTGAATTAGGAGCTGTCTCAAGCGCTAACTGGTGTGACCTGGCCCACACTGAGTCTGTCTTGCTCCAGTCCTGCTCCCCTCAGGGGGAGGGGAGAGGGAGAGGGAATTGTTAAATCAACTAAAACTACAACAAACAGTTAATGGATAAAGATGAAGATATAAAATATGACATCAAAAACACAAAATGTGTGGGAGGGGAGTAAAAAATGTAGATGTTTTAGAATGTGTTTGAACTTAAATGACTACCAGTTGAAAACAAGTAGATATAGTAATAGGTCAACATATATGAACCCCATGGTAACCACAAATCAAAAACCTACAATAGATATATAAGAATAAGAGGGAAAGGAACACAAGCATACCACTAAAGGAAATCATCAAACCACAAGGGAAGAAACTAAAAGAAGAACAGAAGAAGGACTAAAACAACCAGAAAACAAGTAACAAAATGAAAATAACTACATACCAATCAATAATCACTTTAAACATCAATGAACTAAATGTTCCAATTCAAAGACAGAGGGGGGCTGATTGGATTAAAAAAAAAAAAAGACCCATCTATATGTTGCTTACAAGAAGCTCAGTTCAAAGCTAAAGACATACCACACAGACTGAAAGTGAGTGAATGGAAAAATGTATTTCATGCAAATGGTAAAAACAAGAAAGCTGGGGTAGCAATACTCATATGAGACCAAATAAACTTTAAAACAAAGTCTACAATAAAAGACAAAGAAGGGCAGTACATAATGATAAAGAGGATATAACATACATTATCATATATGCACCAAATATAGGAGCACCTAAATATATAAAACAAATATTAACAGACATAACGGAGAAACTGATAACAATAAAATAGTAAGAGGGGACATTAATACCCCACTTATATCAATGGACAGATCATCCAGACAGAAAATCAATAAGGAAAAAGTGGTCTTAAATGACACATTAGACTAGTTGGATTTAATAGATCTACAGAACATTCCATCCAAAAACAGCAGAATACACATTCTTTTCAAGTGAACATGGAATATTCTCTAGGATAGATGACATGCTAGGCCACAAAACAAGTCTCAACCAATTCAAGAGGATAGAAATTATATCAAGCATCTTTTCTGACCACAGCAGTATGAAACTAGAAATCAATTGCAGGAAGAAAAGGGGGGAAAAAACACAAACACGTGGAGACTAAACAACATGCTACCAAAAAAAAACAATGGGTCAATGAAAAATGAAAGAGTAAATCAGAAAATGCCTTGACACAAATGAAAATAAAAACATAACTTTCCAAAATCTATGTGATGCAGCAAAAGCAGGTCTAAGAGCAAAGTTTATAGGAATACAGGCTCAAGAAACAAGAAAAATCTCTACCTAACCTTCCATCTAAAGGAATTAGAAAAATTAGAACAAAGAAACCCCAAAGTCAGCAGAAGGAAGGCAATAATAAGATCAGGGAGGAAATGAATAAACAGGGACCAAAAAAATAGAAAACAAGAAGTGTTTTTTTTTTTTCTTTTAAGAGAAACTAAATTGATAAACCTTTACTCAGGCTCATCAAGAAGAAAAAGAGAGAGGACCCAAATAAGCAAAATAAGAAATGAAAGAGGAAAAATTACAACCGATATCACAGAGATACAAAAAATCATGAGAGTACTATGAAGAGTTATTTGCCAAGACACTGGATAACCTAGAAGAAATGAATAAATTTCTAGAAGTACAATCTTCCAAGACCGGGTCAGGAAGAAACATACCATATAAACAGACTGATCACTAGTAGTAAAATTGAATTTGTAATTTAAAAACTCCCAGCAAACAAAAATCAAGGACCTCTTGGCTGCATAGGAGAATTTTACCTAACACATAAACAAAAGCTAACACCTATCCTTCTAAAACTATTCCAAAAAATTGAAGAGGCAGGGATACTCCCAAATTAACTCTATGAGGCCACAATTATCAAAACCAGACAAAGACACCACACAAAAAGAAAATTACAGGCCAATATCTCCAGTGAATATAGATGCAAAAGTCCTCAAAGAAATATTAGCAAACTGAATCCAACAATACATAAAAAGGATCAGACACCTTGAATGAGTTGGATTCATTCCAGGGTCACAAGGATGGTTCAACATATGCAAATCAATCAATGTGATACAACACATTAAAAAAAAAAAGACAAAAACCACATGATCATCTCAATAGATGCAGAAAAAAAAGCATTTGACAAAATTCAACATCCATTCATGATAAAAACTCTCACCAAAGTGGGTACAGAGGGAACATACCCTAACATAATAAAGGCCATTTACACAAATCCACAGCCAACATAATACTCAATGGTGAAAAGCTGAAAGCCTTCCTACTAAACTCAGGAACAAGACAAGGATGCCCACTCTCACTGCTTCTATTCAACATAGTATTGAAAGTCTTAGCCACAGAAATCAAACAAGAAAAAGAAATAAAAGGTATCCAAATTGGAAGGGAAGAGGTAAAACTTTCATTATTTGCAGATGACATGATACTCTATTATAGATAACCCTACAGACTCCACACAAAAACTATCAGAACTAATAAGTGAATTCCATAAGAAAGTATAAGATTAATATATAGAAATCTGTTGCATTTCTTGATACTAATAATGAAATATTAGGAAGAGGAAGTAAAAAAATCTCGTTTAAAAACACACAACACCCCCCAAAAAAATGCCTAGAAATAAACTTAACCAAGGAGGTAAAAGACCTATACACTGAAAAATATAAAACAGTGATAAAGGAAACTGACGATGATACAAAGAAATGGAAAGATACCCCATGCTCTTGGATTGGAAGAATTAATATTGCTAAACGACGATACTACCCAAAGCAGTCTACAGATTTGTTGCAATTCCTATCAAAATACCCATGACATTTTCCACAGAACTAGAGCAAATAATCCTAAAATTTATATGGAACCACAAAAGATCCAGAATTGTCAAAGTGTTCTTGAGAAATAAAAACAAAGCTGGAGTTATCACCCTCCCAGACTTCAGACTATACTACAAAGCTATAGTAATCAAAACAGTATTGTACTGGCACAAAAACAGACACACAGATCAATGAAACAGGATAGAGAGCCCAGAAATAAACCCATGCACTTATGGTCAATTAATCTACAACAAAGGAGGCAAGAATATACAATGTAGAAAAGACAGTCTCCTCAATAAGTGGTGCTGGGAAAACTGGACAACTACATGTAAAAGAATGAAATTAGAACATTCTCTCACACTACATACAAAAATAAACTCAAAATGGATTAAAGGCCTAAATGTAAGACTGGAAACCCCAAAACTCCTGGAAGGAAACAAAAGCAGAAAACTCTTGGACATAAACTGTAGCAATATTTTTTGGATCTGTCTCCTAGAGTAATGGTAACAAAAAGAAAAATAAACACACGGGACCTAATTAAACTTAAAACCTTTTGCACAGCAAAGGAAACCACTGACAAAATGAAAAGACAACCTCTTGAATGGGAGAAAATATTTGCAACTGCTAAGACCAGTATGTAGTTAATACCCAAAATATATAAATAGCTCATACAACTCAATATCAAAGATACAAAAAACCCAATTAAAAAATGGGCAGAAAATATGAATGGGCATTTTTCCAAAGAAGATATACAACAGACACATGAAAAGATGCTTCACTTCACTAATCATCAAAGAAATGCAAATCAAAACCAAATGAAATATCACCTCACACCTGTCAGAATGGCTATCACCAAAAACACCACAAATAACAAATGCTGGGGAGGATGTGGAGAAAAAGGAACTCTAGTACACTGGGAATGTAAATTGGCACAGCCACTATGGAAATCCGTGTGGAACTTCATCAAAAAACTAAAAATCAAGTTCCCATATGATCCAGCCATTCCACTCGTGGGTATATATCTGAAGAAAATGAAAACACTCATTTGAAAAGATACATGTATCCCAAAGTTCATAGCATTATTATTTACAAAAGGCCAAATATAGAAGCAACCTAAATGTCTATCAACAGATTAATGGATAAAGAAGAAATGGTATATACACACACACACACAAATGGAATATTACTCAGCATAAAAAAGAATGAAATTTTGCCATTTGCAACAACTTTGATGGACCTGGAGGGTATTATGCTTAGTGAAATAAATCAGACAGAGGAAGACATCACTTTTATGATAAAAGTATATCACTTTCATGTGGAATCTAAAAAATCAAAAAATGAATGAATATAACAAAACAGATATAGAAAACAAACTACTGGTTGCCAGTGGGGAAAGGGAAGGCAGGAGGGACAAGATAGTGGTAGGGGATTAAGAGGAACTACAAGGATATATTGTACAGCACAGGGAGTATAGCTAATATTTTATAATAACTTTAAATGGAATATAATCTATAAAAATACTGAATCTAATATTTGAAACTTGAAACTAATATAATATTGTAAATCATCTGCACTTCAATTAAAAAGGAAATAAACTTTAAAAATGTACAGTTTTTGGTAAAGATTTTCATAGACATTAGAACAATATGTTAAAATAGTAAGTTCTATAGATAAAAATGAAGCAAAGAAATCAGATTTTCATAATAGCAGTATACAATGACCTACTGATTTATATAGCTCTTAAATTTCATTCAGAAACCATGTGTTACTGATGGTATTTGAAATATATTTGTATTTTCACATTTTAATTTCTTCTTGCATTATTTATGTAAAAAAAATAACTACTTTAAGGCATACGAGTTCTAAAAGCAGTGTTCATTAATTCTACTTTCTGAGTTTCACAGGAGATGGAGAGCATCCATGCTGTGAAAAAGTAAGAATTATAAAAGTACATTTTTAGAACTGTGATATTAGAACTATCATCCCAACTGTGAGTCAATGGCATTTATTGTGTACTGATTTATACTGGAAATCAACAGATTCTTGTCAATGAATTCTTAGCAGAACTTAGCCAAATGATTTGGTTGGATGAACTAACTCTGATCCTATAAACTATTAACCAGCAAAAGATTAACACAATATATTTGGAAGTGAAGTTATACAGAAAGGATGTATCATAGTAAACGTGTTAACATAAGAATAATTGATTTGCATAGATATAGATCAATTATCACTATAATTCTCAGCTTTATATGGTTCTAAAATATTAGTATTCTTAGACAACCTGTTGGAGGAAAGTAGAGAAATTGCAGGGTCTACATGCAGGGCCTGAAGTTCATAAAAAGAGTAATAATAATTTCTGGCTGTTTTACTTAAAAGATGTACGGATTCTGTAAATTTTTTTTTTTTTTTTTAAGGGAACGCTATTTATTTATTTATTTAGTCTGCACTGGGTCTTCGTTTCTGGCGAGGGCTTTCTCTAATTGTGGCGAGCAGGGGCCACTCTTCATTGTGGTGCGCAGGTCTCTCACTGTCGTGGCCTCTTTTGTTGTGGAGCACAAGCTCCTGACACGCAGGCTCAGTAGCTGTGGCTCACGGGCCTAGTTGCTCCGCGGCATGTGGGATCTTCCCAGACCAGGGCTCGAACCCATGTCCCCTGCATTGGTAGGCAGATTCTCAACCACTGCGCCACCAGGGAAGCATGATTCTGTAAATTTATAATGCATAAAATAAATTTACACACTCACTTCCTCACACTGCTATAAAACGCATCTGGTTTCTTTTTTTTTTTTTAATTAATTTATTATTTTTGTTGGCTGCACTGTGGGGCTTGTGGGATCTTAGCTCCCTGACCAGGGATCAAACCCAGGCCCCCTGCAATGGAAGCACAGATTCCTAACCACTGGACTGCCAGGGAATTCCCAAAAAGCATCTGTTTTCTTTCCCATCTTCTGATGCTGCTGTCCTGCACTTTTCAGTTTTGGAGTCTGACTGGGTAGTTTTCAGCCTGGAGAACCACTGACCTAGCTGCTTGGAGGAACCCTTCCAGAAGGCTTTAAACCACCCAGACACAGAGTATATACTTTATATGCAGGACCACTGAGGCAAAAGTTGATAAGGAAGTGGATGTTCACACAGTCTCAAAGTCTCATCCACATGTTAGTTATTAATTACCAAGAGAAAAGATAGCTTTAATATGAAGGTATCTGTTATTTATACCATAACCAGATAACTGTGGGGGAGGAAAGATAATTTTTCCTCTACCTTTCTAGGTTCTTGGCTGAGACACCCTTGTAATAAAGGACAAGTTAACAGGTGTCAACCTAAACAAAGAGGTAAACTGAGGGAAGCTCAAATGACCTGAAATCAAGTTTATCTGGGAAGAGCAGAGGAATCGCAATTTGGGAAAAGCGTGCTGTAGCAAGTAACAGGCAAGTCTGTTGAGGGTTTGGGGTCAGCTGTATTTATGGGCAAGGAGCAAAAAGAAGGGAAAGTCCAGCCAAAGTGTAAGCAGTAAGTTCATTGGCTTCAGGATGGGGAGAGATTTTTGGTGGATGTTCACTGGTCAAGAGATAAGGCTTAGTCTTCTGTAAATCAGATGTTAATGGGAAATCAGTCTCTCAGCTCTTAAACTCTATTCTTCTGAGGATGCATGCGTGACATTCTCCATATCAAATCCTGTGGTTCCATTTTAGATAGAAATCCTTTCATAGAGGAGAAAAACAGAAGCTTAATAACATGTATACCTCCTGTATACATGGGAGAGACCCAGGAAAACAGTAACTCCCTGAAATGGTCTGAGCCACCACTTTAAATACCATCTCCAGCTAAAGACAAAAGAAGATGCTGGGGTGGGGTGGGGTGGATGCCAGTTACGGGAAGTTGCTGGGAAAAGCACATTAAACAAGGGTAAGGTTGTTATACAGATTTAAGTCCCAGCCTTCTCCACAGATAAGAGATTCTAGCAATTTAGAGCCACCCTTCTCTTTCTGGTACAGTGAAGGAGACACCCTTACAAAATAGAGATTTCCTTTATAAATACATTATAAAAGTCTCTTACAAAAGGGAAACTTCTAGTCTGTTTTCAGAGCTTCTCCTGTGTTTACTGTTTATTAAAAATAATCAGCCTAAAATAATCCTTATTCCAAAGAGGAATATTTTGGGGTGGCAAATTCTGCTCCCCTCATGACAAAACTCAGCATCACTAATAATGTGGCACTCTGACCTGCAGTACTTCCTGATGAGATGCTATGTGAATTTTACCATAGCCCATAGGGAATTTTCTTGCCATGAAAGTTTAAACTCATCCAGTCATGAGAGGAAAATCAGAGCACTGGCTTCATCTCTTCAAGAATGTCAATGCCATGAAAGATCAAACAATTGACTGTACTGGATTAAAGGAAACTAAATTCAAAGATATGGAAGCAACCTAAGTGCCCATTGATAGGTGAATGGATAAAGATGTGGTACATATATACAATGGAACATTGCTCATCCATAAAAGAGAATGAAATCCTGCCATTTTTGACAACATGGATGGATCTTAGAGGGCATTATGCTAAGTGAAATAAGTCAGACGGAGAAAGACAAATACCATGTGATTTCACTTATATGTGGAATTGAAAAAATAAAACAAATGAATAAACATTACAAAACAGAAATAGAGTCATAGGTACGGAGAATAAACAAGGGGGGGTGTGAGTGAAATAGGTGAGGGAAATTAAGAGGTACAAACTTCCAATTATAAAATAAATGAGTCCCAAGATGAAACGTACAGTGGGGACTATAGTCAGTAAATGGGTGCAGTCACTCTGGAAAACAGTGTGGGGGGTTCTCAAAAAACTAAAAATAGACCTACCATATGACCCAGCAATCCCACTCCTGAGTATATATCCGAAAAAAACAAAAACACTAATTCGAAAAGATACATCCACCCCACTGTTCACAACATCATTATTTACAACTGCCAAGATATGGAAGCAACCTAAGTGTCCATCAACAGATGAATGGATAAAGATGTGGTATAGGGGACAGAGTCAAGATGGCAGAGTAGGATGACATGGAGTTCGCATCTCCTCACAACTAGGGCAGCTACTAGGGGCTGGTGGGGGACATCGAACACTTAAGGGGACAGGAGGAACCCCTGAGCGACCAGGTAGGATGTGGAGGGAGTGAAAGGGGAGGAGATGTGGAGGCAGGATGGGAGTGGCGCCCCTGAGGGGTGGCTAGGGGAGGGGAGGGGTTCCCACGCTCAGAGGGACCCACTTAGAGTGAAGGGATCAACAGGGACAGGGAGAGACCCTTGGGGGATCAGAGGATCGGAAGGGAACATGGCCAGTGTTTCCCCTGCCCACTCAGGCCCTGAGGAGCCAGCTGAGGTCCCAGGCCTGATCCTCCACCCTCCAAGGGCCCCGCCAGCTGCAAGGGTACTGCGGGAGTGGGAGGGATGGAGGGGGCGGGAGGAAAAGTAGAGGCAAGACCAGATCTCTGACCCTGAGGAGCATCTTGGGGAGAGGAGGGGCCACACTCAGGAAGGGCCCACTCAGGGTGAGGGGAATCAGCAGTGACTGGAAGGGAATGCCCACTTGGGCCCCAGTGAGCCTGCTGGGGTCCCGGGCCTAAACATCCGCAGTCTGAGGCCCCCTCTGGCCACACTGGGTCTAAGCCCCACCCCTGAGGGTCTTTTCCAGCTCTGTGGGTCCTGACATAGGCCCCACACCTATGTAAACGCCACCCCCGCCTAAGCCACGCCCCCGCCTAAGCCCCACCCCCTTACAGCCAAGGCCTTTTCCGGCCTTTTTTTTCTTGCTATCGTGACTCTGTTTTACCTTGCTACTGTTGTTTCACTTATATTTTTATTTTTTCTAATATATTTTTATTTTTCTATTTGTACTTTATTTTTCATTCTTTGTTATTGTTCTGCTCTTTTTTTTTTTTTTTGCCATGCCGTGCAACTTGCAGGATATTGGTTCACAGGCTGGGAGTTGGGCCTGAGCTCCTGTGGCGGGAGTGCTGAGCCCAAACCACTGGACTAACAGAGTACCTCAGACCCCAGGGAATATTAATCACAGTGAGGTCTCCTGGAGGTCCTTATCTCAGCACCAAGACCTGGCTTTACACAACTGCCTACAAATTCCAGTGCTGGAAGGCTCAGGCCAAACAACCAGTAAGACAGGAACACAGCCCCACCCATCAAAAAAAACGAGATGAGGGCTTCCCTGGTGGCGCAGTGCTTGAGAGTCCGCCTGCCGATGCAGGGGACACGGGTTCGTGCCCCGGTCTGGGAAGATCCCACATGTAACGGAGCGGCTGGGCCCGTGAGCCATGGCCGCTGAGCCTGCACGTCCGGAGCCTGTGCTCCGCAATGGGAGAGGCCACAACAGTGAGAGGCCAGCATACCGCAAAAAAAAAAAAAAAAAAAAAAAAAAACAAGATGACAAAAAAAAATATGTTACAGATGAAGGAGCAAGGCAAAATCTTACACGACCAAATAAATGAAGAGGAAATAGGAAACCTACCTGAAAAAGAATTCAGAGAAATGACAGTAAAAATGATTCAAAATCTCAGAAATAGAATGGAAGCATGAAACAATAAATGCTGGAGAGGGTGTGGAGAAAAGGGAACCCTCTTACACTGTTGGTGGGAATGTAAATTGCTACAGCCACTGTGGAGAACAGTATGGAGGTTCCTTAAAAAACTACAAATAGAACTACCATATGACCCAGCAATCCCACTACTGGGCAGATACCCTGAGAAAACCATAATTCAAAAAGAGTCATGTACCAAAATGTTCATTGCAGCTCTATTTACAATAGCCCGGAGATTGAAACAACCTAAGTGTCCATCATCGGATGAATGGATAAAGATGTGGCGCATATATACAATGGAATATTACTCAGCCATAAAAAGAAACGAAATTGAGCTATTTGTAATGAGGTGGATAGACCTAGAGTCTGTCATACAGAGTGAAGTAAGTCAGAAAGAGAGAGACAAATACTGTATGCTAACACATATATATGGAATTTAAGAAAAAAAAATGTCATGAAAACCTAGGGGTGAAACAGGAATAAAGACACAGACTTACTAGAGAATGGACTTGAGGCTACGGGGAGGGGGAAGGGTAAACGGTGACAAAGCGAGAGAGAGGCATGGACATATATACACTACCAAACGTAAGGTAGATAGCTAGTGGGAAGCAGCCGCATAGCACAGGGAGATCAGCTCGGTGCTTTGTGACCACCTGGAGGGGTGGGATAGGGAGGGCGGGAGGGAGGGAGACGCAAGCGGGAAGAGATATGGGAACATGCGTATATATATAACTGATTCATTTTGTTGTGAAGCTGAAACTAACATACCATTGTAAAGCAATTATACTCCAATAAAGATGTTAAAATGAAAAAAATAAAAAATAAAAAAAAAAGAATGGAAGCATGCACTGAGAAAATATAAGAAATGTTTAACAAAGACCTAGAATAATTAAAGACAAAAAAACTGATAAACAACACTATAACTGAAATGAAAAACACACGAGAAGGAACGAATAGCAGAATAACTGAGGCAGAAGAATGAATAAGTGAGCTGGAAAGAAGAATGGTGGAAATAACTGCTGAGGAGAAGAATAAAGAAAAAAGAATGAAAAGAATTGAGAACAGTCTCAGAGACCTCTGGGACAACATTAAACACAACAACATTCGAATTATAGGAGTCCCAGAAGAAGAAGAGAAAGAGAAAGGGTCTGAGAAAATATTTGAAGACATTATAGTCGAAAATGAGCCTAAATGGGAAAGGAAATAGCCACCCAACTCCAGGAAGTGCAGAGAGTTCCATACAGGATAAACCCTAGGAGAAACACACCTAGACACATAGTAGGCAAACTAACATAAATTAAATTCAAAGAAAAAATCCTAAAAGCAGCAAGGGAAAAGCAACAAGGAACATACAAGGGATTCCCTATAAGGTTGTCAGCTGATTTTTCAGCAGAAACTCTGGAGAACAGAAGGGAGTGGCAGGATATATTTAAAGTGATGGAAGGAAAAAACCTACAACCAATATTACTCTACCCAGCAAGGATCTCATACAGATTAGATGGAGAAATGAAAACCTTTACAGACAAGCAAAAGCTAAGACAATTCAGCACCACCATACCAGCTTTACAACAAATGGTAAAGGAACTTCTCTAGGTGGGAAACACAAGAGAAGAAAAAGACCTACAAAAACAAACCCAAAACAATTAAGAATATGGTAATAGGAAAATACATATCGATAATAACCTTGAATGTAAATGGATTAAATGCTCCAACCAAAAGACACAGACTGGCTGAATGGATTCAAAACAAGACCCGTACATATGCTGTCTACAGGAGACCCACTTCAGACCTAGGGACACATACAGACTGAAAGTGAGGGGATGGACAAAGATACTCCATGGAAATGGAAATCAAAAGAAAGGTGGAGTAGCAGATAAAATATAAGATAAAATAGACTTTAAAATAAAGACTGTTATAAGAGACAAAGAAGGACACTACATAATGATCAAGGGATCAATCCAAGAAGAAGATATAACAATTGTAAATATTTATGCACCCGACATAGGAGCACCTCAGTACATAAGGCAAATGCTAGCAGCCATACCAGGGGAAATCGACAGTAACACAATCATAGTAGGGGACTTTAACACCCCACTTTCACCAATGGACAGATCATCCAGACAGAAATTTAATAAGGAAACACAAGCTTTAAGTGACACAACAGACCAGATAGATTTAATTGATATTTTCGGACATTCCACCCAAAAGCAGAAGAATACACTTTCTTCTCAAGTGCACATGGAACATTCTACAGAATAGATCACACCTTGGGTCACAAATCAAGCCTTGGAAAATTTAAGAAAATTGGAATTGTATTAGCATCTTTTCCAACCACAACTCTATGAGATTAGAAATTAATTACAGGAAAAAGAAATGTAAAAAACACAAACTCTTAGAGGCTAAACAGTGCTCTGCTAAATAACCAAGATGTCACTGAAGAAATCAAAGAGGATACAAAAAATACATAGAAACAAATGACAATGAAAACACAATGACCCAAAACCTATGGACACAGAAAAACAGTTCTAAGAGGGAAGTTTATAGCAATTCAGTTTCATCTCAAGAAACAAGAAACATCTCAAATAAACAATCTAACCTTACACTTAAAGCAATTAGAGAAAGAAGAACAAAGAAAACCCGAAGTTAGTAGAAGGAAAGAAATCATAAAGATCAGAGCAGAAACAAATGAAAGAGAAACAAAGAAAACGATAGCAAAGGTTAATAAACCCAAAGTTGGTTCTTTGAGAAGATAAATTGATAAACCTTTATCCAGACTCACCAAGAAAAAAAGGGAGAGGACTCTAATCAATAAAATTAGAAATGAAAAAGGAGCAATTATGACTGACACCACAGAAATACAAAGGAACATAAGAGACTACTTCAAGCAACTATATGCCCATAAAACGGACAACCTGGAAGAAAGAGACACATAACTAGGAAGAATTAGAAAATGTAAACAGACCAATCACAAGTAATGAAATTGAAACTGTAATAAAATATCTTCCAACAAACAAAAGCCCAGGACCAGATGGCTTCACAGGCAAATTCTATCAAACATTTAGAGAAGAGCTAACACCTATCCTTCTCAGACTCTTCCAAAATATAGCAGAGGGAGGAACACTCCCAAATTCATTCTACGAGGCCACCATCACCTTGATACCAAAACCAGACAAGGATGTCAAAAAGAAAGAAAACTACAGGCCAATATCACTGATGAACATAGATGCAAAAATCCTCAACAAAATACTAGCAAACAGAATCCAACAGCACATTAAAAGGATCATACACCATGATCAAGTGGGGTTTATTCCAGGAATGCAAGGATTCTGCAATATATGCAAATCAATCAATGTGATAAACCATATTAACAAATTGAAGGAGAAAAACCATAGGATCATCTCAATAGATGCAGAAAAAGCTCTCAACAAAATTCAACACCCATTTATGATAAAAACTCTCCAGAAAGTGGGCATAGAAGGAACATACCTCAACATAATAAAGGCCATGTACGACAAACCCACAGCAAACATCATTCTCAATGGTGAACCTGAAAGCATTTCCTCTAAGACCAGGAACAAGACAAGGATGTCCACTCTCACCAGTCTTATTCAACATAGTTTTGGAAGTCCTAGCCATGGCAATCAGAGAAGAAAGAGAAATAAAAAGAATCCAAATAGGATAAGAAGAAGGAAACTGTCACTGTTTGCAGATGACATGATACTATCCATTGAAAATGCTAAAGATGTCACCAGAAAACTACTAGAGCTAATCAATGAATGTGGTAAAGTTGCAGGATACAAAATTAATGCACAGAAATCTCTTGCATTCCTATATATTAACAACAAAAGATCAGAAAGAGAAATTTAAGAAACAATCTCACTTACCATCACACACACACAAAAAAGAATAAAATACCTAGGAATAAACCTACCTAAGAAGGCCAAAGACCTGTACTCAGAAAACTGTAAAACACTGATGAAAGAAATCAAAGATGATACGAAGAGATGGGGAAATATACCATGTTCTTGGATTGGAAGAATCAATAATGTGAAAATGACTATACTACCCAAAGCAATCTACAGATTCAATGCAATCCCTATCAAATTACCAATGGCATTCTCTACAGAATTAGAACAAAAAATTTTACAACTTGTATAGAAACACAAAAGACCCCAAATAGCCAAAGCAATCTTGAGAAAGAAAAACGGAGCTGGAGGAATCAGGCTCCCTGGCTTCAGACTATACTACAAAGCTACAGTAATCAAGACAGTATGGTACTGGCACCAAAACAGAAATATAGATCAATGGTACAGGATAAAAGCCCAGAGATAAACCCATGCACCTATGGTCACCTAATCAATGACAAAGGAGGCAAGAATATAAAATGGAAAAGAGACAGCCTGTTCAATATGTGGTGCTGGGAAAAATGGACAGCTACATGTGAAAGAACCAAATTAGAACACTACCTAACACCGTACACAGAAATAAACTCAAAATGGATTAAAGACCTAAATGTAAGGCCAGACACTATGAAACTCTTAGAGGAAAACACAGGCAGAACACTCTTTGACATAAATCACAGCAAGATCTTTTTTGACCCACCTCCTAAAGTCAGAAACAAGATGAAAAGGCAACTGTCAGAAAGGGAGAAAATATTTGCTAGTGAAGCAACGGACAGAGGATTAATCTCCAAAATATACAAATAGCTCATGCAGCTCAATATCAAAAAAAGAAACAGCCCAATCAAAAAATGGGTGGAAGATCTAAATAGATATTTCTCCAAAGAAGACATACAGATGGCCAAGAGGCACATGAAAAGATGCTCAACATCACTAATTATTAGAGAAATGCAAATCAAAACCACAATGAGGTATCACTTCATACCAGTCAGAATGGCCATCATCAAAATATCTACAAACAATAAATGCTGGAGAGGGTGTGGAGAAAAGCAAACCCTCCTACACTGTTGGTGGCAATGTAAATTGATACAGCCACTGTGGAGAACAGTATGGAGGTTCCTTAAAAAACTAAAAATAGAACTACCATATGACCCAGCAATCCCACTTCTGGGCATATACCCTGAGAAAACCATAATTCAAAAAGAGTCATGTACCACAATGTTCACTGCAGCACTATTTACAATAGCCAGGACATGGAAGCAACCTAAATGCAGACAGATGAATGGATATAGAAGATGTGGCACATATATACAATGGAATATTACTCAGCCATAAAAAGGAATGAAATTGGGTCATTTGTAGAGACATGGATCAACCTAGAGTTTTTCATGCAGAGTGAAGTAAGTCAGAAAGAGAAAAACAAATATCATATATTAACACATATATGTGGAATGTAGAAAATGGTACAGATGAACCTACTTCCAGGGCAGGAATAGAGATGCAGATGTAAAGAATGGTCATGTGGCCATGGGGGGCGGGGCAGGGAAGGGGAGGGTGGGACAAATTGGGAGATTAAGATTGAAATATATACACTACCATGTGTAAAAGAGATAGCTAATGGGAACCTGCTGTATGGCACAGAGAGCTCATCTCGGTGTTTTGTGATGACCTAGATTGTGGAGATGGGGGGGTGTGGGTGGGAGGGAAGTCCACGAGGGAGGGGATATATGTATGCATATAGCTGATTCACTTTGCTGTACAGCAGAAACTAACACAACATTGTAAAGCAATTATACTCCAATAAAAAAAAAAGATATGGTATATATATACAATGAAATACTACATCCATAAAAAAGAATGAAATTTTGCCATTGGCAGCAACATGGATGGACTTGGAGGGCTATATTTTGTAATAACTTTAAAGTAATCTTTAAAAATTGTATAAAAGCGCTTCCCTGGTGGCGCAGTGGTTGGGAGTCCGCCTGCCGATGCAGGGGACACAGGTTCATGCCCCGGTCTGGGAAGATCCCACATGCCACAGAGCGGCTAGGCTCGTGAGCCATGGCCGCTGAGCCTGCGCGTCCGGAACCTGTGCTCTGCAACGGGAGAGACCACAACAGTGAGAGGCCCGTGTACCGCCAAAAAAAAAAAAAAAAAAAAAAAAAAAAATTGTATAAAAAGTTTAAAAAGTTTAAAATAAACTTTAAAAATGTAGTATCTTTGTATGGTGATGAAGGTAGTCAAAAGACACAAACCTCCAGTTATAGGAGAAAAAAGTACTAGGGATGTAATATGCGACATGATTAATATAATTAACACTGCTATATATTGCATATGAAATTTGTTAATAGAATAAATCCTGAGTTCTCAACACAAGAAAAAATAATTTTCTTTCTTTTATTTTGTGTCTGTAAGAGATTATAGATAACCACTAAACTTACTGTGGCAATCATTTCATAATGTATGTAAGTCAAATCATTATGCTATACACTTTAAACTTGTTCAGTGATGTATGTCAATAATATCTCAATAAAATTGAAAGAAAAAAGAAAGCATATTATACATAGCTAAAAAAAGGAGACTAAATTTATAGGGTGATTCTAATTTGGACCCTGACATAATTGGGTCTCTTGAATATGGACTATAAATTAGACAATGTTGTCATATCATTGTTAAATTTCTTGGTTGTGATGATGGGATTATTATTATATAGGAAAATGTTCTCATTCTTAGTAGATACATGCTGAATATTTGGGTGTGAATCTGTGTGCGTGCATGTGCACACCTGCATATACATTAAGAAAATAAACTGCAAATAAAAGAGAGAGAGGAGAGAGAACAGATGTGGCAAAATGTTAATTGGTGTACTAGTGAAGGATATATGTGTGTTTATTATACTACTCTTTCAATTTTTCTTTAAGTTTGGAGTATTTTAAACTACATAGCTGGGATGGGGGAATATTAATAACAAGTGTTGAGTATGCTTAAATGGTAAAGAATAAAAAATAAATAGTGCGCTTGATATATGTCTATTTTTTACAGTATTTGTTCTTTGAATTTTATGCTAAAATATCAGTAACTGGCTCATGAGAATTGTATCTGAAGCAGTGTGACATGGGAATTGGCCATGATTTCCTCTGTATTTATTTAACAATGTTCTGTATTGTTATGGTGTACCTCTTTTTCTGTATAAAACTTCAAACTTTCCACCTCTGTAAGAATGTATCATGTGCTCCATGTAAATATTTGGCCAAGTCGGTTTTGTATTTGCCACTTCCTGTTTACTATGGGGAGCATCTGAAATCAAATATGTTTCTTCCTGAGCACCTAGAACAATACTTATAGCTTCCAAAAATGAAGCTTTAATTTAAACTACTTTCTAATATGAACAAATAAGATTGTACATTATTAGAACAGGGATAAATTATTAAAATGTATTTTGTTTAATGACAAATTGATAAGTTAGTGAAAAGTTTTAAGTGCTTAAATTCATCGTCTATACGGCTTTGTACAGACTTCCTAAATTTGAGCAGATGCACAAGACAGATCTGGTAGTTTACCATTCCCATGCAGTAGTTAAGAATATAAACTCTTTCAAACAGGCTGATACTGAACCTGGCTCCTTTATTTTCTAATTGTGTGACTTTTTCTTTCCTCCCTTCCTCCCTTCCTTCCTTTCTATTGTGTGACTGACTTTTTCAGGACCTTGGTATCATAACTAAAGGCTGAGAAAGATAATAATACATAATTTCTAAGACTGTTGAGAGGATTTATGAATGAAATAATATATGTTCAGTGCTCAGCACAGTACCTGGCATGAATCATACAAGCACATTTCCATCACTTTCATTAACATCTTGTCAAATCATCAACCCTCTTGTCACCCAAAATGTCCAGCTTGATTTATGCACAGTGGAACCATTCTAAATCATTAATGGTTGAAAGTTGATACTTAAATTCCAGAATGGTATTGAAACCCACAGTGTCAGAGTATCCTCTTATTTCACTGTCACTCTAAATTGAGTATTTTTACAGTAAAGACCATACTGCTAGTGTTCCTATCTGTTTGGAAAGGCAAAGGGAATCCATTCATATTATCACTGTTTCCTGAATGAGGTATCATATATTTTCCAGGAAATATTTTTATTTAAATATAGAATATTAGTATTACCAACTACAGGTCACTTTTCTGTTTTAATATATTATTAATACTAATGACACCAATGTATAAAGTGGCCATATAGCCATGCTGTATAATTTGTTCAATTTCTGTATCATGTGCTACATGGAAGAATAGGGCCAAGTCAATTTTGTATATGTCAATCATTTTCTACTCTGAGGGGGCATCTGAAATCAAATGCAATCATCTTCAAGAAAGTAGTTTTCTACAAAAACCAAAGCAACATATTAGTATATTACTCCCCATTTGATACTCAGAATAAATTCTTATTTTTACCATTATTTTCATTAATCCTTTAACTTTTTATAAATGATTGAATTCCCAATGCTTCTTTTGTTTGCTCATTTTGTATTTTTCTTAGACAGGATTGTCCTCAAGCTGATCTTTAGATGAGGATTCAATGATACGTGATTTATTAAGGAAATGATTCCAGGAAAAACAAGTAAGTGGGGATGGAAGCAAAAGAGCAAATCAGATATTCCAAAGAAATGTGGGATTTAAGGCATTGTATCAGCCCTAGCCTGATTCCATTGTGTTCTCTGGAGCTGAAACGACACCAGTGGCTTTTTTTTTTTTTCTTTTTTTTTTCTTTTCTGTTAGAGGCAAGGGAGCTGGGCTTTCAAACTCCCACCCCACATAGCCTTTGGTTCTGGTCCTGCCCCAGGAGACATCAACTATCAGCTACTTCTGGTTTTGAGCAACCTCAGCAGTGCAATGATAGTTCCCTGAAGAAAGTTATAGGTAACCCACTAAAGGGGAGCAGAATTTCTCACCCCAAAATATGCCTCTTTGGCATAAGAATTATTTTAGGCTGATTATTTTTAATAAACAGCGGGCACAGGAGAAGCTCTGAAAACAAGAGTAGAAGTTGACCTTTTGTGAGAGACATTTGCAAAGGAAATCCCCAGTTGTAAGGGTGTTTCCTTCTCTGTACCAGGGAGAGGAGGATGACTCTAAATCTCTAAATACTCTTATCAATGGAGAAGGCAATGATTTAAATCTGCAGAACAAACATACCCTTGTTTACTGTGCTTTTCCTGATAACCTCCATAACTGGCCTCCTCACTTCCCCCAGTCTTCAGCTGGAAATGGTACAGGTGACCCTCCGTATGTGTAGGTTCTGCATCTGTGAATTCAATTAACCATGGATCAAAAATATTTAAAAAAAAAAATTCCAGAAAATTCCAGAAAGTAAAACTTGAATTTGCCTTGTTCTGGTAACTATTTATATAGTAATCTAGAGATGATTTAAAGTATACAGGAGGATGTGCATATGTTATAGGCAAATACTATGCTATTTTATATAAGGGACTTGAGCATTCAAAGATTTTGGTTTCCAAGGGGGTCCTGAAAACAAACTCCTGCAGGTACTGGGGGACAAATGTATTTAAGTTGATGATGTGGGCCATTTTGGAGAGTTACTCAGTACCTGCACAGTGGGACCACTGAAGCCCCAGGCCCCTGTCCCATTCCTTAGCTTGGGATGACATATATATCTCATTTTACCCTTCTGTCTCTGACCCTCTCATGCATGTGGGATTCCTGTACCTATAAAATTAAATTTGTTTTTCTTCTGTTTATCTGTCTCATGTTGGTTTGATTATTAGACCTGCCAAAAGAACCTTTGAATGGTAGAGGAAAATTCTTCCTCCCCAATAAAAGGACAGCACAAGTAAACTGGATGCCAGGGGATAAGCGTATAAGAGCAGAGTATCCAAAGCATTTACTAAAATTGTCCTTCTTGTTTCCCCCCCCTCTTCTGGAATCACTGTTAAAACCAAAATAATACTTTTGAGTCTACGATATCAATGATGATGATGTCTGTGAATAAGAAACTGTATATAATCGAGGTAATTATTGGTTAAACAGTTGGCCAGTTAATAGAATTTTTGATCTATCAGTATTTAGCATAAACACACAACTTGTTTAAGCAATAATTCCTGCTATCGAAGAATTTCAAGTTTCATTTTTAAATAGGAGAACACACAAAATAATTACACATATGTATTATTTTTCTTTTGCTTCCATACCAAATTAGCACAATTTTTTTTTTCAAATTAGTACAAATTTAATGGCTTAAAGCAATGCCCACTTATTATCTCACAGTTCTGTAGGTCAGAAGTCCAGTGTGGCATGGCTGCATTCTCTGCTCAGGTTCCACAGGCTGAAGTCAAGTTATCAACCAGGCTACAATGCTCATCTGAGGCTTGGATCTTTTTCCAAACACTGTGAGTATTGCCAGAATTTTTTCTTTGTGTTGGTAGAACTGAGGCCCCATTTTCTTGCTGGCTGTCAAGCTGGGGTGGCTGTCAGCTATTAAAGGCCTCCTACTCACAAGCCATCTTACAACATGGCATTTTATTCCTTCTTCCTTTAGGTCAGCAGGAGCACATCTCTCTCTGACTTCTGTACATCCAGAGAAACTCTGCTGTTTAGCCTCTCACCTGATTGAGTCAGGTCCACCCAGATAATCTCCATATTTTAAGCTAAACTGATTTGGGACTTTAATTATATCTATAAAATCTCTTTCCAGCAGGATATACATCACTGATTGAATAGCCAGGGGACTAGAATCTTAGGGGACCATCTTTAGAATTCTGCCTATTACAGTATGCAAATGCAAATTAGCACTCAACAACGAAATCTGATGTATGTGCTTAGGCTGCAGTGAATAGAATGATTGGTTTGGATAAATGGTTTAAAAGGAAAACTTTAAGTATGCAAATTTTGCAAAGATTTTTGAAGAGTTTTAAATGTTAAAAATAAATGAATAATGTATTCTACAAGGAAGAAATATTTGCCAGACCAAGGGGGAAATAACAATTCAGTTATATGGAATACATGTATAGTTTTAATATCCTTGAGAACTATTTATATTTGAGCTAAGATATTTTTCTTGGTTCTGTGATAGGTGGGCTTAATATAGTGCTAGGAAATTAGATTAATTTAGTTTTTAAATTATTAGATAGAATAAGCTTAAATCACTTTCCTTCTGTATTATGTGTACTAATCTCTCTCCTCCTCTCTTTCTCACAGACATACACCAGTTGTGTGTGTATGTACACATATATGTGGATAGATGCGTACACGTGCATGCACATGCACACACATACACCTACACCAACTGGAACACAAAGGAAGTTTCTTAGCCCACCAATTATACAACTACAGTAAGACATCCAGTTGCAGAATCACTCAGTGAACCATTTTAATAAATACATTATTTCTATGTGCAGTTACAAAATCCATCAACTAGTACCCGATATACTCCAGTACTGGCAAAACAGATGTTGCTCACATAAGGAGAAAGAGGAAAGAGAAGTATCAAAGGCATGCTCTAGAGGGACAGTGTGAACAGAATTTAACATTTTTCATCATGACAGTATCAATATCTCTTAAAATATTTGGAAGCTGAATGATTCTTTATTCAACAAAGAGGAACTTACTAGCTATCATCCAAAGGAGTGTGAGGAATGGAATAGAACCTGTCTCCAAACTGAGGACAAGCAAATGGCAGGGAAATAAAGGAGAGCAATGAAATCACTAAAAGCTCAGTGTGAACTGCTTCTTTCAAATAATTATGATGGTGTGAAATCTGGCTAATGTGTAAGCCTATGTCTTAATGTAAACTAGTTAATAAAACAATTCTTGCAAAATTCAATGGACTAGTAGTAATTGGAGGGGATTTGAAGACAATATTGAATCAGGGATACAATATGAACTGTTGGAATTAAGAATTTGGTTGTTAAAGGAAGGGGAGGCCCTACAAAATAATTGACTACTTTGATCTGCTGTGGTAAGTTCTATTTCTGTGAACCATCTGTTTAATTTTATTTTTCTAACCAAGACATATTATTACCATAAAATATAAATTTAAATTCTCATGCATTTTTTTTCTTTCTTAAGAACAAATCTTTAATGGAAAGGTAAAGCCAGGGTGATTTAATTCAGTTGACAGAAAAAGAAAAAAAAATAGATGTCATACGTGAAAAAGAGAATAGGAAATTTGGTGATATAATAGCAAAATGCTAGGATCCAGATGCTATAATAGCAAAGGTCAGGAATAACAGGTTTTCAATTTCTGGGTGAATTTTGTAATAAGCTATGTTCATTAGCACTCGATACTCTACAGACACAATTACAACATCTATATTGAGTTTAAATGAATGGTTTTCATTAATTAGAGAGCATCCCCATCTTCATCCTAGTGATCATAAAAAATGAAAAATATTTTTATAAAGCACCTGAAGTGTACTGGTCATGTTTATGTCTGAAGGATGGCTTAGCATACTTAAGTCATTAAGGGCTTTGGAGACCAGAAGTATGCAAAGAGAAAGAATAGGTTAACCAAAAAATGCAAATGATTTATTTTGTAATTATAAATATTAAATGTAATATATTCCCTGAGTAATTTACAAGTATATATAGATTTGTACTATTTGGATGGCATTTATCATACACCCTCTTGTAAACCACATCCAAATCAAGTACTTTTGATTTAGTTAGAACAAATTTAAAGTAACCAATCTTGTTCATGATATTGCTATGGAAATTCATAAATATAAACTGAGAAAAAAAACCCTGGCATTACTTTTCTGGTTGTAAAAGTAGTATATATTCATTGTAAACAATCTGGAAGTTATAGAAAAGTATAGAGGAAAAGTTCACCATAACACCACCTTTCTAAGATACCCACTGTTAATATTTTAGTATTTTGGATTATCTCTGCCTATCTGTATATAGTTATCTACATATACAGTGCCTATGGGCACACAAAGCTATTGAATTTTAAAATATACATGTGTGTGCGAACGAACTCGGTCCTCAATTTTTATGGAAAGCTCCTTCCACGCCCCTCCCCCAGTTCCTCTACAAAGTTACACGCCATCTTTTCATGAGGTGAGCATTTTGTTTCCCAGACTTCAGATATCTTATGTCACGAAGTGGGATCAGCTTCCCCTTTAAACTCCACTGCTACTTCCACACAAACTCACCTCTAATGTTATCTAAATTCTCCTGTTGCATTTTGTCTCAAGCCCTCTGACTCTATCGCCCTCTACAAATCTCATTCCTGGATTCAACCAACTCAGTCTCTTCACTCCATTCATTGAATGACTAGCTGTACATTTGCTCTGTGTCTTTATGCTGATTCCTGCCACACTCCAGATGACAGCAACTTTTAGGACTCTAAACACAGTTCCTCAATTTATTAACTGTCAATGTTCTACTTCACCACCAATTCCATGGCTGTATCGTAGATCACACCTCTCCCCAGAACTGCTCTATTTCTGACATCATACATTCATACTTTATTTTTTTAACATCTTTATTGGAGTGTAATTGCTTTACAATGGTGTGTTAGTTTCTGCTTTATAACAAAGCAAGTCAGTTATACATATACATATATCCCCCATAGCTCTTCCCTCTTGCGTCTCCCTCCCTCCCACCCCTCTAGGTGGTCACAAAGCACTGAGCTTATCTCCCTGTGCTATGCAGCTGCTTCCCACTAGCTAGCTATTTTACGTTTGGTAGTGTATATATGTCCATGCCACTCTCTCACTTCATCCCAGCTTACCCTTCCTCCTCCCCGTGTCCTCAAGTCCATTCTCTATATCTGCATCTTTATTCCTGTCCCGGCCCTAGGTTCTTCATAACCTTTTCTTTTTTTTTTTTTTTTAGATTCCATATATATGTGTTAGCATACGGTATTTGTTTTTCTCTTTCTGACTTACTTCACTCTGTATGACAGACTACATCCATACTTTATACCTTCATACTTATGACTCCAAACCCTTGTCCTCTCACTCTCATTGGGCAATTCCCATTTTTCCAGTTCTCTTACCTATGAATTCCTCGCTTCTAACACCATTTCTTGCCAAGTTAGATTCCATTGCCTATCACTTTACTGTCTCTCTTTACAGTACATGAGTCCCCTTTCTTCACAGTTTTTACTCACATTTGTCTGGTAAAACTCCACCCATGGATCTTTGAAAATTTAGACCTTCTCCCAGCTGCTGAGAATGTAGATTGTCAAGGCCTGAATGTTCAGTGTTGATTGGAAGGTGTCTGTATTCTTATCCAGTTTTCTCTGATTGTCCATACTTTCTTCAACTCTTTACCACTCTTACGAAATTTCTTTCATCCTTCTTCCTCAAGCTTAGGGGATGCCCTTTTCTCTAAATCTTAGAACAAATAAAGACCACTAGGCAGGAATACTCTGAATTTTCAACTACCAAATACAAATTGAAACCTATGATCTGTCCTTTGGCTTTTGTCACAAAGCAGGGAGCTGAACTGTCTGTTGCCCTAGGCCATTCCTTCCCCTAATGGAATGAATCCCTTTACCCAAAGCCCTCGTTTCAAATCATTGCTTACTCTTAACTTTCAACTTCTGCTTCCATCTAGGCTTCTTTGGGAGAGTGTCCAGATATAGCAGCAGGAAGGACAGAAGTGACTTTTTTCTCTCGGTGGACAGGCTCATTCCCAGACAGGAAAGGGGGCTGATTCAAACCATACATGCCCAATTTACTCTTTCCAAATTTACCAATCAAATAAATCACTGTATTTCCCAGGAAGAAAGAGGAAGCTAGCAGAGGAACGAGGCAGTTAGAGTACATGCTTTAGCTCCCCTTTAACTGGAAGGAAATGTTAGAGGTAAGGATAACACATCCCTCCATTATAACTTGACTTCCGAGCAGCATTTGATACTGTGACTATTCTTTCTTCAAAATCTCTCTGGGCTTCCACGTATCATACTGCCTTGGGGTTTCTCTCATCTCTCTGACTATTCCTCTGAGCATCCCTCATGGGATCCACTTTCTCTACCTGCCCTTTTAAATTCTTTATGTCAATGTGAATTCTCTCCTAGCTCCTTTTCTCTTCTCCCTTCCATGATCTCAGTTATAATTCCTGGGCTATATCTCCAACCTAGATCCCAATCCAGAGATTCAGGAATCTATAGTCAACTGCCTTCTGGATATCTTTCCTTGGATTCCCACAGGCATTTCAACAACATGGCACAAAACGAAACCATCAAAACGAAACCAACAAAACGAAACTTTCTGAAACCATCTTCTTCCAAACACCCCAACCCTGTGTTTATACCTACTGTCCCTCCTGGTATCCAATCCAGAAAGCTGAGTGCCATCCTAAACAATGTCTTCTCTCTCCCACTCCACTTCCAGTCCACAATTCCCATCCCTTTTGTCTCCTAAATATCTATCAAATGCATTCACTTCTCTCCCTCTCCACTGCAACTCCCCACATTTAGGCAGGCCAGGATCACTGTAAAGGTCTCCAAACTGTTCTACTGCCATCTACGATGTTCCCCACATTTCCCACACCATCCTTCACACTCTGGACACAGTGCCCTTTCTAAATTGAAATCCAGTCTTGTCATTACCACGCCTAAAATCTGTCCACAGAAGCTCACTGCTAATAGGATGAAGTCTACAAGGTCCTAATGGCATGGCCCCAGCCAATGACTTCATTCTCACTTCGGGTTACCTTCCTCTATGTCGAAGCCACATTATACTTCACTGAGTTCTTCCAGCATCTATATTTTTGCTGATGGTCTTTCTTATAACTGGGGCATTTCCCCCTACCACAACCTATACATATACAAGAGAACCATACCTCTGCACGTAGGGGTCTTATGTTTCCCTGGTGCACCCTCATAGCTCTGCAATTCTCCTGTCATGGCCCTTAACCACATTGTGACTTAACCGTCCTATTATCCATATCCATTCTAAATAATGAAATCTGTAAGTTCAGTGACAGCAGGAACCGTATCTCCCCTTTTCTCCCTTGTATCCATAGTGCTTAGCACCATGCCCAGCATATAAAATGTATTCAATCAATGCTATGGAATGGATAGTCTGAATTATGGACTACCAGGAAGGAATATTTTAGCAATGCAGTTTCATAAGGGAGTGGATTTTATGTGGAATAGTGTGTTCTGAATGATAGGACATTGATTTTAAAGTAATTTATTGAATAATCCTGCTGGCAGGAGGGGACTTTTATATCTATATATCTATTCCTATCACAACTTTACAAACATTGTCAAAAAAAAAAGGATTTTCTGACTAATCCTAATGTTGTATTCTAATATACTAGAAGGAAGATTTCAGGTAACAGTGATAAGAGCAATAGATGAAGAGTTACAGAATCTGGATGGAAATTCTATTTTGTGTGCTCACCTCACCAATCTGCTGTATAATTTTATCTGTATCCCTTAGAGCCTCAAATTTATCATCTGCTATTAAAACAAAATGTGCACATTGGTAGGTAGAGTAACAGGATATTTTTAATGTTTGTTTCATTTATTTGAAGGCTTTTGTGAGAACTCATAGACTGTAAAAAGTTGGAAGGTGTTATTACTATAATTTTATTATTATTGCTGCTATAACTGTTATTATTATTGCTTTTTTACTGTTACATTTTTCATAAGATGCTTCCACAAAAACAAATGAGGAATTGCACTACAATAAATAATATTCTTATATGGATAAAATCTTTTTCTTTGATTATTGGGAAAGAAGTCTAGGGGTTAAAAATAATGCATCCATTTGGAGAAATACTTCTAAAGATGGACATGATGATTCTTAAATATTTTAAAATAACTTTAGAAATACATGTAATAATAATCACTAATATATATTTAGTGTTTTCCTGGTATGAGGTGCTCTGCTATGTGCCTTACATTTATTGGTCCACTTAGCCCTCCCAACAGCTCTGAATTAGATGACCTTATTGATCCCACTTTACAGACTAAGAAACTACATCCTAGAGAGGTTGAGAAGCTTATGTTTATAGCTACTATGAGTTAGCTACATAGGAGACTGCTTGTCTTGTGAAGAAATGGACATACGTGTGTGTGTGCATGTACATTGTGATTAAATCATACTTTGGTCTAGAAAATATTAACTCAGAAAATGTTCTGTTTCAACTATTTTATTTGGATATAAACTTATTTTGAATCTGAAGCTGCTTTTGCCTCTGTCATGTCTGCAGCTAAAGTCTTATTCAGGCTAATTAAGAATGCTAGGAAGTTTCAAGATGTTTTGAAAGTACTTGAATGTAAAAGAATATTTTGGAGGGGATGTTTCTACATACTATTATGATGATAAGAAAAATTAAATGGTTTTGTTTGTTAAAATTAACCTGTTTTCTGGACATTTCTGTTAGATCTTTGAAAAGAGATATATTCCTTTTAAGATACAGCTAACTGACTTAGAATTTCTTCTTAAAGAACATAGAATAAGTATAATGGGATCTATTTGTCACATACAAGTAGTAATAACAGAATATTTTATAATATTCAAGGAAACTTATTTGACCAATACTTATGAGTACTTAGTTGTTAATATATTAAATGAAAATTTGAATTTGGAGGAAAATAAATCATCAAAGAAAGAAGGTGACAGATCTATGGAAGAGGTGGAGAAAAAAGACAAAAAAAGGCATATAATTTCTTTCAGAATCTTGTAGATGCAGCTCAGTCTTGATTTAGTCACTTAAGGTGGCCCCAAAGACTCCACTCCCTTTCTATTCCAGAGCCAATAAGAAGGTGACTATTACACCTTTCTCCGAATCTCTTGCTTTGTGTCATATAATAAAATATAGTGTATCCTTTGGAATCACCTTAAACATATATTGTTTTCTTTTCTTTTTATTATTCTATTCTATATTTATTCTGTGCTAAACTATAAATTATGAGGGAGTTAAGAAGACCAAAAATTTTCAAATATAAATCGTTTAATATCCACATACTTTTCATTTTTTCTAAACATCTTGTGACTTAGGCAAGCAATGAAAAATTGAGTTTCAGTTTCCTCACTTGTAAAATGAGAAAGTTGAACTAGAACTAAGAAAAGTCCATTTAAACATGCAAAATTTAGAAGCTGCACATTTCTATAGAAATAAAATATCCACCTTAAATCTAGCATATAGTCAAGTAGACACATAATAGTATTAATGAACAGGGAGCAGTCCTTTTGTTGATATTATCTTCTTTTTGACAATATATTTACCTCAATTAATTAATTAATTGTGTTGTTTTATTACTTAGCATGTCAAAAATAATTACATTGTATTAGTTACATCAAGCCATGTATATTTATTGTTAATTTAAATAGGAATTTGGGTCCCGTTGATAGTTACAAGATGGCAGGTGTGGTGGGTTGTCAGAGATTCTCTACCATAATTTTAACCACCAAGGTAATCTGCTGACACATTAGATGTGAGTCTTGATCACTATAAATAGAATGGCTATATTTAGAATTTCTGCATCTATATTCAAGAGCAAGCTAAACTGAGCTAGTTCTATATGTTTCTTATATATTATTCTTTTCCATTTTTGAATAATAAGACAAACCCAGCTCCATGGATTTAATGAACTAATATTTCAAGTTTCTATACAGTGGGAAATTTAACCAGCAAATATCTTGAAAATTTGAATACTTGATAATAAAAATACCTTAATCTGGGAATTTTTTCCCCAGGAATTAATTCTAACTTCAATTTTCTGTTTGATTTATTGAAATTTTAACATATTTTAAGTAGCTTTTAATAATGTACTTTCATTTTGGAGGAAATCATTCATTGGGCATTCGGAATTCATTACCCAACAGTTGTGACTTAGAGTCTTTTTTAAAAAAATCACTTTTTATATATATATATATATATATATATATATATATATATATATATATTTACCTAATCCAGGGAATGAAAGGGAAAAATTAGAAACATTTTATTATTATAATGTACCTGCACTACCTGTAAAGTGGTATAGTGTTATTTGAAAGTGGATTTGGATTAATTATAAATGTGTATTGCAAACTCAAGGCAAACACTAAAAAAGTTAAAAAATAAAAGAAGTACAGTTGATATGCTAAGAAAGGAAAAAAAGTAAATCATATAAAATGCTCAATTAGAACCATGAGAGGTCACCTCATACCTGTTAGAATGGGTATTATCAAAAAGACAAGAGATAATAAGTGTTGGTGAGGATATGGAGAAAAAGGAACTCTTAGGCACTGTTGGTGGGAATGTGAAGTGGTACAGCCACTATGGAAAATAGTATGTTGGTTCCTCAAAAATCTAAAAATTGAACTACCATATGATCAGCAATCTCACTTACAGGTATTTATCCAAAGGAAATGAAATCACTAATTTGAAAAGATATCTGTACCCCAGGTTCATTGCAGCATTATTTACAATAGCCAAGACACAGAAACAACCTAAGTGTCCATCAACAGACAAATGGGTAAAGAAGATGTGATATATATATATATATATATATATATACACACACACACACATGAATATTATTCAGTCATAAAAAAGGATATCCTGACATTTGTGACAACATGGATGAATCTTGAAGACCTCATACTAAGCAAAATAAGCCAGATACAGAAGGACAAAAAAATACTACATGAGGAACTTATATGAGGAATCTAAAATAGTCAAACTCATGGAAGCAGAGAGTAGAATGGTGGTTGCCAGGGCCTGGGAGAGGGAAAAATGGGGAGGTATTAATCAAAGAGTACAAAGTTTGCTACACAAGATGAGTAAGTCCTATGGAACTCATTCTGTGTACAGCATAGTGCCTGTAGTTAACAATATTGTATTGTACACTTAAAAATTTGCTAGAGGGTAGAACTTACGTTTTCTTATCACACACAAAAATAATTACAAATAAAGAGGGCTGGAGAAAACTTTTAGAGGTGTTGGATATGTTTATGGCATAGACTGTAATGACGATTGCATGGATCAAGTTGTATACATCAAATGTCCAAGTTTTTGCATATCACACTTCAATAAGTGATTCTAAGAAAAAGACATGGAATGTTGTGATTTTGACACAAATCCTTTTAAGTTCTAACCGTCTCTTTCCTAGTGATCATGCATGCCTTCCAGGGCTGTCTTTGCAGTTCTCCTTGACTAATAGTTTAGATAACAGGATACAGCTTGTCTCACCCAATTTGATTTTGTGTCATTTGGTTATTTTTGCTTGTTCAATTTGCTTGTTCAATTACAGCCATTGTCTTGCATTATATTCCAGAATTCATCAAAAAGCACCTTGATAACTGAAAAATTTTTCATGAAGCACAAGTGAGATGAAAAAAGGATAATAGAAACACATGAATTCAGAATGTAAATAGAGCTACCACATGAATACAAAGGATAAATCTGCATGTGATTAAAGAAGAGCATCTGTGCCTATGATGATTTTACAGAGGGAGCTAGAAAAGAAAAATGTGATAGGGAATATAGCAATAAATATCTGAAAGCCAGGTTTAATTAGATTGTTGACTAATTTCTTCCACGTATTGTCTGTTATAAAGTTTTGTCAAATAGTGGCACAATTCCATCGTAAAGTTAGATATTTTCAAACAAAGAATAGGGATCCTTCCGGTAAATCAATGAAATTTCCTCAGAACCAGTATTAAATTATGCTTTATAGAATTAAATTGATGCATTTTGTTGCTGAACATAGGGAGATGAGACAAAAACTCTAACAGGGAAGAGCTAAATCGGACTCCACGTTGGATCTGTTTCTTTGACTTTAACCTTTGCTTTACATTGCTTTGGTTATTCTAATCATACATAATGGCCTGCCTCAGGGAACCCTGCCCCTCTGCTGTTCAGCTCACAGGGAGACAATCTGACCTCGCCCACCTGTGGATGGCTGCAAGAAAGAAGAAACTAACACATCCCCTCACCGAGGCTGGCCATTCCAGGGGATATTTGCAAAACTTATGGCCTTTTTACTTTACTTCCTCATCTCCTCCCCATCTCTGCGCTATTAAAGAAACTAGCATCCAGACCCTGATAAGATGGTTTCTCAGAGACACTACTCTGCCATCTTCTCTGTCTGCTGGCTTTCCGAATAAAGTCGTATTCCCTGCATCAACAACACCTTGTCTTCGATTCATTAGCCTGTCGAGAGGCAAGCAGAGCGAGCTTGGACTCGGTAACAAAACTACAGAGGCATACTGAGGTTTATAAAAATGCAGCAAAAATGAAATGAAGCAAAATAAAATAAAAATAACACATGGGCCTCATATTGCAATATCAGTTCCAAAATATAATTCTGAAGAAGATGAAATTGGTGAAAGCATTTTCTTAAATGTCTCTGTAAGATGTTCCACAATACTATTGACATACAATGTGGAAGAACAACTATTCACATATGATACCAGTCATTTCTGTCACGAAGTTAAAAATGAACGCACGATACAGAGAAGAGACTTCGGGATAAGTACGACAGAGCATGAACCATGAGGCTAGAAAGGAAGAGAGTGTTTATGTGAATAAGGGAGGTTGCAATTGAAACCTTATCCACAGGAAAATGTTGGCAATTAGTTTTCTCTATTTGGTGTTAATGAAATGGTGAAATTGAGAATACTGAGTTACATATTTTCATTTGCTCTTTGAAGATATAGGTTACAAATTCCAAATACTTAACGGACATAATTGTTATTTATCGGTATGTCATTCATTCACAACTGAGGTTATAAATGTTGATATCTAGCCTACATGCTACTTGCTAAGTCAATAAACATATTTAAAGCTGTGCCTGACTAGAGGAAAAGATGAATATTTCTTTGCACAAAGATACCATCAGGTAAAACCAGGTACAATAGACCTTTGAGCAACACTGACCCTCTGCACAATGGAAAATCTGTATGTTACTTTACAGTCAGCCCTTTATATCTATGGCCCCACATCTGCAGATTTAATCAACTGTGGATCCTGCAGTACTGCAGTATGTATTCATGGAAAAAAATCCACATATAAATGGACACATCAGTTCAAACTTGTGTTGTTCAAGGGTCAACTGTAAATACAGGATTATGGCAATTCTGAGAGGACTGAGGCACATTAAAAAAAATTATATAAGGGTTTTGTACAGGTTAATAAAGTTCTGGTAACAGAATCTGAAGAAACTTTGAATAACACTGAAAATTATTCTTATCTTTGCCACTCTATCCCTATTTTATCTATCCCGCTCTATTTTACCTTCTGCTATTGAGCTTGTCATCACAGCTTAGCATCTGATGGAATCTGGATAGTAGATTTCCATGAGAAGCCTCCACAGAATTCTTCACTTCATGTTTCATTTGAATATCCAGAACTATCTTCCAGAACCACCAATTTTGTTAACCCATAATTGTGAGAGAGTATTTTCTCATGCTTAGTAGAAATAGAGTATGGAAACATAAACATTGAATATGTAGAGTGATCTACAAGCTCAATGTATCCACCACCTAGGTAAATAAATATGTTCTGAGACTCTAACAATATCATTCCTCCCACTGATATGAAGCCATTATTATTATTATCACTATTTTTATAATAATGCTTTTCCCTAATATTTAAAATTATATTGAATCTTGTTTTAATTACCAAAATTGACAATCTCTGTGGTTGTTGAATGCATATTAAGTGACCTATGGTTATACAATTTGGTAACCACACAGAATGCACAACAATTGAAAAGTGGAGTGTGCTTCACTCAAGGCATAGCTTTCAGGGTCTTATTCACTCCATTCTCAAGTCACAAATGATCATAAGAGATGGGGGCATGGATCATTTCAACTCAGGAATGCCTTCAAGTCTGACATCCTTTCAGTTTTTATTTTTACATAGTCAAGCAACACCCTTGGGGTAATGAGTAATTATCCATTACTCAATAAACAATCTTGAAAATGAGGTATGGTTGCTGGGCCCAGTACACAATCTTCAACTGGGTTCTCAACTTAGATCTGGCATACTCCTGTAAGTTCCTGGAGTTAAAGGTGTAAAGAGATTCCAACTAAATGCCAAGCCCTCAGGCATTCCCAAGTCTAAAAGAAAGGTCACAAACTGGCAATTAATCATTTCCTCTGGCCAGAATGAGACTATTCAAGATAATACTGTAAAATCAAACCAGCTACTTAAATAGTCTAAGTACAAGTAGAGATTTTTTTGACAATGCAAAGATTCAAATTATCATCTTTTTTCTTTGTGTAGGGGAGGAAAACTTTTCCCCTTCTTTCCTTCTAGGCTCTTTGGCTGGCCTGATAGTTGAATTGACATAAAACACATTAAAAGGAGAAAAACAAATTAAATTTCGTATGTATGGGAGCACCCAAAATATAAAGTTCCCTGTCAGGCACTTGAGGTTTATATGCCACCCTGAGCTAAGGAGAAGAGGGCAGGCAAGGATCTGGAACTTCAAAGGGAGGAAAGCAATCCACAGGAAGATGAGAACAGCAAATGTTTGCCCTGTCATGAGGTTAAGTCTTTCTAAAGTAAAAAGTTTCATCTGGTAATAGCTCTCTTTCTGGTATAAGCTCCTTTTCTAAAGTCTACTTAGGCAGTTAAGGGAGAGGTAAAAAGCTCTTCTTAAGTCTGTTGGGCCTTGATTGCCTTCAGCTCAAAATAATCCACATGCCAAAGTGGCACATTCTAGGGCAGCCTGCCCTGAACCCCATCAGTTGCCTGTTCACAAAACAGATCTGAATTAACTGAACATAAACAAACCTATAATAAGCAAAGAGATTAACTCAGCATTCAAATAATTTCAAACGAAGAAAAACCCAGGACCAGATAGATGGCTTTTCTAGTCAAACATTTAAAGAAGAACTAACATCAATCCTTCTCAAATTCTCCCTAAAAATAGCGGAGTGATTACTTCTAACTCATTTTATGAGACTAGTACTACCCTGGTACAAAAGCTAGACAAAGACATCATTAAAAACAAACAAAAAACTACAAACCAATGTCCCCTAAGAATATGATGCAAAAATCCTCAACATAATACTGGCAAACTGAATCCAGCAGCATACTGAAAGGATTATACACCATGACCAAGCAGGATTTATCCCTGGAATACAAGGGTGAGTTAACATATGAAAATAAATTTAATACACCATATTAATAAAATGAAAGAAAAAAGATCATTTCAATTGCTGCAGAAGAAACATTTGACAAAGTGCAACACCCTTTATTGATAAGAAAACACACAATAACATAGGAATAGAAGGCAACATCCTTAATCAGTAAAAGGTATCTCTGAAAAACCCACAGCTAACAACATATTAAATTGAGAAAGATGGAAAGTTCCCTCCCTAGTATCAGGATCAAAATAAGGATGTCCACTTTGTTATTTCTATTCAACATTGCACTGGAAGTTTTAGGCAGGTAAATGAAGTAATCAAAAGAAAGTCATTAGCAAATTGGAAAGTAAAAAAATTTCTATATGCAAGTGACATGATATCATATAGAGGAAATCCTAAAGTTTATTAAGAAACTGTCAGAGATAATAGATAAATTCAGCATAGTTGCAGTACATAAGATCAACATACAAAAATAAGTTTTATTTCTACAGTAGTTAACAATCTGAAATGAAATGAAGAAAACTATTTCATTTACAATAACACCACGGAATACTTAGGAATACATTTACAATGAATGTGCACGACTGGTACACTGAAAACTACCAAACACTGTTGAAATAAATGAAAGAACTAAATGAAAAGAAAGACATTCCACATTCATCGATTAATATTGTTAAAATGGTAATACACTCCAAAACTGATCTGTAGCTTCTATGCAATCTGTACCAAAAATCCCACTGCCTTTTTGTCAGAAATGGACAAGCTGATCTTAAAATTTATGTGGAATTACCAGGGACCCCAAATAACTAAAATAATCTTTAAAAGAAGAATGCTGTTAGATGACATATACTTCTCAATTTTAAAACTTACTACAAAGCTACAATAATCAAAACAGTATGGTATTGGCATAAGGTAAACACATAGATCAAAAGAATTGGGAGCCCACAAATAAAGCCATACATCTATGGTTGACTGATTTTCCACAAGAGTGACAAGACAATTTAATGGGGAAAGAATAGTCTTTTTAATGAAATGTTGTTGAGACAACCAATATTCACATGGAAAAGAATGAAGTTGGACCCTTACCTCAAACCGTATACAAAAATTAACTCAAGATAGATAAAGGTAATAGCTAAAACTATAAAACTCTTAGAAAAAATAGGAGTTAATATTCAAGACAATGGATGTGACAATGGATTCTTAGATATGACACTAAAAGCACAAGTGACTAAAGAAAACTAGGTAAAAATGGATCTGCTGATTTAATCAAAATCATACATTTTTGTACATTAAGGGATACTACTATCAAGAGAGTGAAAAAACAACCCATGGAATGTGAGAAAATATTTGCAAATCATATATTTGATAATGATCTAGTATCCAGAATATATTAAATATTCTTCCAATTCAACAACAAAAGCCAGTCACAGAAAGACAAATATTGCTTGGTTCCACTTATATGAGGTACATAAAATTGTCAAATTCATAAAAGCAGAGATTAGAACCATGATTACCAGGAACGGGGGGATGGGGGGAAATGGGGAGTTGTTTTTTCAATTTGTATGAAATTTCAGTTATGCAAGATAAATTTTTCTCGAAATCTGCTCTATGGCATAGTGCAGTAGTCAACAGTACTGTACTGTGCACTTAAAAATTTGTTAAGAGGGTAGATTTCAAGTTAACTATTCTTATGATAAAAAAATTCGAAGGGACACAAGGAAACTTTTGGAGGTGATATATATGTCTATTACCTTGATTGTGGTGATAGTTTCACAGGTGTATGCATACATCCAAACTCATAAAATTGTATACATTAAATATGTGCAGTTTTTTGTATATTAGTTATACCTCAATTTTTAAAATGACAAAAATGCCAATTAAATTTTATTTAAAAAACAAGACAAACAAATAGAGTCACAGATGTAGAAAACAAACTTATGGTTACCAGGGAGAAAGCAGGGGGTGGGGGGAAGGACAAATTGGGAGACTGGAATTGACACATACACACTACTATATATAAAAGAGATAACTAATAAGGACCTACTGTATAGCACAGAGAACTTTTCTCAATACTCTGTAATGACCTATATGGGAAAAGAATCTAAAAAGGAGTGGATATGTGTATATGTATAACTGATTCACTTTGCTGTACAGCAGAAACTAATACAACATTGTAAATCAACTATATTCCAATAAAAATTTCAAAAAAAAAAAGAGAAAAATGCTAATTAAACATGGGCAAAGGACTTAAATAAACATTTCTCCAAAGAAGATACACAAATTGCCCAAAAACACATAAAAAGATGCTCAACAATATTTGCCATTGAGGAAAAGCAAGTAATCAAAACCACAATGAGATCCTATTCCACACCCATTAGGGTGGCTACAATAATTAAAAACATAAAATGAAAATAACAGGTGCTGGTGAGGATGTAGAGAAATTGGAACACTAATGCATTGCTGCTGGTGGGAATGTAAAATGGTGAAGTGCTCTGCAAATTTTGGAATTCCCTCAAAAGGTTAACCAGAGAATTACCATATGACTCAGAAACTCTACTTCTAGGTATATACCCCAAAACAGGAGCTCAAACAAAAATGTTCATAGCAGCATTATGAATAATAACCAAAAAGTAGAAACAACTCAACTGATAAATGAATAAACAAAATGTGATACATTCCCACAGTGGAATATTATCCAACCATAACAAGGAATGAAGTACTGATACATGCTACAACATGGATCAGTCTTAGAAATACTGTGCTAAGTGAAAGAATCCAGAAGACCAAAGGACACATAACTTATGATTCTGTTTATATGAAATGTCCATAAGGGGCAAATTCACAGATGTAGAATACAGATTAGTGGTCACAAGTAGCTGAGGGGAGGGGAGGAATAGTGAGTGACTGTTTAATGAGTATGGGTTGTCTTTCTGGGGTGATGAAAATATTCTTGAATTGGATGGTGATGATGGTTACACAACATTTTGAATGTATTAAAAGCCACTGAATTGTGTACTTTAAAATTGTTAAAATAGTGAATTGTAGGTAAGTTTTAGCTCAGTTAAAATAAATTATCAAAAATTTCAAAGAACAATTTTACATCTCCTGGGTGTCCCTCCTTTAAAAAAAATACTATGAGGATAACAAACATTAAACAAGTCAATATTATTTGGCAAGGTATTGCACCAGCACAGTATCTTTGATGAGAAAGTAATGGAGTAAAATTTGACGTGTTATGGGCAGACAGGCAAATTTGGAAGTTGGCATTGCCATGGTGAAATTATGGTTTATCTTTGTTGAGAATATCTACAAATGGCAGGAAATAAAGAATAATATTACAAACAAGTTTAGCTGTAAAAAAAAAAAAGTTGACAGTTAAAGCGTGGATTTATATATAAAGAGGTTAACAGATATAAAATTAGGATAATTATTATCTTTACTGAAGCCATTGATAGCATTCTTGTGAACTTAAAATGTGACTGTCCTCACAAAAATTCATTCGTCACAGATTTTGCAGAAAAATAAGTACATGTAATAAGAGATAAATCTGTAGTTTCCCATCTGGAGATCAAGATCAAATAACTCTGACCTTTTCTTTAAAGTCAGAATAAATCTCAGTCAATCTCTCTCTTTCTTCTCTCTTTTTTCCTCTCCCTTGTCAAATACTTTATTTTGACATAGGCCATGTAGTATATATTAGGTAAAATTTGTTCACAGCCAGAACTGTTGCAGTTATATTTTATAATAACAGTTTCAATAGACATGTCATTAAAATATATTTAACTATGTACTGATTAAAGAGCCTGGGTGTGTTGGCTAGATGCCAGTGGAGGTACCATGGACTGCATTACAATATAAAATGATTAGGTAGCTCAGAATTCTTGTTCAGTGGACATTTTAAAATGTTATGGAATTATATTAAAATTGGTTCTTTCTGAACATTTTTCCATGGCCAAAAACCAAATATAGTTCCAATGACATAAAGTAAAAAGCCCCAAATCAGGTCTGTGGCCAACACTAGCTGTACCTCTTGCTCATTTTAGAGCAAAATTACTGAAGGTGATTTAGAGCACACAAATGGAGAGATTTTTAATAAATTCATCAGAATATTCAGTGTCCAGGTTAAAAAATTAAACCTATGATATATCTTCATGTAAATGGAATGGTTTCTGTTATTGAACTATGCCTCTAGGACTTAGGAGGTGATGTGGGAATTAGTGCAAGGCCAGAACCTAAAATAATTTTAACTCAAAATATGCACCACAGACTTCAGGCACAGAATCACTTGAGAATGCTTGTTAAAATGCAATTCTGAGGCTTTACCCAGGACGGTCTAAATTAGACATTCTGGGTTTATCACCTGGTAATCTCCTTTTTAACAAATTTACCATTGTGTTACTAATGTACATTAAACCCTGAGAACCATTTTCCCCCCAGATGTGACAGTATTCTCATTCATTCTCATTCTTTCTTTCTCTCTCTCATGTGCTCTCTCTCTACCCCTCCCCCATTCTCTCTCTCTCTCCCTCTCTCTCTCTCAGCACCCCTTCCTTATCTTTAGTCAGTCACTAATGTTAACCACTGGTTTCACTGCTGATAATCTCCCTTAACCTGTGGTCATGTTCCAGATTTCATGGCAGAACAGGAAATTATTATCTTTTCTTTTACAATAATTGTAGGAGAAAGGGTTTTGATGTTTTTTAAAATAAGGTGTACAGTGGTACTCTTATTAAATGAACTGAGACCACATAGTACTGGAGAAGAAAAGTGGGTGCATATTCAATTTCAAATAACCTCAAAACATCAGGGGTTTTCAAAATCTTTCATCTCAGTCTCTCACTGTAGAAAATTAATTTTTAGAAAAGAATTTATGAACAGGCTAACTCTGACTGGTGAAGAGAAGGAATAAATCACTGTGATTTTTTTTTTTTAGGACTAGAATATATTTTTGCTTAGAAACAGCCAGGATTAAAACTGTGTGCCAGGGCTTCCCTGGTGGTGCAGTGGTTGAGAGTCCGCCTGCCGATGCAGGGGACACGGGTTCGTGCCCCGGTCCGGGAAGATCCCACATGCTGCGGAGTGGCTGGGCCCATGAGCCATGGCTTCTGAGCCTGCGCATCCGGAGCCTATGCTCCACAACAGGAGAGGCCACAACAGTGAGCGGTCCATGTACGGCAAAAACAAAACAAAACAAACAAACAAAAAACCTGTGTGCCAAGATATGATTGCTTAGAAGGACAGATTTTAATGATTGAAAACTCAGGAACTCTTGATCACAAGTGCATTCTAAAGAACAAAGCACGATCTACATTTAACAAACCTACTTTTGCTACATGATTCTCTCACCATCTCTCACTTGCCTTAAACATGCAATGGTATAATTGCTTTAGATGAGCTTTTGGTTTGGCAGGGCAAGTGACACACTTTATGGCCCTATGCCTTCTAATTTTTGCCTCTAACTCTTCCTTCTGACAAAAAGCCTTTCATTTTCCTTTTGAGGTACAGGGTATTCATCATCTGTTCTCCTAGTATACTTTTAGTATCTTCAATTTCAATATAATAAAATCTTCCATATGTGAGGAACTATATGCAAGGTCCTCCAGAGTCTAGAAAAATGAGTAAGTTTGTCTCTGTCCCCAAACACCCCTATCAGAAAAATAAAAACCCAGGATAAAGTATTTACCTGGGAAATATACAGAAAACACAATGACTGCTGAAAGTGTAGAAACAAGGAACTATAGGATTAAAGGAGAGATGTCTGGATGTGGAAATATCTGGAAGGAGCCTCAATGGCATCTTGACATGCGGGGATTACATGGAAATCACTTGAGGTAGAAAAATAAGTATAAGCAAAGAGCAGGTGGTAAATGAAGTTGCATCACATTTAACTGGCAGCTTAGAATACAGATTGATTCAATCATTTCACAAATATGGGAAGTAGTGAGAGAGATTTTAAAGATCAGTTAAGACTACATTATGGAGACTGCTAAAGAGATTTTTTTCACTAACTCATTAGGAAGGTACAGGAGCAGAGTCATATTATAGGTTAACTACTCCACTGGCAGTAAGAAGGAGCATTTGGATGGGGCTTGTAGCAATCAGCTCAACAACTATTACATAAGTGAGCATATTGATAGAGGGCTCATGGTGGAACTAGAGACAGGAAAGAGAAAACAAATATGGACCTGGTTGTTAAGTCCAGATCTATGGAACATCACCACTGTTGGGAGGCAGAATATGAAGGAGAGTCAAAGATTTGCTTGAGCTATCTGGAGTAAGTCACTGGAAGGAGTGAAAGGAAGGAACTGACTTGGGGCTGAAGATGATGAGCTCCATTTGGACTATGTTGAATTGGAGCTAGAGCCATGCAGCAACAGTTTGAAAGGTGGGACTGAGGTTGAAGTTATTGGGATGGGTTTGGGAGTCATTTGATAAACGCCAAGGAAAGATTCTAGGATGAATATAGAGTGAGAATGGAAAAGCTGGAGAGGATAATTCCATGAAGGAGCAAGAAAGAAAAGACAGAGTGGTAGAAGGAGGAAGGGAAGGGAAGAGTAGTCTCATAGGACACAAGAGATAATGTGTCAAAAAAGAGTACAGGCTGAGGAAGGTGACTATTAAAAACAAAAACAGCTGCATCAAAAATCCTGATCTTAGATTTATTTTGAATAACACTTCAAATTGTAGAGATAGATTAAAAAAATAATAATATATGGTCTCCACTTTGCAATTCAATCAGGGACTTAACTGTACACAGGAAACAGATAAGTGGTCGCTCACGGCTGTTTATTTGTTAAGTCTCTAAAGCAAGTGGTAGAAATGATAAACACTGAAGAAATCTAAAGATTGGAGATGATCAGTATGGATAAGAAAGTTGAGAGGATGTCTCTTGAAGAGAAGGGTTGTGAAGTAGATCTAAAAAAAATAAAAGATAGTTTGGAATGTCAAAGAATAACTCATAGACCTACAGTTATTTTAAGCAAACTGTTTACTTCTAAATAAAGAAAACCAACTGTTAAAATATCAGCATTGAAAAGTCATGGGAGATGAATGAGCTGGAGACTGTGATAGAACCAGTGTTCCAGCTGGCAGCTGAACTGAGAACCAATTGAAATATCTTAGTCCTGAGCCTTCCGTGGACTTGCCCAAGAGCACAAGGTACCAGGCAGTCAAATCCATTTTGGATAAATTTCCTTTCCTAACTACAGATGGTTGCTGGGAACCATGTTAAGAAACAAATAAATAAGGAAAAAAAACACTAAAAACCTAGTCTATGTTTCAAAATTCATAACATGTGATTTGTTTTAACTGCGGCAAAAGTCAAAACATACGTTCTATTTAATAAAGAGACCACTGCTAATGTGAGTAAGGGGCCTTTGTTTTTTTGTTGTTGCTGTTAGTTTCTACTTTATAACAAAGTGAATCAGCCATACATATACATATATCCCCATATCTACTCACTCTTGCATAAATTTCTGGTTATTTTAGCCACCAAATGTGTGGTACTTGTCTTGGCAGTCCTAGAAGCTAATATACCTAGGGAGGAAGTTACACGGAGTCTTAGGATGAGGCCTTCCAGCCCTGCCTGAGGTACACTGGGGTGAGAGCAGGGGCTGGCATTCAGGGCCCGTCTGTTCTAGAGTGAGTCACTCTTAGTTCACATTCAAGATCATCATATTAACTATTAACTAGGCTTGTGTCCCCTCCTCTCTGCTGCTGTGAAGTTGACACTTCAAACCAAAGCAGTTAACTTCCATGGGGCCCCAGGAAAAGAAAGTGAGGGGTGTGTCAGCCACCACCCCTACCGTGGGATACCTAGTACTGACTATTCTGTTGTTCCCTCTCTGTCCTTGTCCTGGGATACTTGGTTCCTAATTATTGAAGAAGCATCCTCACCTTGGCTCCTGGGACTACTCCATTTGGTAACCAATGGCTACACCATCATCCCCTTAGACCGGATATAAAGAAGTGAATAGGACGCTTAGCCTGACAGTCTGGCCCAGGGTCTTCAAGGGCTGACCACAGAAATTATAAAGGCACAACAATCCTAATATGTAGGCCCTCAAAGAAGAGCTTAAAAAACTACAACAAAAACTGAGGGGGCTTCCCTGGTGGCGCAGTGGTTGAGAGTCCGCCTGCTGATGCAGGGGACGCGGGTTCGTGCCCTGGTCCGGGAAGATCCCGGCTGGGCCCGTGAGCCATGGCCACTGGGCCTGCGCGCCCAGAGCCTGTGCTCCGCAACAGGAGAGGCCGCGACAGTGAGAGGCCCGCGTACTGCAAAAAAAAACAAAAAAAATCTGAGGGAACTGAACGGACGGACTTGTAGACAAATCCACACTTAGAGTCAGGGATTTAAACACCTTTTCCTAAGGGATCAACAGTAACAGTAGAAAAGAACTCATTAAGGGTTTAGAGGATATAAATATAGTATAAAGGATATAGAACTGAACAGCATCATAATCTAACAGGATACAATTAGTGTTTATAGAACACAACCCAACACAACAGAACACACATTGTTTTCAAGCACACATAGAATATTCACAAGCTAGACCCTGTGTAATAAAAAAACCTTAACAAAGGTAAAAGAATGAAATCACACAGAGTGTGATTGGACTCTGAATGTAATGGACTGAAACTAGAAATCAGTAACAGAAACTCAACAGGGAACTCTTCAAATTATCGAAAATTAACTAACATAACCCTAAAGAATATATGGGTCAAAGAGGATTTCTCAAGGTAAATTTAAAAAATATGTTCAAATGAATCAATGAAAATTAAAATGCAATATATCAAAATCTATGGGATGCAAGTAAGGCAGTGATTAGAAGAATTTATAGCACTAATTGCTTATACTAGCATATTAGTTTTCCTTTCCTGCTTTATCAAATACCACTGATTTAGCAGTTTAAAACAACACAAATTATTATTTTATGGTTCTGTAGTTCCAAAGTCTGACATAAGTATTGTGAGGCAAAAATCAATGTGTTGACAGGACTACATTACTTTCTGCAAGTTTTAGGGTCAATCTACCAAAAGGATACTGCAGTGTTCATTGTAGATTCACTAAACTATAGAGCTGAAAAATATGTGAAACAAAACCGGATACAACTGAAAAGAAAAACAGATAAATCTATAATTATGTTTAGAGTTATTAAAGATTAGCTAAGCTATTCCATGGTATTACTGCCTTGGCATCCATTTTGTTTGGCCAAGCAGCCTGCAGAGACCTTAAACTGACACTAGCCCCTCATGCACGTGCATGCTCTAGATAGCATCCCACAGAGTCACAAGCAAATTAAGTTCCTGATATGACTTCTGCAATAGACCTTGTGATCAACAGTCTCCTCTGCCTCCCAGGGCCACCCCTTTATATGTCCCTTAGATGAGATCCCATGTAACTTACCAAAACTCTACTCCTCTGTTTTGAATTGACCAATCCAGCCTTAGTCTGGGAATCCCAAAGCATTCCACCCACAGACCCTAATAAAGGCATGTGTCCCAGGTTCTGCCTCTGTCTGCACTCTGCCTTGATCTCCCCCATGTGGCCCCTGAAGGCTTGGATGTACTTCCCCCAGGACCTGTGAGTAACGAACTTCTCTATTTCAATTTCTCCTGTGGTCTGTTGTTGGACCACCGCTCACCATTCAGCACCCTTAACTTGTGTTCCTTTTAACATATGTTAATTTAACAAAGACATACCAGGAGTGTTGAACACTCTTCTCTCTCAACAAATGATAAAACAACCAAGTACAAAATCAGCAAGGATATAGAAGAACCAACAACCAATAGAATCTAATAAACATTTATAGAACATTCTACACAAAAAAAGGAGAATGCATATTCTTTTCAAGACATCATGCAACATACACCAAGACAGACCATATCCTAGTTAATGAAACAAACCGTAACAAATTGAAAATAATTACAATCATATAGAGTGCACTCTCTAATGATCATGGAGCCAATATTGAAATCAATAACAGAAGGACAACAGGAAAACTCTAAATATCTGGAAACTAAAAAACACTTTTAAATCATCCGTGGGTCAGAGAAGTCTCAAAAGAAATGTAAAAATATGCTGAACTGAATTAAAATGAAAATACAATATTTCAAAATTTGTGGGGCACAGCTAAAGCAGTGCTGAGACTGAACTTTATAGCACTAACATAGTAAATTAAATAAGCAGAAAAGTCTCAGTTTAGTAATTTAAACTCACACCACAAGAACCTAGATAAAGAAGAGCAAACTAAACCAAAAGCAAGAGAAGAAAAAAAATGATAAAGAGCAGAACTTAATGAAACTGTAAACAAAAAAACAAAAAAAGATGGAGACAATGAAACTAAAAGCTTGTGTTTTTTTTGTGTGTGTTTTTTTTTTTTTTGGAAGGACCAATAAAATTGACACACCTCTAGTAAGACTGACAGAGAAAAAAAGAGAGAAGACAGAAGTTACCAAAGTCCTAAATGAATAGCAGAATGTCATACAGACAGAAAATAATGATGATGATAATTATTATTACTGACAAAATTCAACACCTATGTATAACAAAATAACTCTTAGGATATAATAGAGGCGAATTCCCTCAACTTGATAATGAACATCTAAAAATACCTGAATTTGACATTATACTTAATGGTGAAAGACTGACTGACTTTTCCATAAGATCAGGAACAAGGCAAGAATGTTCACTCTCACCACTGCTATTTAACATAGTACTGGAATGTCCAGCCAGCACAATAAGGTAATAAAAGAAATAAAAGTCTTAAGAATCATATATAAATAGATAATACTCTCCCTCTTTGAAGAAGTCATGACTGTGTATATTTAAAAACCCAAGAAATCTACAAAACAACTCCTAGATCTAGTAAGTGAACACAGCAAGGTTGCAGACTTTAAGATCAATATGCAAAAATCAGTTGTATTTCTATATAGTAGTAATGAACACATGGAAACTATAAATGCAATATCACTGACACTCAAAAAACAACACAACTCTGAAATACCTAAGTATAAATCTAAAAAAATATGTACAGGCATTGTATGCAGAAAAGTACAAAACACTAATGAATGATATAAAAGAATATCTAAATAAATGGAGACATATAATATGCTCATGGATTAAAAGACTGAATATAGTAATAATCTCAATTTTTGTCAAATTGATAAAACAGGTTTAACATAATACCTATAAAAATTTCAGCAAGATTTTTTTCCATGTCTAGTTAATCTCATCTAAAAATTTATATGGAAAGCAAAGGAACTAGAATGGCTAAAACAATGTTTTAAAAAGAAGAGTAAAAATGGGAGGAATCTCTTTATCAGATTTCAAGACATTGATTAGCTGTAGTAATCGAGACTGTGATATTGGTGGTTGGGTGGACATACAGACAAATAGATCAGAAAAGAGACCACAGAAATACCCCCATATAAGTATGGAAATTATTTTCAACAAAGTTGCAAAAGCAATTAAATGGAGGAAGGAAAGACTTTACAAAAACTGGTGCTGGAGCAATTGAACATCCACTGGGAAAAAATGCATTTTGACCTAAATCTCAGATCTTATATAAAAATAAATTCAATGTTACAGAAGAGTTAAATATAAAATGTAAAGCTATAAAACTTTTAGAAGAAAATGTAGGAGCAAGCTTTGGGGATCTACTGAAGATTTCAGACATTATACCAAGAACACCATCCATAAAAGAAAAGATTGATAAATTAGACTTCATCAAAATAAAAAGAAATTATTCATGAAAAATCTTTTCAAGAGTATGAAAATACAAGCCAAAGAAAATATTTGCCAAACCAAATATGTACAAAGCATTCATATGTAGAATATCTAAAGCCATCTGAAAAAATTTAAAAAAGGAAACAATTAGAAAATGGACAAAAGACATTATGAAGTAATAAATAAATTATATATATATACACACATATATATATGTGTGTATATATATATATATATGTATATATATATATGTATATATTGTCTCTGCCCCCAGTTCCTGGCACAGAGTTCCTAAAACCCTTATAATTTCCTAAGTGGTAAGAACACCAGGAACATCTCCTGTTCTAATATTTGTCTTTGACTCCATCCCTGACCCAGGACTCCTAAAACTCTTGTGAATTCCTAAGTAATAAGAGCACTAGAAGCATCGTTTGTGCTACTGAGGTGAGTCTAGGGGGCTCCTGGATGGAGGCTGGTCACCAGAAAGACCAAGCCATGATTAGAAGCTTAGAAGTTTCAGCCCCATCCCTCATCCTCCAGAGAGGGGAGAGGGACTGTAAATGTAGTTAATAATTGATCCTGCTTACATGACGAAGACTTCATAAAATCCTAGTAGTACAGGGTTTGGGGAGCTTCCAGGCTGGAGAACACATCTGCACTGGGAGGGTGATGCACCCCAACTCCATGGGGACAGAAGTGCCTATGCTCAGGACCCTCCCAGGCCTTGCCCTATGTACTGATATTTTTTCATCTGGCTGTTCATCTAGATCTTTTATCAAATCCTTTAATACACCAGTAAGTGTAAGTAAGTGGTTGCTTGAGTTCTGTGAGTCATTCTAGCAAATTAATCAAATCCAAGGAAGGGGTCTTTGGAACCTCTGATCTATAGCCGGTTAGTCAGAAGCACAAGTGATAGCCTGGGCTTGCAACTGGCATCTGGAGTTGCGGGGATGGGCACTCTTGTGGGACTGAGCCCTTAACCTGTGGGCTCTGATGTTCTCTCCAGGTAGATAGTGTCCTAGTTAAACTGTAGGATACCTAGCTGGTGTCATCACAGAGAATTGCTTTTTGAGGGGGAAAAAACTTCCAAACATTTGGGGACCAGAAATGTCAGAAGTATGAGTGTTCTATGTGAGTAGTAAAGGAGACACATAGGAAAGAAACACACAGTAGGAACAAACAGGGTTTTTCCTCACACAAGGAGATGGAAAACTGAGTTTTTTCTTATAGAGACATGAAGAAAGATTTCACTGAAAAGGACATAGAGATAGCAAATAAGCACATTAAAAGAAGTTCAACTTCACTAGATTTCAGAGAAATGTGAATTAAGGATGACGATGAGATATCACTACATACTTATCAGAACAGCTTAAAAAAAAAAGTAAAGCATCAAATGTTGGCAATGATGCAGAGAAACTGGATCATTCATACATTGCTGGTGGAAATAGATGGAAGAAATTTTCACATGTTGAGGTATGAAGTTGTTCAGGTTTATACATGATTTAACTTAAACTTATGATAATTAGAACAGCCTGCTTTGTGGCCTATCAAACATACAATGTACATCCTTTTTAACCACTAAAGAAAAGAATGCATTTAAAAATCAAAATGGAGCAACTGTGGTTCGGATATCCAAAATGGAGCTGAGTGGCCACTGTGGATGTGGTTTCAGACACGTTCCTGCATCACTGAGAACCTGAATTTTCTGGACTGTATCAGACTCAAGGACACCACCAGCCATTCTCAAAACTATATCTGCTGGCAGCTTCCAGCTGCAACTTTGTGGTCTCAGGGCCTCCCCGTGTAACTATGCAACCATTTCAGACCCCAATCCTTGCTTAACAAGCACCGTTACTTCTTGCCAGCTCCAATTATAATTCATGACAAACAACTTATGTAATTTTGTGAGTTTTTGCCTTTATAAGCCTCCCCCATTTGTAGTCCAGTGGAACACAATTTAAGTGCTTCTTGAATCATGTCTCCTGGGCTATAGGCCTCAGTTTGGCTCAAATAAAACTCTTTTCTATTCCTACTATATATTGGTTTATTGATTATTTCTGTCAACACAATGTAAAACGGCACAGTGACTCTAAAAAACAGTTGGAAAGTTAAAAAAAAACTAAACATACACTCACCATATGAACTAGAAATTGCACAACTGGATGTTTATCCTAGAAAATGAAATCTTATGTCCACAAAGAAACCTGCACACAATTGTTCATAGCAGCTTTGTTTGTAATAGCTGAAAACGCGAAACAACCAAAATGTCCTGTAGTAGGTAAACGTTTAAAAAAAACTGGGACATTTATGCAATGGAATGAAAAGGGGAAAAAAACCCTATTGAAACATGCAACAATTTGGATGGATCTAAAGGCCATACTTGCTGAGTGAAAGAAAAAAATCAGTCTCAAAAGGTCACATACTATATGATCCATTTTCATAGCATTCCCCAAATGATAAAATGATAGCAATGGAGAACAAATTAGTTGCTGCTATGTATTAGGCATGGTTGGGTGAAAGGGGTTGGCACCACTATTAAGGGGTAACACTAGGTAACCGTACTGAATTTTGACTGCAGTGATAGTCACATAAATGTACATGCGTGATAAAAGGACATAGGTCTAAACCAATACATTATACTGAAGTACTATAGTTATGTAAGATAACACCATTGGGGGAAACTGGGTAAAATTTACCTGAGAACTCTACAATCTTTGCAATTTCTTTTGCAATAATATGTAATTATTTCAAAATAAATGGTTACATTCAGTATGATTCTATTTATATAACATGCTTGAGATGACAAAATACAGAGATGGGTAACAGATCAGTTGTTGCCATGAGTTAGTAAAGTAGGAAGGAGTGTGTGACTATAAAGTGATAATATGAGGGAGCTTCTTTGTACCAGTGGATCAGCTCTGTATTTCGAATGTGGTGGGAGTTATATGAATTAGCACATATATAGATATACATACGAACCTAGACATACATTGTAGAATTATACAAAAACACATCCCCAAAACAAGAGTTGCAAGCAAAAACTGACAAACTGTGTGTATCATTTCTAGTGTAGTTAATTTCATTATACTAATATCAATTTCCTGGTTTGGATAAATGTACTATAGTTACATAAGATGTCACTACTAGGGAAACTGGGTGATTGTATACTACTGAGAGAAGCTGAGAGATGGATTAAGCTTAGTGATTGTAATACTCTGTACTGTTTTTGCAACATCTCTTGAGTCTATTTTTTAATGAATTTTTTAAAAAAGCTATGAATAATGTGAAAAGATAAGTCATAGTCCAAGAAAAACTATTTTTAATGAATATAACTAAAAATGGCTTGATGGCCAAAGTATACAAAGATCTAAAAATCAATTCAGAAAAAGACAAACAATCCCATAGCAAAAAATAGGCTAAAGACATGAACAGTCAGTTACCAAAGAAGAAACCCCAATGGCAAGTCTGATAATAATAGGTATTGGTAAAGAATATTGTTGATGGTGAGTAAACTGATACAAACATTTGCCAATAACATGTTCATTTGAATATGCAAATTCCTATGACATATTAAATTCGCTTTTGGGTATGTATACCAATTATGGCATATGTGCACATAGAGAATGTATCAGAATGTTCCTAGCAGCACTCTTTGTGATACTAAAAAACGTGGAAACAAAGTAAGTATCCTTTATATGGAGAATGTGCTACAATTATATAATGGGATATTAAATACAGAGAAAATTAATTAATTGGAGCACCCGCAGTCAACATGGATGATGGCTGTAACATAATATCAATGGAGAAGTCAAACCCCAGAAAAATAGAGTATAGAAACGTTCAAATACTATGTATAATTTTATGGACATTTTCACATATAGTAAAAGTATAAAAATACAATGGGAATATTTAACACAAAATCCAAGAAAATACTTTCCTTTGACAAGGTGGCCAGGGGACAGGGTATTATTGGGGAGAGGTACAGTGGATGCTTAAATAATATTGGCAATGTTTTCTTAATTTTAGTGTTGGTTATACAGGTGCTTATTAAATTATTCTGTATATGTATTTGTGTCTTAAATATTTCATACGTTGCAACAAAAGAGCAAATTCATAAAAATGCAAAATGTATACAATTAAACTAATAAAAATCAAATAAATTAAAAAATAAAGTATGCATAAGAATCCCAGACAATAGTCATATTTACATAAATATGAGCAAAATACATATTCCTTCCAGGATCAATAAATCCCAAATGATGTACCAATGGATGTTAAACATGACAAATACTCTTCTTAAATAATACAAGCAGTGTCAGTACCAGAAGAGTTGACAAATTTCATAAGCACTTATGATCTTTAACCAGTTGTAACTTTTAGAATTTTTTGCATTCAATTATTTTTACCAGTTCAAAAAGACAGAATGGGGAAAAAAAAGTACTTTTCCTAGTTGTCTCTTTGGTCTTTATATATTAGGCTCTATTTATTTCTAAACTGTAATCTTTATTACTTATAGTAGATCAAATGCAGAAATTATTGGATTGGGTCAAGCTTATTTAAATTATATTTGAAATACCCAGGATCCAATTGAAATGATCTTCTTGGTTTGTGTCTTTAAACCGTGGTTGTTTTCTTCAGTAAATGCTCCCTGCTAAAGGGTATATATATGATCAAATCTGAAAATTCATGGTTGGAAGTATATCCACTCTGAGTTAAATATGAGGGGAAAAAAATGTTCACCTGCTTCCTTATTATCAATCAATTCTGAAGAAAACTCCTTGGAAAAAAGAAAAAGAACATCAATTTCCCAGGTACTTTAGTAGTTCTGCTTCCTTATGTGTTGATTGATAAAACATAACTTTTTTTTTTTTTGGCCACACCATGTGGCATGCTGGATCTTGGTTCCCCGACCAGGGATCAAACCCATGCCCCCTGCAGTAGAAGAGGGGAGTCTTAACCACTGGACCGCCAGGGAAGTCCCAAAACATACCTTTTGTAATAGAAGTTAACTTGTTTGTAACCACAGAACTATTTGTCATGCTGTCAAGGCTTTGAAAACCTGAGATGTACTCTTCCTCCTTCAATTAGGATTAAAAAGGAGAAGAGTGTTAAGGTTTCCAAAAAGCAAAACTCCATAAACCTAGTAGTCTATTCCAGTATTTAAAAGATCTCGTTATGAAGAAATTATTCTTGATAACCACACCAGCTCTCTGATGTGTCAGACCATTCTTTTCCAAGTGAATAAATATTGATCATTTTTCTCTGATTATAAATGTGATAAATGCACACTGTTGAAAATTTGAAATTTGCAGCAAAGTATAAAAAAGAATGAAAACTCCCATCAGATAAACATAGTAGTACTAACGTTGGTTAATTTCTTTCTGGTCCTTTTATATGTACATTTGTGTTTATTACACATACGTATATGCATATATACACATGACAACATGTTATATATACACATTAATATCTATTATTTAACATTTACTGCATACTGAACATGAAGAATATGCACTTTATGTACATTTGCATATTTAACCCTCATTATAAGCATATTTGCATCCACATGTTTAAAAGAAAACTGAAGCACAGAAACATTTAAAGAATTGCCTGGTATCACATAGCTCTTAAGTTACTAAGTGCTGGAGTAGAGGTTCCGACTGGCACTCTTATTAGCCTACTTGCCATACAGCAGACATATAACTACAATATAAATACACACATTTACAGACACACACGCGAATATATCACAAAAGCCTTGGCATTAATTAACAAACTGTTGATTTGACTATCTGTAGGAAGTCCTAAAGGTCCGTGGTCCCTGACAAGTAATTTATGGAAACAAAACTTACTCATATTCTTTGCAGAGCTGTTTTCTGAGAATAGATCGCTTACGTGAACCTAACAGACTGAATCCCACCAAATGTGTCATGGATGTAGAGGGAAAGTTATTCAGAGCTGAGAATGAAGCCATGAGCTGGGGACATGCAATGGGGGCTCGTAATAAAGGGAAGCCATGGACATAACAAACATTAGCCATGTAGCGATATATGATAAATGCCATCCAAGTGGAAAACATCTAATATGAACTTTTACATTATACAAGGAATGGATTATATTTTGTATTTATAATTACAAAAAAAATCATAAATTATCTGCATCTTTTGGTTAACCTAATTGATTTTTTTTGCATACTTCCAGTTTCCAAAGACCCTGATGATTTAAATATTCCAAGTCGTCCATCAGCTAATAAACATGACCAGTCAACTCAGGTACTTTATAAAAACATTTTTCTTTCTTAATGATCATTGGGATGGATATGGGGACAGTCTAATCATTGAAAGCTACTCATTTAAACTCAATCTTGGTATTTTAATAATCTTCAGGATATTGAGTGCTTGTCAACATTACTTATTACAGAATTAGCCCGGATATTCAAAACATGTTATTCCTGACCTTTGCTGTCATAACCTCTGGATGCAATTGCATCACACAGTGTCTATTTGCTTTTTTATGTTTGACATCTATTTTTTTTGTTTTCAGCCAACTAAATTTATTTGCCCTTGCTTTATCTTTACTTCAGATTTCTTAAGGAAGCTATAATGTATGAGAACTTTATACTTCATGAAATAAAATGATTTGGTTAGAAAAATGTAATTGATATGATGGATCACGGAAACAGAGACTTATCACAACAGATAAAATCAGTCATTTCTTTTCTAGGGCCTCCTCTTTTAACAACCCAATTCTAAGTCTATTCTATGGCTTTATTGACTTCTAACAGTAGGACCCTGTGAGGCTCTTCTGGGTACAAAAGCCTTTCTGTGTCCCCCATTTGTTGTTTGTAGAAACAGACTTTAGTCTCCTAGACTTTCCCTGAGTTCCAAACAGCAGATTCAAGCAGTTACTAATTAGGGAAGTGAGGGAATGCAGAAACAAAGGAAAAGCAATCGATAAACAATAGTTCAGTGATAAAAACAGTCTTAGTTCCTTCTCAAAGGATATACATAACAATCTGACGTATATCTTTGAGTTCTGCAGGAACTAAGGCCCCCACCCAGGTGGAGAATGTTAACTACATGCTGAGACCCCAGAACCAGAAGATTGAGATTCCTGGAACCCACCCTGTTACCTCACCATCAACCAATCAGAAGAAAGTCATAACACCCTGCAGCAGTCACCCTGTAACTGAGCAGGACCCTATAAGGCCTTCCCTGGACAGACCTCTCCCCATATCTTCGGCCGTAAGCTCCTCTCTGAAGTACCCAGATGATAGTATCTTCTGCATATTTCCTGAGTTTTTCAGATGCTAAAAATCACCATCAAATGGAAGAAATTAACTACTTGATGATCATGAGCACATAGCCCCCAGACCTTCTGATACCTAAGGATTGATAATGTTAACCCTTGTGACACAGCCCTGTTACCTCACCATCAACCAATCAGAGAATTGTGCATGAACTGATCACATACCCTGGGACGCCCCTCTCTCATCTTGCCTTTAAAAATGCTTTGCTGAGGGCTTCCCTGGTGGCGCAGTGGTTGAGAGTCCACCTGCCAATGCAGGGGACATGGGTTTGTGCTCCGGTCCGGGAAGATCCCACATGCCACCGAACGGCTAGGCCCGTGAGCCACGGCCGCTGAGCCTGCGCGTCCGGAGCCTGTGCTCCGCAACGGGAGAGGCCACGACAGTGAGAGGCCCGCGTACCGCAAAAAAAAAAAAAAAAAAAAAAAAAAGCTTTGCTGAAACCCTTGGGGGTGTTTGGGGCTTGCGGGGGGGCATGAGCCACCCGTTCTCCTTGCATGGCCCTGCAATGAACCTTTCTCTGCTCCAAATTCTGAGGTTTTGGTTTGTTTGGCTTCACTGTGCATCAGGCACACAAACTTGCATTTGGTAACAACTCTAAATGTTGACTTTAAAAACTCTTCCCTGAAAACCATCAGGGAATTTGGGTCTTTTGAGAACAATCTGCCCATTCTCCTTACTTGGCCCATGCAATAAACCTTTTCCTGCTCCAAACTCAGACATTGATACTGAGCAGGGCCCTGTGGGGCTCCTGGGCACAAAGCCTTTCTGTATTCCCCATTCCTTTGCAGGAAATAGGCTTCATGCAGTCTCCATGACCTTCCCTGAGTTCCAACAGGCAGGTTCAAGCAGATGTTAATTAGGGAAGGGAGGGGGATGCAAGACAAGGGAGAAACAAACAGTCAAGAGAAACAATAGTGCAGCCTTGGGGCAAAATTCTGGTTCCCCATCAAAGGATACACACAACAATATCTTTGAGCTGTTTTGCAGATAATGAAACCCCTCCAGGGGTGAGAAATTAACGTGCTGCCCAGAAGCACATTGACACCAGACCAGTTGGAACCAGAAGGTTGATGATGCTGACTCCTACTTACTTCACCACCAACCCATCAGAAGAATGTCCATGAACTAATTACGCCCCTTTGAACCACTACTACAAAACTGACTATCCTCTCCAAGTTGGGACACATAGTTTTTCGAGGCAGGAGCCCACTGTGTCCCCCTTTGCTTGGCAAAGTAATAAAGCTATCCTTTTTACTTCACTCAGAACTCTGTCTCTGAGATTTGATTTGGCACTGGTGTACAGAGAAGCTGAGCTTTTGGCATCAGCATTTAGGTCTATTTGACCTCACTGTGTGTCTGGCACAGGGACCTGGACTCGAAAACAATTATTGATTCACCATTGTCCTCCAGTATCTTCCAATCAGTCCATTGAATTTTACAGTAATTGGTCTATAAACTAATTTACATTAAGACATAAGATACATTAGCCAGATTGAAACAATTCACTGACATTTTAGTAATTTCATTGCCCTCCTCCAATTAACTGATGGTTGCTTCCCCTGCCATTATCTTGTCCTTAATTTTAAGCCAGATTTTATTCCAGTCCTCATACTCATTGGATGATAAAAAATTCTTTGCTGAATGAAGTATTTGCTGAATAATTTTCCCCCTACCCTTCTGAATTCTTGGCTAAGATTCCCTGTAATAAAGATGGATTAACAAGAGAAAAACAGTTTATTAACATGTATACCTCCTGCATACATAGGAGATACCCAGGAAAACAGAGTAACTACCTCAAATTGCCCAAGTCACCACCTTAAATTCCATCTTCAGCTAAAGACAAAAGACATATGTTGTTGGGGGTTGGGGAGAGGCAATTCATGGAAACATAAAAGGAGAAAATGTGTGGTAAACAAAGGTTGCTCTGCCCTGCAGGTAAGTCTCTCAGGTGAAAAATTTATCTCTGATAATAACTCTTTCCAGTAATTCCCCCCTTTTAATGCAAATTTCCTTTATAAATGTAGATTCCCCTTACAAAAGAGTAAATTCTACCCTGTTTTCAGAGCTTCTCCTGTGTCTGCAATTTCTCAAAACAATCAGCTCAAAATAATCCTTATGCCAAAGAGGCATATTTTGTGGTGGCATATTCTGATACCCTTCAGAAACATCATTCAACTTTCAAATATTTACAATGTTGTTGCTGCCATGATGAAAAATTTCAAATTCTGTTTACGTTGCTCCTCTAGAACTTTCCTTTGATTCCTATCATTCCTCTTTTTCCTTACATAAGAACAATCTTTTTTCAGTTGTGGATTATGCCATCCACTGGTTGACAAATTTTGTAACTGAGCAAATAAATGATGTATTTATTGAAATATTTCACTGAATGACTTTCCAACTGGATGCCTTGTGGTAGATGTGTAATCAATGGACTAAGAAACTTCTTTTGTGTTACAATTAGTGAATGTGTATGTGTGTACAGATGTATGCAACTATCCACATTTGCGTGCACATGCACATATGATTGGCATATGTGGGAAAGAAAAGAGGAAGTCAGTACACATACTGCAGAAGGAAAGTGATGTAAACTTATTTTATCAATTTTAAAACTAAATTAATCTCACCAACTTCCTACCATTACGTAAAGTCACCCATCACAGAACCAAAAATAAAAAATCTTAGCTCAAATATAAGTTCTCAGGGATATTCAACCTATACATCTGCTTCATATAACTAAATTGTTATTTCTTTCATGGTCCTACATATGCTATTTCTTCCTTACAAAGTGCATTATCCATTTATCCTTTTTTTTTTAAAGGATGTACTCTATTTTATATTTTTTTAAAGATTTAATTTTATTTATTTTTGGCTGCGTTGGGCCTTTGTTGCTGTGCACGGGCTTTCTCTAGTCAAGCGGGGGCTTCTCTTGTTGCGGAGCATGGGCTCTAGGTGTGTGGGCTCAGTAGTTGTGGCATGCAGGCTCTAGAGCGCAGGCTTGGTAGTTGTGGTGCACGGTCTTAGTTTCCCCGCAGCATGTGGGATCTTCCCGGACCAGGGATCGAACCTGTGTCCCCTGCATTGGCAAGCGGATTCTTATCCACTGCGCCACCAGGGAAGTCCCTATCCATTTATCTTTAACATTTAAAATTCTTCAAAATTTTGTGCAAAATCCACAAACTCAATTTTTTTTTAAAACCCTTTAGCCAAACCATTCATTCTATTCTCTGCATCCTAAGCACACATCAAACTTCCTTGTTGTGTTAATTTGCATTTGTATACTGTGACAGGGAGAATTCTAAAGATGGTCCCCCAAGATTCCAGTCCACTGGTTGTTCAGTCAAACACTAATTTATGTCCTCCTGGTGAAGATTTTACAGAAGTAATTAAAGTCTCAAGTCAGTTTATCTTAAGATATGGAGATTATCTGGGTGGGCCCAACTCAATCAGGTGAGAAGCTAAACAGAAGACTTTCTCTGCATGTGCAGAAGTCAGAGAGAGATGTGCTCCTGCTGGCTTAAAGGAAGAAGAAATAAAGTACCATGTTGTGGGATGACTTACGAGTATGAGACCTTTAAGAGATGAGAGCCACCTCTACCTGAAAGCCAGCAAGAAAATGGGGCCTCAGTCCTACAAACACAAGAAAACAAATTCTAGCAACAGCCACTGTGTTTAGTAAAGGACCTACCCAAGCCTCAGATAACCATTGTAGTTTTAGCTAATCCCTTGATTTCAGCTTGTGGGACCTGAGCAGAGAACACAGCCATGCTCTATTGGACTTTTGACATATTGCACTGTGAGATAGTAAGTGGGCATTGTTTTAAGCCATTGAGTTTATGCTTATTTGGTATGGTAGCAATAGGAAACTAACAAATATATGTAATCATTTCATGTGTTGTCCTCTTTACAAATAAAGCTTAAAGTTCCTTGACATCAGGAATTACTTTTGCTTACTGTATATTTATGCTAAACATAATGATTAAACATTCTACTACCTGAGCATGTTTTTAACCATAATTATCTAGATCAAATAAAATATTTTATTCATGGCATCATCATCATTGCTATCATAGAATCAAAAAATTTTGTTTTACCAATTTCAGGAAAAAAAAGAGCACTCTAGTAAATGCTATCAATATTCAGCCCAGATCACCTGTGATATGCTCCTATCCTCCAGCTTCCACAAGCTTAGCCCTATAAAATAAAATATTTTATGGCAGAAGAAGAAATAAAATTTAAACATAAAAAATTTTCTCTGCTCTTTGGCCTCCTCTTTCCCCTCTACTGTGCACTGTGTATCTGCATCGACCAAACCTCCCCCATCGGCAGGAATACCTGCTCAACCATAAACAAACAACATTCCTTCTGAATCTTGAAAGGGGCCATGATGACGCATGACCCACCACTCCCTAGATTGTGTAAACTGTCAATAGTAAGTCATTTAATGTACAGCCCTCTGTCTCAAAAACTTATATAAATGTGCTTTGACTTTTAAATGGTGGAACAGTTCTCAGAGCTTTCTGAGAGGCTGTTCTTGGGTTATAATCCTAATATGGCTTGAATAAAATTTTCATTTCTTTCTTAGATTGACTGATTAATTTTTTGTCGACAGTCCTAAGTGGGTACCTCTAACCTTCTTCAGAGAACTTCCCTTGGGCTACTGTAGCTGTTCAAAGCCTGAAGTGCCTGAAAGTTTATGTGCCCTGTAGCAAGTCCAAGCCAATGCCCATGTAGTATGGGAGTTTAAAAGTCTAGCTCCATTGCCTCAAATAGTCTAAAAACTCAGTGGTGCAATTTCAGTTCTTGAGAACCACAAGTATGAGGGTGAGGCTTGAGCTTTGACTGAAATGTCACTTTTATTTAGGGTGACTGATTCTCTGTTCTGTTTCTCCTACTCCATTACTTCTTTTTTCCCCTGGGATCATTTCCTTAACAAACCACATACCCATGAATCCTCCAACACTTAGCAACAATTCACAAGCAGCTACCCATGACAATTATCAAATGAATGAATGGAAGAAGCACTATTGAATGGATGCAAAATGGTAAAGGACTAAAGGAAAAAAGTTGAAAATTTTATTGTGAGAATAAAATTTCACAAAATCGGTTTATTAATTAAGATAGCATTTGATTTCAGATGCTCCTCAGAGTAAGAAAAACTGATGCCAAAAACTCAGCCTCTGTGCACTGGTGCCAAATTGAATCTTGGAGACAGAGTTTTGGGTGAAGTAAAAAAGAATAGTTTTATTGCTTTGCCAGGCAAAGGGTGACACAGAGGGCTTGTGCCCTGAAAAACTGTGTGTCCCAACCTGGAGGGATTTGGTGAGGAGTTTAATAGTAATGGTTCAAGGGCGGGGCTGCTGGTAAGGATCAGGGTGTGTGCAGAACCTGCACGCCTTTAATCTGGCCTCAGGTGGTCTCCTCCCTGTCTCTGCATCCCTCCCTTCCCTGATTAGCAATTGTTCGAATCTGCCTTTTGGAATTCAGGGAAGGTCATGGAGGCTGGCTGGAAATGGGGGACACGGAAAGGCTTCCGTGCCCAGGAGCTCCACAGGGTCCTGCTCAGTTTCATAACCAACACATACATAATTGACTTGACCACATTCTTCCATGAAGCACATGATACAGAAATTTAACAAGTTATACTGCATGGCTACATGGGCACTTTATACATTGGTATCATTATTAAAAATATGTTAAAAAAGAAAAGGGACATGCAGATGGTAATACTAATACTGTATGTTTTAATATTATATTTTAATTTTAAATGAATTATAATTTAATTTCTAGTAAATAAAAATAAATTTATATTTATTTTACATATTATGCCATAATATATCATTATAAATTATAATAAATATTGTTAAATTTAAAAAACTTAAAGTTAAGTAAAATATTTTATTTTAGTAAAAGTATTTCCTGGAATATAGGATAATTTATGGTACCTCATCAGGAAACAATGGTAACATTTATGGATTTCCTATGCCAATCTGTACAGAAAGGAACAATTAGTGGTAAGGAATTTATTCCAAAAATACTCAATATTAGAGTGACAGTAAAATTAAAAGGCACATGACACCATGGTTTTCAACTCCATTCTGGGATTTAAATAACACTTCTGGCATAAATGATTTAGATTGTTTCTACTCGGCATAAATCAGGATGGACATTCCTGATGACAACAAGGAGGATGATCTGGCGTGGATGTAGATAAAAGTGGTGGTAATGTGCTTGTACTATTTGTGTCAGATACTGTTTTGAATACATAATGTGCACTATCTCATTTCTATAAATCCTCTTAACAGTCTCAGAGAGCAGACGGTAATATCTTCCTCGGACTTTATGATAACAAGGCCCTGAAAAGTCATTAATTGTTTAAAGTCCCACAAGTAGAAAACTGTGGGGCTAGGTTCAAGTTCAACCTGCCTGAAACAAAGCTATGTTCTTAGTCACTGCATGAAAATGGTTAGTTTCCAGACCTGTGGCTGCACAGATGCTTAAATTTAGGAGGTCTGAATAAAACCATATAGACAATGATGAATGTCAACACTTATAACCTTTTTGCACTAACTTATTTTCTCAACTTTATCATTAACTAACATGCATTTTAATAATTTCTAGCTGTTCTAAAAATATGCAACTGTATATGTTCATAGTAAAAAGTAGTTTGAACAGTAGCATTTTTTGGAAGCTATAAATATTCTCCTGGTTCCCAGGAAGAAAACACATTTGATTTAAATGCTCCCCAGAGGAAAGAATAACCAATACTTACAAAACTGACTTGACCAAATACTTCTATGGAGCACATGATAAATTCTTACAAAATTCTTACAAAGTTCGAAGAACAAAAGGTACTCTAGTTCTCGAAGTACTAAGAAATGCTATAAAATGTGACTATGAGAAGATATTCTGGCCAATTTCTGTCTAATGCTGATTCACATATGATTCTCACGTACAAACTCTTGATAGTTCAGTGTAATAAATGAAATGATAAATACCATAATACATAGGAAGACATATCCAGAATGCACTATTTAGTTTTTATGCTTTTCATGTTCAGACCCATCCAATACTTATTAACGATTTCTTCTTCCCACCCCAACTCTGTACTTTAAAATATTCCAAATTTACATAAGAGTTGAAGACTAGAACAGGAAACACATATTCCTCCATTAGTTCACCAGTTGACATTTTGCCATATCTACTTTCTCCCTTACTCTCTCGTCTTCTTTCATTTGTGATTTATTTTCTTAAGGTATTTTCATGTGTGCATGTGCACACGTGCACACACACACAGGCACATACACCCCTAAATATTCAGCATGCATCTTCTAAGAAAAAAAAGTCTCCTATATAACAGTAATTCCATCATTACAACCGACACATTTAACAATTACATAACAACATCATCTAAATTACAGTCCATGTTCAAGAGTCCCAATAATGTCAGGATTACCCACTGAATTTAGGCTCCTTTAATCCAGGATAGTCCCCCAACCTTGTTTGGGTCCTTCACGGCACTGACATTTTTTAAGAGTTGAGGCCAGTTATCTGAAATCTCTGGTTGTCCCTTCATGACAAGAGGAGTTTAAACTTTTCTGCAAGAAAACTGTATATGTACTGTGGTATAGTTCTCAGTGTGTCCCAGAAGCACAGCAGGTCAGAGTGCCAAGTTATTTGGGATGCTAAGTTTGGTCATCTGGTTATGGTGGTGTCCACCAGATGTCTTCATGTTAAAGCTAGCTTTCTCCCTCAGTAGTTAATAACTAACCTCTACGTGAAACTTTGAGACTGTGTGAACATTCATTTCCTTATCAGCCTTTTCCTTAGTAGTCTGCATATAAAGTATACACTCTGTGTTTGGGTTGTATAAAACCCTTTGGAAGGGCTCCTCCAAGCAGCTAGGTCAGTGGTTCTCAGGGCTAAACACTACTGAGCCAGATCCCCAAACTGAAAAGTGCAGTGCAGGACAGCAGCATCAGAAGACGGAAAAGAAAACAGGTGCTTTTTATAGCAGTATGAGGAAGTGAGTGTGTAAACTGGCTCTATGTCCTATAAATACAAATTTATAGAACCAGTATATCTGCTTTCAAGTAACACAGTCAGAAATTATTGCCTTTTTCTACATACTTCAGGCCATGCACATAGTCCTCTGGTGGAGAACTATAGGAAATCACCTCCTTTACACTCCTCCAAGGGATTAAGAATAGCAGTCTTTCAGAACCACATGAAACTAAGAATTATGAAGATAATTCATCTTATTCACTACAAATCAATTATTCTTATGTTAATAATTTTAATATGCATCCTTTTTATATAACTTCATTTCTAAAAACATTGTATTAATCTTTTGTCAGTTCCCATTTTATAGGATTTAAGTTATCCAACAAAATCATGTGGCTACTTCTGCTAAAGATTCTATGACAAAAATCACAGTATAAATCAGTACTCAATAGATGTCATTGATTTACAGTTGGGATGATAGTTCTAATATCATGATTCTAAAAATATACACTTCTAATGACTACATTTGCATAGCATGGATGCTTTCAATCTCCTATTAAACACAGAAAATCAGGGTTATGAGACACTGCCTTTATAATTCCCATGCCTTAGAGTGTTTTGTTGTTTCTTTTATATAAATAAAGTAATTAAAGAATGATCATTCAGATCTGTTTCAGATTAGAATACTTTATTAGCACAGTTTCTGAATGAAATTTAAGAGCTATATAAATTAGTAAATCATTTAAAAATACTACTATGAAAGTGAAAATGTATTTACTTCAATTTTATTTGTAAAGATTTCAGTTATTTAATATATTGTTCTAAGGTCTGTGTAATTTTTAACCAAAACTGATATATAGAGATACTAATATTTACTTTCAATCAGTTTATCAGTTTAATCCTAGGTAAGTATTAATAGTTTTTGATTGTTGCAATATTCAAACACATCTCAAAATCTTGATGGTACCACAATTCATTTTTTTAGTCAGTAATAAAGTATGAGTTTTTGAAGTATTTATTTTTATTGAATTGAAGCAGACTCAAAAGTTTCCTGATAATAGTGCAACTCTCATTCACTTGTATTTTAATACCCTCATGATATTATTTTCGGCTTCTATTTCCTCTTATTAAAAAATGATACTTCTGGATACTACAATTATGAACTATCCCTGAAGCTGCAGTGGTACTTATTACATCAGTGCTAAGGCTGTTTGCATCAAATGAATGTTTAAATATTGGGTTGAACCATATGAAATTGCCAACTGTGTAAATGGCAATTTAATTTGATTCATCTAATACAATTGTCTCCCCAATATACTGCACACACACACAGACTTGATGCACACATAAATACCACATCCCTCTCCCCAGGCCCCGGCACACAATACTGTCTTAATTCTATTTTCCATTTCTCCTCATTGCCAGATTGTAGGAAAGAAGTCACTATCTTTCCTATGAGGGGAAAGTAAACAAACAAAAACATCATTTAAAGGTAAAAACAAACATCAATCACTCAAAAAATTTTAATTTACAGTAGAGAATAACCGATACAATGCCAATGATGATTTTAAGCACCATGATTTTGAAGTTTAATGACATGATGAGTATATGTAACACATTAGAGAAGGTATGTAAAGTCTCACCATTTATCATTCAGTCATTAACTGGGTAACAATAACACTCAAATTTTATATCTGTCTTTCCCCATCATTAGTGAAGATAATGACCCTTATCCTTGTCTTTCCAAATTATGTTAGGATTAGGGTTGAAATTTTGAAGCTTTATAGTAAATATTTGTGATAAAGGGCTTAGTAACTGCAGTATTTTATTGCTTTCCAATAGCATATAAAGTACTGTGATGGCCTACTGAAAATATGTATCATAACATTGTGATATTCTTTATATCTTTCTGCTATTAACTACAGTTCTGTTCCTATACAAATTAATGAAAGACAGATCTTGTGTTCAAAAAGAAGTTCAACTGAACGTGGCTTTAATTCATAGAAATAGGGTCAGAGCAAGAGGAAGGGGCAAGGCTCCAGGATGTGGTTTCTAGGAGCAAACCTCTAGTCTTAATATGATTGTGTGTCTAAACTTTCTCCACAAGGCAACTCAACCAAAAATTAAGGGTGACAAAACCAGCAGTGGCAATGAATGGTTAATGGAGAGTTCACTGCTAACACTGCTTCATTGATACACCACAAGTTTTTCTATAGGGCTAAATAAACTCATAAATAGGAGAAGGAAAAGAAAAAATTCTGGGTCAACCCTTTGAAAATGCTTTATATTATGAAATTTACTACCACCAACATCACCATCCAAAACAAATGCTTATTACTATCCATCTACTATTTAAGTAAAAATGTAAAATTAATGGAATGATTTTGAATGACTGTCTTTGCTTCAGAGAAAGTTATTACAGAAAACAAATTTTGTTCAGGAAGCTTTCTAAAGCAGACTGTACTACTCACATTTATTTAAGATATTTCTCAGTTTAATAACTAGCAGCAAATATGCACATGCAAAATTACTTTCACACACAAGTGTTAATTAATGTTTATTTAAATATGTAATGCTTACTATAGATAGTATATTTAAGTTAGGTCAATTGATGAGACAAGTAAATTTTAATTTGGGTGCAGTAATGTATATTTATAATGATAGAATTCATCCATGATGTAAAACATTAGAATGTCTCTATCACAATTCATTTTGTTAATGAGGAATGAAGTCCCAGAGTTTTAATTTCTTTCATTTATTTTCAAGAATCAAAGCAGGCTCAAATATTCCTGATGATAATGTGACCCTCACTCATTTATCTTTCTATATCCCTTCTTTAGTGGGAGGAAAAAACAGAGTAGAGCTATAGCTACTCTTCTAGGTACTGCAATAACTCAGAATATATGTTATCTGCAGGCCGTAAAGTCACTGTTATTTATGAAAATTACTAATTCTAGCTAATATACATTAACTAATTTAGTGCCTCAATATAGATTTTTGGTTTAATCTAAAACTTCCTAAATCCACTGAAGTATGTTGCATAAGTGAAAGTCTTCCATTGATTTGTATCACAGCAAAATAAGGGCAGAGAATTATTTTTTTAGATCACATAAGAGATCTGTAGATATTCATCAAGTATAGAAATATATATCCATTTAGCAATAACTTAAATTTATATGTTATTTTCACATGAATCATCTCAGTTGCTGGATACCCAATAATCTGGTAAAATAAGCATAAACTGCAATTTCTATAAAACATTTGAGAAACCTGGATATCATAGAGCCTATTTTAAGTATTTTCAAACATTACCTTTGATTAATATCTACCAATATATATTTTCTTTTCAAGAAAGCGTTCCTGGAGAAAAATACTATAATCTATTGTTAACAAAGTTCAAAATGTAGTTTCTAGGAATGAAACGTGACAAAAAGGAGAAATTGCCAATCCCTAAACATATTTATGTTTGGGCGAAACCCCATATGTATGTGTATGTATTTTATGTAGGTGTATGTGTACACTCTAAATTTACAAATTTTTTCTTTGTCTGTAAATAACTATCATTACAGAGAGATACAAAGGCAAAATCTAAACTTTAAGTATTTGGAAAGCTATATAGAATACTTTAAGACAGTACTAAATAGTACTGCCTTCATGCCCAAAGAGTAGAAATGTGATCTATGGTAGACTGCTCTGGTAACATGATCAGCCTTATGACACCTAATAAAGCTGAGTCTGAAAATTATTTGTAAACTGTATGATCCAATAGCTTTTCTTCTGTTTGCATCCTTACATCTTTAATGGTTAATCCCAAAGAATTCTGAGCACAGGCAAAAGCCAGTAAATATATTATGTGAATCAATATCAGTATCCTGCTGGTAACCTAAAACTAAGGCTCCCTCTGTGCTGACATAAACTCATATGAACACAGTAAGCTCATTTTCATTAAACTATTCCTTCATATGCATAATGCATTTTATTTTAAGGCAGGCATGATCTAGCTAAAACACAGGCTAGGTAATACTTATAGAATATCCCCCTTTTATCTCTTAGAAGATTTTTGGATTTTTTAATGAACATAACAAAAAGAAGTCATAGTTACACCTGAAATACCTGGAATCAAGCTATTTTGTTGAAGAAGCTTTTAGGAACAAACAGTAGCACAGGCTAAGGTCAGAGCAGGCTTAACAAGTTATTAAAGCAAGTCGTCACTGACTTCTGTGTCATAATAGAGCTCCCCCTGATAGAAACCCCTATTAAAATACATTTCCCAACCATTCAGTCAAATGTCTCTGAAATCCCACCATGTGTGTGTTCTCATTGATTAGAGCAATGCTAAAGATGTATTGATTATAAATTTGTAGCTTGAAGGTTAAATGTTGATGCCTAAGCAAGGGAATGAGATCAGTTAGGCTGTAACAAATGACTCCAGCAGCTTGGTCAGCTTGAGAAGCCAGAAGATGGTCTGGCATCAGTTTCAGAGGGACTACAATTGCAGATGGTGGGATTACCCAGGGACTCCTGACCATATAGAAGTGGCTTAGAAGGGAGATTAAAAAATAAAATTAACTGGGAACTACGATGTGCCAAGTATAGCATAAGGCAGCCTTATCTCACTTAATTTTTAAAAGATAAATGATCTTTTCCAGACTATTCCCGTTGGATGTAAGGCCAATGATAGGAAAATAGACAAACTATGTTTGTATTGCATTGTTTTGTTGCTTTCCAATAAGAGGTCAGTGACATGTATCCAAAATATCTCTGCTCAATGTCAATTATAGACTTGCAATGGTAAAATTATCAGCAGATTTCCATCATCTTTGAAAACAGTTCCTGATCCCTGGGCTGTGGATACCTGAGGGGCAGTGGAAACACAGCAAACAGTTTTGGTTCTGTATTGCCTTATGAACATCAAACAGTCTGACAAACAATTTGCTTAAAACTTTTTTTTTTTAAATAAATTTATTTATTTATTTTTGGCTGTGTTGGGTCTTCGTTGCTGCACACGGACTTTTCTCTAGTCGCGGCGAGTGGAGGCTACACTTCGTTGCAGTGCACAGGCTTCTCATTGCAGTGGCTTCTCTTGTGTGGAGCACAGGCTCTAAGCATGTGGGCTTCAGTAGCTGTGGCACATGGGCTCAGTAGTTGTGGCTCGTGGGCTCTAGAGCACAGGCTCAGTAGTTGTGGTGCACGGGCTTAGCTGCTTCGCAGCATGTGGGATCTTCCCCGACCAGGGCTCAAACCCGTGTCCCTTGCCTTGGCAGGCGGATTTTTAACCACTGCACCACCAGGGAAGTTCCCCTAACACATGTTTTTAAACATAATCTTACAGATGTCAATGTATGCTCTAATAGTTAATAAAATGAAATTTTTACTTTAAAGAGATGCTGAATTTAAAGTAACTTTTGGTCATATGTTTTCTCATGTAGAGGATCTGGTAAATGGTTTGAGGTTAAAAGAGTCTGCAGTACTTGAAAAGTATGAAACCACTGCTCTTCAGTTGGAATGAAGGCTAGGATAGAGCACAGGAGGATCCCATTAGTTTATGTAAGACTGAGATAAAGATCATTTAAAGTGCATGGAAGATCACTGTACCTTCAAGCCCAAAATTAGAATTCTTAACTACATTTTGCATCTCAACAGGGGTGAAATGAATTTAACTTCCGGCAATTGATGCTTTTTTTTGGTAGACCTTTCTGATAATTATAAGAAAGCACTAAGTCTAGCAAGTCACTGAAAAAGGTCAGATGTGAAAGTTTACAAACACCCAAGTGATCAATGGTTACAAAATCCAGTTGGAGACTGACTCTCATGGCTACAGGGAATAGGTTATTAAAATCATGGAGCTAAGATTTACTGCTGAACTGAGAAATTGGAAAATAATCACTTAAACACTGAAGTTAACAGTTATCAAGAGAATAACAGAGAGTACAGGTGGGAGAAAGAGAGGCATCAAAAAGAATATAAAACCAAATCAGAGCTTCCCTGGTGGCGCAGTGGTTGAGAGTCCGCCTGCCGATGCAGGGAACACGGGTTCGTGCCCTGGTCCGGGAAGATCCCACATGCTGCGGAGTGGCTGGGCCCGTAAGCCATGGGCCTGCGCGTTCGGAGCCTGTGCTGCGCAACGGGAGAGGCCACAACAGTGAGAGGCCCGCGTACCGCAAAACAACAACAAAAAATCAATTTGTACACCCATTTCAAACAATTGAAAGATAAGGTTTGAAGTTTTACTACTCACTACAACGGTTTTATTTAGGAATTTAGTAAGATATATGGTATGTTATTAACAAAAAAAATATAAGAAATACTCATTAATCACAACAAACAAGAAAAAAGTCCTACCATTTTTGAAACCATGTACTGATTAGAAACAGAACGTGACTTGCGTTATCAAGACTTGAAGGTCTTTTTTTTAAATACTAAATTTTTCAGAGGTTTAAAGCCAGCTACAGAGATTGGTCTATGAATGCATAGGGTCCTACTCACATGCATATATGATGCTTTTTTAGTTCTTTCAGAGGATTTTAGATGTCCTACATTGTCATCAATCCTATTATTTATTCTATCAAAAATGACTCTTGGGCTTCCCTGGTGGCACAGTGGTTGAGAGTCTGCCTGCCAGTGCAGGGGACACGGGTTCGAGCCCTGCTCTGGGAAGATCCCACATGGCACGGAGCGGCTGGGCCCGTGTGCCACAGCTACTGAGCCTGCGCGTCTGGAGCTTGTGCTCCACAATGAGAGGCCGCGACAGTGAGAGGCCCGCGCATGGCGACGAAGAGTGGCCCCGCTCACCGCAACTAGAGAGAGCCCTCGCACAGAAACGAAGACCCAACACAGCCAAAAATAAATAAATAAATTTTAAAAAGACTCTTTTTTTCCATCCATCCCATTTTTATTCATTCTAACTCCCACTCCTGTAGATCCTGTACCTCTTCACAGCATCAATCTGGTAGAGTTTATTTACTGCTCTGACTTCTGCATTTTCTCCCTTCATAGTCACTTTGTTCTTCAAAATCTTATCATTTCCATCTGGTTAGAAATTCCTTGAAGGCAGAGACCAGCACACAGCACATAAAAGTTACTTGGAAATTTTGAATGCAATATGGAATTAGATATATGGATGGATGGATGGATGGAAGGATGCATGAAGGATGGACAGACAGATGAAGAGAGCGTTGACACCCTCATTTAAGAAAAATTTGAAATACCAGAAAAGATTGTTTGTAGTCATCAGCAAGGACCCCCCCAAAGTGTAACCTTCAGCCTCACAGGAGGCTGCATGAGTAGGACGTAACTTCAGGCTAGGTGGCTGAGACAGACTTTGTAGGAGGTGAAAAATAGAGGCAGTCAGCTGACAACACTCCACATAGTTGGACAACATGTCCTACCTTGAAGACGCACTGGGAGGTGCAGCTCATGTCTTCCACACTAATCAACTTTTTTTTAATTGTGAAAGAAAACACATAACACTGATTTACCCTCAACAATTTTCAAGCATACAGTACAGTACTGTTAACTCTGTGCACAGTATTGTACAACAGATCTCTAGAACTTTTTCATCTTGCATGACCCAAACTCTATACCCATTGAACAACTGTTTCCCTTTCCCGCATACCCTAGCAATCAACATTCTACTTTGTTTCAATGAGTTTATTTTAGATATCTTAAAGAAGTGCAATCATGCATTATTTGTCTTTCTGTGATTGAGTTTTTTACTTAGTATAATGTTTGCAGGTTTCGTCCATCATGTAGCATATGCCAGGAATTATTTTTTTCAGGCTGAATAACATTCTACTCTATTTATATACCACATTTTCTTTATACATTCATCCATCAATGCACTTTTGGGTTGCTTCCACATCTTATCTGTTATGGATAATGCTGCATGAATATGGGTGAACAAATATCCCTTCAGAATTCTGTTTTTAATCCTTTTGGATATATACCAAGAAGTGGGATCATATGGTAGTTTTATTTTTTGAGGAAACTCCATACTCTTTTCCATAGTGGCTACACCATTTTACAATCCCTCCAACAGTGCACAATTCCAATTTCTCCACGTCCTCAATGAAACTTCTTTTTTTAAACCAGTGGCAATACTGATGGGTGTAAGGTGATATCTCATTGTGGTTTTGATTTGCATTTCCCTAGTGATTAGTGATGTTCAACATTTTTTCATATTTTTTTGGCCGTTTATCCTTTTTGGAGAAACATCTATTAAAATTTTTTGGCAATTTTTAAATCAGATTATTTGGTTTTCTGTTGTTGATTTGCAGAAGTTTTGAAAATATATTCTGGATATTAACACCTTATCTGGTAGATGGTCTGTGAATACTTTCTCCCATTTTTTAGGCTGACTTTTCACTCTGTTGATTACTTCATTTGCTGTGCAAAAATTATGAATTTTGATGTAGTCCCATTTGTCTATTTTTGCTTTTGTTGTCTGTACTTTTTGGAGTAATAGCTCAGAAACCATTGCACACTCCAATGTCATGAAGGTTTTCTCCTATTTTTCTTCAAGGAGTTTTATAGTTTCAAATCTTACATTCAATTCTTACGGTCTTCAGTTGATTTAGGGTTCATTTTTTTATACAGTGTAAGATAAAAGCCCTTCATTTTTTTTGCATGTTTACCCAGTTTTCCCAACACCATTTGTTGAAAAGACTATCCTTTCCCAATTGTTTAGTCAATGGCAGCATTTTCAAAGCTCGCTTGATATAAGGGTTGCTTTCTGAGCTGTCTTTTCTGTTCCTTTGGTCTATTTATCTGTCTATATGCCAGTATTATACTGGTTTGATTACTGTAGCTTTGTACAATATGTTTTGGAATCAGGAAGTAGGAGGCCTCCAGCTTTGTTCTTTCTCAAGATTCTTTTGGCTATTTGGGATCCTTTGAGATTTCATATAAATTTTAGGATTTTTTTTTCTATTTCTGCACAAAATGCCAATGAACTCTTGTTTTTATTGACATTTTTTTTAGAGCAGTTTTAGCTTCATAGCAAAATTAAGAGGATGATACAGAGGTTTCCCATATATCCCCTGCTTCCAAACATGTATACCCTCCCCTGTTATCAAAATCTCTTACCAAAGGATACATTTATTATAATTGATAGACCTATGATGATACACCATAATCACCCAAAGTCCAGTTTATCTTATTTACTTGGTGTTATACATTCTGTGAGCTTGGACAAATATATGACACGTATCCATCAAATCCTGACTAATACATTACCTCTCTAATGTGAAATGCCCCAAATTATAGAAAAAATAATTATAATCAATGACTATAGAATTTAAAGCATGTTTGATGGGGAAGCGATATACAGTAGAGATATGGGGTGCCAGTAATGTTCTATTTCCTGACAAGAGTTGTGGATACGGGAGGGTTTATTTGACAATATGATTTGTTAAAATGTTTTGAGTCATTTTCTCTATGTTGTTTCAAGGAAAAAAACTTTTAAAAATAAGCAAAAAAAAATTCAACAGACGGACAGTAAACCAAGATGTCCTTAATTCATACTCCTCTGTAGTAGAAAATTAAAATTAGTATGGTTTCCACTAAGTATAAATTTGTAAGTGATTGGAAATTTCTTTGCCAATGTGAAATTATTTCTGGGAGTTTAGAATTGGGATTTTAGCATAAATATATCCCTACATTATTCCTAAACCAAGATTATAATCAAAAGCCATAGACAAAACACATAGACATTAGGTTTATAGCTAATCTCAGTGGTCAATGGAGGAAGACCCCAATAGGCCCTACCTGATGTATCCGAACAAAGCTGACTCTTTTTTTTACTAATAATGGATCAACAAAACCAAGTAACACATCTGGAGGAATTTGAAATGCAGAATGAACAAACCTAGAAGCCAGGATATGTTTAAAAGCAAATATAAATATTCAATACATTCTGGGTTTGCACTATGAATGAATGGAGTTTCCAAAAGATGAAAACATCCCAGAGTATTGCTCTTCTTAATCCTTAAGCCAGCTCTGAATAACTCAAAAGTTGCTTATAGCTATGGGGTAGTGTTCCTTAGATGTACTTAGCTCACTTTACATATTTTAAAAATGTATTTTTAATCCACATATCGTAGAATGGCACATAAGAACCAGGTATGGCTTTGTTTACTTTTTGTCTTCTAATATTTTAAGCATTGAAATATAGTTGATTTCCAATACTGTGTTAGTTTTAGGTGTACAACAAAGTGATTCAGTTATACATATATACATTTTTTTCAGATTCTTTTCCATTATAGGTTATTACAAGATATTGAATATAGTTCCCTGTGCTATACAGTAAATCCTTTTGCTTATCTATTTTAGATATAGTAGTATGTATCTGTTGATCCTGAACTCCTAATTTATATATCCCCCTCCCCATTCCCCTTTGGTAACCATAAGATTGTTTCCTATGTCTGTGAGTCTGTTTATGATTTGTAAACAAGTTCATTTGTATTTATTTTTTAGATTCCACATGTAAGTGATATATTTGTCTTCCTCTGTCTGAATTATTTCTCTCTTTATGATAACCTCTAGGTTCATCCATATTGCTGCAAATGGCAATATTTCATTCTTTTTTATGGCTGAGTAATATTCCACTACAAACACAGACACAGACACACAGACAGACAGACACACACACACACACACGTATATGCCACATTTTCTTTACCCATTCATCTGTTGATAGATACTTAGGTTGCTTCCATATCTTGGCTATTGTAAACAGTGCTGCTATGAACATTGGGGTGCATATATTTTTTTGAATTAGAGTTTTCATCTTTTCTGGATATATGCCCAGGAGTGGGATTGCTGGATCATATGGTAACTCTACTTTTAGCTTTTTAAGGAACATTCATACTGGTTTCCATAATGGCTGTACCAATTTACATTCCCACCAACAGTGTAGGAGGGTTCCCTTTTCTCCACACTTTCCCCAGCATTTATTATTTGTAGACTTTTTGATGATAGCCATTCTGACCCGTGTGAGGTGACACCTCACTATAGTTTTGATTTGCATTTCTCTAATAATTAGCAATGTTGAGCATCTTTTCATGTGCCTGTTGGCCATTTGTATGCCTTCTTTGGAGAAATGTCTTTTTAGGTCTTCTGCCCATTTTTGATTGCGTTATTTTTTGTTATTGAGCTGTATGAGCTGTTTGTATATTTTGGAAATAAACCCTTTGCTGGTCACATCGTTTACAAATATTTTCTCCCAGTCTGTAGGTTGTTTTTTCATTTGGTTGATGGTTTCCTTTGCTGTGCAAAAGCTTGTAAGTTTGATTAGGTCCCATTTGTTTATTTTTGCTTTTATTTCTTTGCCTTGGGAGACTGACCTAAGAAAATAATGCTGTGACTTATGTCCTAGAATGTTTTACCTATGTTCTCTTCTAGGAGTTTTATGGCATAGTGTCTTATACTTAAGTTTTTAAACCATTTTAAGTTTATTTCTGTAAATGATGTGAGGGAGTGTTCTAACTTCATTGATTTACATGAGGCTGTCCAGCTTTCCCAATATCACTTGCTGAAGAGACTTTTTCTCCATTGTATATTCTTGCCACCTCTGTTGAAGATAAACTGACTATAGGCGTGTAGGTTTATTTCTGGGCTCTCCATTCTGTTCCATTGATCTATATGTCTGTTTTTGTGCGAATACCACATTGTTTTGATTACTGTGTAGTATCCTCTGAAGTCTTGGGAGGTTATGCCTCCAGCTTAGTTCTTTTTCCTTAGGATTGTTTTGGCAATTCTGGGTCTTTTATGGTTCCATATGAATTTTAGGATTATTTGTTCTAGTTCTATGAAAAATGTCATGGGTAATTTGATAAAATCACATTAAATCTGTAGATTGCTTTTGGTATTATGGCCATTGTAACAATATTAATTCTTCCAATCCAAGAGCATGGGATATCTTTCCATTTCTTTGAATCAATTTCCTTTATCAATGTTTTATAGTTCTCAGTGTATAAGTCTTTCACCTCCTTGGTTAGGTTTATTCCTATCCTAAGTTGTTTTTTTGGTCAATCTTAAACAGATTATTTTACTTTCTCTTTTTGATATTTCACTGTTAGTGTAAAGAAATGCTACAGATTTCTGTATATTAATCTTGTATTCTGCTATGTTGCTGAATTCATTTATTAGTTCTAATAGTTTTTGTGTGGAGTCTTTAGGGTTTTCTACATAAAGTACCCTGTCATCTGCATGTAATGACAATTTTACCTCTTCCCTTCCAATTTGGATGTCTTTTATTTCTTTTTCTTGTCTGACTTCTGTGGCTAGGACATGTAATACTATGTTGAATAGAAGTGTTGAAAGTGAGCATCCTTGTCTGTTCCAGAATTTGGTCAGAAGACTTTCAGCTTTTCAACTTTGAGTATTATATTAGCTGTGAGTTTGTCATAAATGGCTTATATTCTGTTGAGATATACTCCTTATATACCCACTTTGGTAAGTTTTTATCATGAATTGATGTTGATTTTTATCAAATAGTTTGTCTACATCTAGTGAGATGATCATGTGGTTTCTGTCTTTTCTTCTGTTGATGTGGTGTATCACATTAATTGATTTGCATATGTTGAACCATCCTTGTGACTCTGGGATGAAGCCAACTTGATCATGCTTTATGATCCTTTTTATGTGTTATTGGATTTGGTTTGCTAATATTTTGTTGAGGATTTCTGCATCTATATTTATCAAAGATATTGGCCTGTAATTTCCTTTTTTTGTAATGTCTTTGTCTGGTTTGGTATTAGGGCGATGGTGGCTTTATAGAATGATTATGGGAATGTTCCCTCCTCTTCAATCTTTTGAAATAGTTTGAGAAGGACAGGTATAAGTTTTTCTTTGTATGTTTGATAGAATTCCCCAGTGCAGCCATAGACTCCTGGACTTTTGTTCGTAGGGAGTTTTTTTAAATTACAGATTCTATTTCACTTCTAGTGATCAGTCTGTTCAAATTATTTGTTTCTTCTTGACTCAGTTTTGGCAGACTTTATGTTTCTAGAAACTTGTACATTTCTTCTAGGTTGTTCATTTTGTCCAGTTATTGGATTTCTGTGGTATCAGTTATTATTTCTCCTTTTTAATTTCTTATTTTATTTGGTTCCTCTTTCCTTCTTGGTGAGCTTGGGTAGAGGTCTGTCAATTTTATTTATCCCTTAAAAAAACCAACTCTTGGATTTATTGATTTTTCTATTGTTTTTATCTCTTATTTATTTCTTCTCTGATCTTTGTTATTTCCTTCCTTCTGCTGAATTTGGGTTTTGTTTGTTCTTATTTTTCTAATTATTTTAGGTGGCAGGTTAGGTTATTTATTTGAAATTTTTCTTGTTTTTTGAAGAAGGCCTGTATTGCTATGGACTTCCCTCTTAGAACTGGTTTTGCTGTGTTCCATAGATTTTGTGAGGTTGTGTTTTCAATGTCATTTGTCTCCAGATATTTTCTGATTTCCTCATTGACCCATTTATTTTATAGTAGCATGTTGTTTAGTCTCCCATAATCTTTTTCTCATTTTTCTTTCTGTGGTTGATTTCTAGTTTCATACCATTGTGGTCAGAAAAGATGCTTGAAATAATTTCTATGCTCTTAAATTTGTTAAGGCTTGTTTTATGTCCTACTATGTGGTCTATCCTAAAGAATATTCCATGCATGTTTGAAAAGAAGGTGTATTCTGGGGTTTTTGGAATATAGTGTCCTGTAGATATCAATTAAGATCAACTGTGTATTATGTCATTTAGGATCTCTGTTGCTTTATTGATCTGTCTGCAAAATCTGTCCATTGATGTCAGTGGGGTGTTAAAGTCTCCTACTATTATTTTCTTCCTGCCAATTTCTCTCTTTGTGTCTGTTAGCATTTGCTTTATGTATTTAGTTGCTCCTATATTGGGTGCATATATGTTAACAAGTATAATATTATCTTCTTGTATTGATCCCTTTATCATTATATACTATCCTTCTTTGTCTTTCTTTATGGATCTCTTCCTTTGTGGACTTTGTTTTAAAGTCTATTTTGTCTGATATGAGTATTGCTGCCCCTGCTGTCTTGTCATTTCCATTTGCATGAAATATCTTTTTCTATCCACTCACTTTCGATCTGTGTGTCACTTCTGCCCTACAGTGGGTCTCTTGTAGACAGCATATTGTAGGTTCTTATTTTTTATCCAATCTGCCACTCTCTTTTTATCAGAACATTTAGTCCATCGACATTTAAAGTAATTATTGATAAGTATGTATTTACTGCCACTTTAAATCTTGTTTTCCAGGTGATTTTGTAGTTTGTTCCTTTCTTCTTTTGTTTTTTCTTTTGTGGTTTGATGGTTTTCTTTTCTATCAATATTATGCTTGCATTCCTTTCTTCTTGGTTTTTGTGAATCTATTTTATGTTTTTGATTTGTGATTACCCTGATTTTCAAGTATGTTAACCCATAACTATATCTACTTGCTTTAAACTGGTAATCATATAAGTTCCAACACATTCTAAAACATCTGCATTTTTTACACTCCCCCCTGACATTTTGTGATTTTGCTGTCCTATTTCACATCGTTATGTTTATCCTTTTGCTGTTCATTGTAGTTATAATTCCTTTTACAAAAATTTTTTTATTTTGTTTTTAAATCCACACACTGGCTTATTAAAGTGATCTTCATTTTTTAATATATTTGCCTTTACTATTGTGTTTTTCCCTTTCCTATAGATTTCTGCTTCCTTACTATTTAGAGAAGACCTTTCAATATTTCTTTTAGGACAGGTTTAGTATTTCTGCATCCTTTTAGTTTTTGCTTATCTGAGAAATTCGTATTCTCTCTTACTACTCTTAATGATCATATTTCTTGGTAGAGTATCCTACGTGGCAGTTTCTTCTCTTTCAGGACTTTGAATATATCATGCCACTCCTTTCTGGCCTACAAAATTTCTGTAGAGAAACCAGCTGATAGCCTTATGGGGGTTCCCTTGTAACTGACTCTTCTCTTGCCATCTTCAGAATCCTCTCTTTATCTTTAACTTTTGCCATTTTAATTTTGATATGTCTTGGTGTGGGTGTGTTTGAGTTCATTTTGTTTGGGACCCTCTGTGCTTTCTGTACCTGGATATCTGTTTCCTTCCTTAGGTTTAGGAAGGTTTCTGACATAATTTCTTCAAGTACATTTTCAATCCCCCTTTCTCTTTTTTGTTCTTCTGGGATCCCTATTATGCATAGGTTGGCATGCTTAATACTATCCCATAGCTCTCATATGTTGCTTTCATTTTTAAAAAATCTGTCTTTCTGTCTGTTCTGATTGGGTGATTTCCATTATTCTATCTTCCAGACGAGTTATTCATTCTTCTTCATTATTTAATTTCCTATTGATTGCCTTTAGCTTGGTTTTTAATCTCTGCAATTGACTTGACTAATTTTGATTGGTTCCTCTTTATGGTTTCTAGTTCCTTGTTCCAGTGATCTGCATTTTTCTTTCTTTCTTTTTTTTTTTTGCCATGCTGCATGGCTTGTGGGATCTTAGTTCCCCAAGGATTTAACATGGGCCCCGGCAGTGAGAGCACTGAATACAAGTCCCAACCACTGGACCGCCAGGGAATTCCCTGATCTGCATTGCTATCAAGAGTTTTTCTTAATCCCTTTAGCATTTTTATTACCTCCTTTTTGAACTCAGAGTATGGTATACTGGAGAGGTCTGTTTCATTGTTTGTTCTTTCAGGGTACTTCTCTTGTTCTTTTAATTGGGAGTAGTTCCTCTGCTTTTTCATTTTATTGAACTTTCTCTGACTCTATGAATTGAGGAGAAACAATTACCTACTATGGTCTTGAAGGGCTGTTTTTATGTGGGAGCATCCCTGTGTAGACTGTGTGAGTCCAATATTTTTGGTGAGAGGGTTGTTTTTGGTATGGATGCCTGCCATGTCTTTCCTCAGCGTGTGCTGGCCATTGTCCCCTTGATAGGGGGTGTGTTTGGCTTTTGTGGTATCTGCACTGGATGTTGGGCAGGGCATCCTCTTTGGTCTGTGGCTGTCAGAGTCTTATTGGGGGCAGGGTCTGCTCCCCAGTTTTTGAAGTAGAAGCCCCCAGATCTACTTCTAAGCTGTGGTGTGAGGTAGGCAGGACCACAGTGCTCCTGTTGGGAAAGGAGCCACTGTGTTTTCCTTCCCAGGAGCTGTCCACTGGGGACATGTGATTCTGTGATATCATCCACCACCCAGTGTGTGTGTCCACAAGGTCTGCTGCTGCTGGCACCGCCCCTGGACCTGCCCACACTGTGGGAGCCCTGATAATTGGCTTAGCTGTCAGTTCCACTTCCAGTGTATATGGGCACCCAAAGCCCACCACTGCCACAGCTGCACCTCATTGGGAGCATGCTGAGAATGGCACTTCTGTGGCAGACCCGCACTCTATCTGGTGTGCACCAGCAATGGTGGCCCAGACCACACACTAGGCCGTTCAGGTTGTCTCCATGCAGCCAAACCGAGTCCTCTCCACAGATCTGTCCTTTGAAGCCTGAGGTTCAGCACCCAGCTGCTGTGTGCACCAGCAGGCACATGTCTTGGCCTAGGAAGAGTGACAACGATGTGGCAGCCATCAGTGCTGATCCCTCTCTATCCCACCTGCCAGCAAGCTAGCACCTGCACATTCCTCTCGAGCAAAGCCCAGGCCACTCCATTTCCCTATCTGTTCCAGCAGACCTCCTAGCCAGCAAAGGGGGTCCCAGGGTGATGGAACCTTTCCTCTTTTGGAGCTCCCTCCAGGGGCACAGGTCCCATCATGATACCTTTTTTTTCTTCTTTTTCCTTTTGTCCTACCCAGTTATGTGGGCATCTTTCTTGTAGCTTTGGTTGTATAAGAGATCTTCTGCCAGCTTTCAGTTGGTATTCTGTGAGAATTGTTCCACATGTAGATGTATTTTTGATATGTTTGTGGGGGGAGATGAGCTCCACCTCCTTATACTCTGCCATCTTGACCTCCTCCCCAGGAACTAGATATTACTTTGCCTACATTACAGTTACTATGCTGTTGCCCACCTGAGTGCATTCCAAGTGGTTTAAATCTGGGTCTGATTCATTTTCTGCTGGTCTGCTCTATGTGATGCAGGCTCCTCCTCTTTCAAAAACAGTAAAGTATCTAGAAGAGGAATGCTTAAAATACTTTAATAAATACTAGAATCCAATCCAATATACCCATATGCACCCTGCAGAAATACCATGGTATGCACTGACATTTTTTTTAATAGCATAATTTCCATTTGAGTGGCAATGCCTTATCATATTAATGAGACAAGCATAAGAAGGTTTATTATGCATCCAGAAGTTTTATGATTCTACAACAAGGATGACAAAATGTCTGCCATATAAGAAAACAGTAAATATAATTAAGAGCTTTACATTCTCAGTTTTAACGTCAGATTTACATATTTTAAAATATACTTCTCATAAACATAATATTCTACACTTTTATGATAAAGACTTTTAAGCACTGCTTTAACTTTAAAACCAGAACAGAATACTTAATTATCATATCAACAAATGAAGTCTAAATTATAATTTAATTATTTATCATTTAAACTCCCTATTAACATATTAAAATATATGTGCAAAGTTCCATTTACATGTGTTTTAAAGTCAGAAAAAATTTATATAATCCAGTACCTTAACACCAGCAACTCCAAAATGAACAAGATTGTGTCATATATTTTTTTAAGAAAAAGTCCAAGAATTCTGCTAAAATATATCTCACCCATGAATAGGGAAAGCACTAATGACATTAGTTTAGAGTGGGTAATTAAATTAGGCACAACCCAAGAGTTGTGTGGCAAGAAATTCATAGAGGAGACATTTTAGTGACAGCTTTGCTGTCAATGACACTGAAGCTACTGCACACCAGCCAACTGTGAATGTGCAGGGCCACTGCTCCTGATGGCATTAGAAATATAACTACTATGTCTTTGGAAACATGATCATGTATCATATGGAAAAGGGTCATATTCAGAATAGTTAGCTTCCAATGCTAATAAATCCTCCAATGTAAAAGGGAACTATAGAAAAATAGATAAATAGCATAGGACCCCGAAGAATCCTGACTATGCCAGGTATTAAGCCTTTGGTTACTAGGTCTTGAGTAGGTATGAAGTCCAGAGGGAGTGGGTAGACAGCCCAGGCATAAGGTGTGGGCACTAAGGACAGAGGCTAGTTACCGACTAACAAAGAAGTATGTCAAGATTTTATCCACTGGCAAATATATATCATTTTGTGTCAGCTGAAAACCGTCCCTGAGTTTAGTTCACTGTCATCTACCAAACATTGCCTATATGATTCTTACTGTGCATCTCTAATTGGTCCCTCATTTGGAACATAATCCACTAAAACACTGAAGTCTTACTATATAAGTAATGGATTTTCACAACTCAAAAATAATTTTATACAAGTTTCTTAGTAAACTGGTCATGTAAAAGCAGTAAAAAATCTGGTTGATAAAGTTGGTTCTCATAGTGGTGCAGGTTACCAACACTGAAAGTACTATACATGTAAACCAAATTTAACAATTAAATAAACAGATGGAAAATGATGGATACAGGTCTCTCATTGTTGGACTGGGAGGTTACAGAAAAGCAATGGGGAAAGGTTAGAATGACTCGTGGTACTGGATTAGAATTGAAGATACCAGAAAGAACTCATGTTTTAGCTTAATACAGATATGGATGGATACATACACAAGTACTTATAGGGATGTATATGTGTAGGGGTTCGTATATACACATATATTTCCTTGCTCCGTCAGCTGAGAGGGCCTAGAAGCATTGACACACCAGTTGCAATAAGCACACCTGGCACCCATTCTCCAAAAAATAAAAACATTCTCAAACGAAAGGAACCAGGACTCCTCGGAGAAATGGCCAACTCTAGGCTTGGGACAAGAAATGTACACAGTGACTGTGGACCATATTGCAGTGATAGAAATTATAGAAATTCTCAGAAACAAACACGAAGATAAGGATGTGTCAAAGGGACAAAGGAATCAAAAAAATAAAGAGTTCTGAATAGACAAAGCTGGAACAATTTGAGCAAGAAAATACAGAAAGCAGTATAAAATTATAATCCAATGTATAAAATAAATATCCAAGAGTCCACAGTCAATGGACTATGGTCAGATAAATAAAGAAAGATCATAGTCAATGGTCAAATAAATAAGTAAACTAAAGAAAATAGACAAATCTCCTTTGCAGAACAATTTCAAATAATTTATGTGAATACTCAGGGCTCTCAAAGAGGTAGCACTTAAAGCCCACTCCTTAACTGGAGGCAGAGTGTAATGACTTCATTCCAAAGAGTACAGTATAGAAAGTGAGGAAAAGTAACTCTGGTGGAGAAACCTGATAACATCTCAGGTAAGTGATCAATGTTAACACTGAGTCCTGCTGATAGCATGTTCCCTTGATATGATGGGATGATAATGGTATTTTACCTCAGTGGTCTTCTACACCAAAATCTATAACTCAAGTTTAATCATGAGAAACGCATTAGACAAAACCAAATTGAGGAATACTGTACAAAAGAGCTGACAAGTACTCCTCAAAACTGTCAAGGTCATCTCATCTAAAACAAGGTAAATCTGAGAAACTGTCATAACCAAGTGGAGTCTAAAGAGACATGATAACTAAATGTAATGTGGGATCCCAGTAAGGATCCTCAAAGAGTAAAATAACATTAGGGAAAAATCTGAGGAAATCTCGAAAAAGTAGAAACTTTAGTTAGCAATAATGTATCCATATACATTTATTAGTCATGACAAATGTACCATACTAATGTAATATGCTAACAATAGAGGAAACTAGGTGTGAGGGGTATAGGAACTCTCTGTACTATTTCTAAAACTTTTCTGCACATCTAAAGCTATTATAAAATTTTATTAAGATAAAAAAGTTAGAAGGAGGCAAAATGTTGTACTAGATATAATAACGTGATTTCAAATCTAGCTTCGCTCATCTAAGAGCTGGTTGAAAGTATAAGAGGTAAATAGTCTAATAATGTTTCTGTTTTCTCTGTAATTTGGGGACTATATGCTTTACAACGTGGAGTTATTTGAAGGGTAAAGTTAAGTAATACTTGCTTTTGTATTTCATTAGTTTATATACAAAGACAGAATTATGAGTAGCAGAAACAAAATCTACTCTAATGTTATAAAGATATGTATCAAGCCTAAAGAGTCCCAGAGCAACATCATTTCTAATGTCACTTTCTGCCAAAATGTTTAATCTAATCCCTCCTGATGGCATTTTCCCTTATCCAGTCTTTCTAGGTCCTCAAGCTTCACTAACTTTACTGAGAACCTGAATCACCCAGGGATATTTTTAAAATACAGATGCTGTTGATTCCTTAGATCTGGAGTAGGACCTGAAATTCTCTTTCAAACAAGCTCAAAGTCTCTCCTCAAACTAGCGATCTCAGCAGGCAAATTTACAGGTCCCACCAAAGACTTGCTAAACCAGGAGTTCAGGAGGTGGGACTCAGAAGCTGTTTTAACAAGCCCTCCAGGTAAGTCATATGCATGATAAAGTTTGAGAACCAGTGTTCTAGAGCAAGGGTTCTCAACTTTGGCTTTCCATTAGAAAAATCTGGGAAGCAGTTAAAACTTTCAGCACTCTCGGTCACCCTTCAGATCATTAATATCAGCATTTTGGGGTAGCAAGAAGACATTTGTAGTTTTTTTTTTTTTTTTTTTTTTTTGCAGTACGTGGGCCTCTCACTGTTGCGGCCTCTCCCATTGCAGAGCACAGGCTCCGGACATGCAGGCTCAGCGGCCATGGCTCATGGGCCCAGCCTCTCCGCGGCATGTGGGATCTTCCTAGACTGGGGCACGAACCCACGTCCCCTGCATCGGCAGGCAGACTCTTAACCACTGCGCCACCAGGGAAGCCCGACATTTGTAGTTTTAAAATTCCCCAGGTGATTCCAATGTCCAGCCAAGCCAAAGTTGAGACCATTTCTCTAGAATGGGAAAACGGTTATTATCTGAACAACCATCCCATATATATGTTTTATATTATCTAGTCAAATAATCCAGAATTCTATCATTTACTTTAAATTTTATTTTCCAATAACTTATTTAGTTCTCTTAAAAAACACCTCAAATTTTTCTTTTGGTCTACATTTACTCACTCGAAACCTGGGTACTAAAATGTAGGGATTATATAAGCTGTTTTCAATATAATGAATATATCTTAAAAGTCTGTGGGATGAAGAATATAATGAGTTGTAAACCTTCGTGTTCTTACCTCCCCTCTGCTAATTATGAACACTTGACTTGTGCTTGCATTTTAACATGGAGGCACTCCTAATTCAGGTTACCCTCATGGTACCTGAAACACACAGCTGAAATCAACTCTTGACTTTTCAAAATTGTGAAAACACCCTAGGTTTGGGGTTAATTATCAGAAAATATTATGCTTTCTTTGGAATTTTTAGAATTCTGCTAAAAATAATCACCCAGAGATATTACTTGAGTCCTTTGTAAGGTCTAACCAAAGTACCACTCAGGCAGTGAACTTATTATAAAATAGGAGGAGGCAGAAAGACTTCATTCTGATCATTACATGCTCCTTCAGGATATAATGTTTCCTTCCCTTGTCTTTAGTGGAAACCACAGTGCAAAATCGGGGATTTCAACACTCTGGCATCTGTTAAACCATGTGATCTTGGTGCATTCCCAAATCAGATACATTTTTCCAACATAAAAACAAATTCTGAAACACAATGTAAATGATTTGGAGGTTATCCAAAGCACTCCTCACTCCCCATGAATTGCATTCCTGCCTCTGGCCCTTCTTCCCTTCCTGCCCAAACTCTCTGTCCCTATGACAGTGTCTCTTATAATCCAGGGTGGACCCAATAATACTCTCAATAGTAAAAAGCCCATATCTCTATAGTAGCCATTGAGATCATTCTGGAAAGCTGAAATCCTATTACTAATGACAATATTAGAACATTGACTCAGTTATTACAACTAGCCAGGGACTGTTAATAGCACTTTTAAAGGAATTCTCATTAAATTTCACAATAGCCAATTGCTTAAATATATCCGCAGGATGCCTTATCTGTCTGCCACACAGAGCTATCCCTTACTCTCTTTCTCCTTGAACTCACTTATTTTCCTTTTTAGACTGTTATATCATATTATTTACCTATTTATTTGTTGTTGTTTTCTCTGTTATAGCCACTGGAACAGAAGCTCCATGAGGGCAGGGGCTCCTCTCTCTTGTTTATTGCCCTGACTTCAGTGCCAAAAAAACCAGCCAGGTCTATAGCAGTCAAGAATTAAAGATAGAAGGATGAAAGACGAGTATGAAAACTAGACCAAGAGAAACTGGAACTGAATAGGAAGTTACAAGAATGCACAGACTCTACATTGTTCACTTCATGCCATAGAAATTCAAACCAAGAAAAAGGAAATTAAAAAATTAAATGAATAAAGTATATATTTAAAGGATAAATAGCTGATTCAACTAGGCTCAAGCAACAACTTGAGAATATAGTAACACTTTGCCAAGAACATGAAGATCCACACCTAGACTGAAAGGCCTAGAAAACCAGTACCACATCATGAGGCAGGAAAAATAAGATTTTTTAGAAGCAATTGGTTGAACCTTCAGACAGTCCAAAATCCCAAGCCAAAAAACCACAAAGATACCCATCAGCAATAAAAGCTGACCCTGCAGGAATTCTCAGAGATAGAAGCATGCATGGCTTGCAGAAGCAGAAGATTTCCTGAAAGCTTAATGACAAAGAGGAAGAGATGGAAGTGGCCATGTCGAAAAGTAACTCCATGGAACAGGAAATCTCTGAAACCAAGATGTTCAGGAAAGACCTGGAAGCTCAGCTTGAGGATACTTTTGTTGAGGCTTCACAGGAACACAAGCCTCATGAAAGCAGAGAGAACCTCTCTAAACAAACAGAAAGTGAGCTTGAGGTCCCCCTAACGAGCCAAGGAGGTTAAATTCCAGGTTCCACTTCAGAATACCAGCAAGAGATTTCTGAAATAAAATCTGAACTTGAGGAGAAAGTCTTGTTTTATATAAAGGAATGTGTTGGACATGAAATGTTCTATGTCTTAGAAGCCAAAAAAAACAAAAAACAAAAAACCCACAAAAACCAAACAAGCAAAAAATGCAAAAAAACAAGGTGTGTGATTCAGAGAGCCATCAGCTTATCCTGCAGAAAAAAAAAAAAAAATTAAAAGAGAAATAACAAAAGTAAAAACAAGAATGTCATAATGAAATGGAAGAGGCAGAAGACACGGTGAAAGATGTATTTTTGAAAAAGAAAGTGTAATGAGGTGCGAAGAAAACAAGAAATTACTGGTGAAAATGAAAGGCTTTGACCTGTTGCAGATAACCTAAGAGCTCAAAATACACAATATGAAGTTGAGGTTATGGATTTGGCAGCTACAAGTAGGCGGCCTGCTGGGAAGCTTAGATTGCAGAAACCATGAATTGGATCAGCAATGAGAAAGATGTCCAGCAGTATTTTGAAGCTCTTGTTTCTAAAATGACCAAAGAGTTTGAAACCGAAAAGGTCTAGTTTGGCATCATGAATGCTGGATCCACTTTGGAAAGGCCATCATAGTAAGAAGCTGAGCATGTCTGCAGGGCTTTCAGTCTGCTTTTGAGGTAAGCAACCAGGCCAAGGAACTTGTTCAAAATTAACTGAGAAACTTTTAAATACAAACCTCTCTTCTGGAAGCAAACTAAAGGATTCTGAAGCAACAAGGAGAGAATTATTAGATGATATGGAAATTTTGAATAAAACGAGATAAATTTAGAATAAATACAGAACTCAAAACTCTAGATTCTTGTGATTCTATTTTTAACTATTTCAACACTGCATCTCCTGCACTGATTTGAAACTTAGAACTAGCTGAGCTAGTAAGAAACACAAACTCCAAACCCGGAAGTGTCCCCATCAATTTTCATGCCCATAAGCCCAGAACAGCAAGAAGACATGTCTCAGCTGCAGCAAAGGCCAGCTGCTGTGCCACTGTCACCACACAGGCCGTCTTATTGGTTGAACCAAAGCCAAAAGGTCATTGATTTAGCATCAAGTTGTTTTCCAGTCCTACTTGCTGTAGCCATTGCACCTCACTCATGGTTGGACTAATTTAACAAGGCTATCGCTTGGAGGTGTGTATCCCACAAAGACAGTGCTCCCAAGGTCTGTACAACCTCTAGGCAGTCCCAGGGGCCTCTTAAAGTAGATGTGCAGAAAGGCCTAGGAACACCCTACAAAGTTTACCTTAAGGTGCAAAACATACCAGTGTGGAGAAAGGATGACAAAGATTTATGTATTGGTATATAACTGTCTACTCTTTGTATGATTTGCCTGAAGGAAAACCCACCCAGCCTGGAGTTATTGTGAGCCAATCTTGCATCTTAGAGGTGAGGAGTTTTTGATGAGCTTTATCCTCGCTTTAGCTGTTATACGTGATCCGAGCTGATATTCCTTGTATATTCAGGGTGACAGCTTCTCTCTTAAGTACAACTTAAAGACTAGTTCTTTACTAATTCTAACAGAAAATGAGAAAGAAAAGAGGAAATTGGCTAGGTTTCTAGAAGGACTCCAATCTATCCTACATAGAAACAGACTGAAAAATCATGTTGTGCATATTCCACTAGAAGCCTATGATAGGATACTGTCTCTTATTAAAGCAATTCTGACACCTGTTATGGAAAATCATCTAAGATTGCAGTCGGTTTAAAGCTAAGTGTGTACATAATAGAGATTACCTGTGATGTGATCATTCAAGCTACTGTTTGTAAGAAAGTGTACCATACTGAACTTTCTCTCCCCAAAAAGAAAACTACAACGCTTTTCTGTTATTGGAATAGCTTTGTTGCTAGGACTGTTGACTTTTAAAAAATGCACAACGTGAGAGCTGTGAGTTAAGTTTTATTTGGGGCAAAATGAGGGCTGCAGCCCAGGAGGCGAAGGGAGGGGCCAGGATATATAGGAGTTTTGCAATAAAGAGCACGTAATTGGGAAGGTCAAACGATTACTGTTAAATAAAGAAAACCAGATATCTCAAGTTAAGGAATTTAGCGCTTTTCTATGTATGGGAAGATGCAAGGGCCTGGACTCACTGAAATCATTTCTCTGATATGCACCTTAGCTATCTAGGGCCTGTATTTTCACCCCCTGAGTTTCCTCAGGGCTCACCGCAGGGAGTGGCTGCAGTCTGATGGTTGCTAGATGGCAGGTATTCTTTTCAGCCCTCAGTTTCCTCAGGGCTCACCAGCTCACGTTGGAGGGTTGCAATCATTGGTGACTGTGACATCCTTTGTTTATTGATATGGCAGGAAATATTCCATTTATAAATATTCCATTTATCAGGACCATGCTCCATTTTATCCATACTCTTCCTTTGAGGCAGTGGAAGGGAGTCTGACATCAAGCTTCCAGAAATAAAGGGCTGCCTAGACATCCTAAGTTCAACACATAGGAAGAGTTCTTCAACCTGTCTGCTTGTAGCAGTGAAATGCCTGATCTTTTGCTACGAAATCCATAGAACTAAACCTTCTCACAGACAGTTCAATGAAACTGTGGCTCCAGGAACTGTACAGTGCATGACAATGTTCAAGGAAAAGCTCTGTGTTGGCTACTCTTCTGGGTTCTCTCTGTTGAGTATCCATGAAGATGGGCAATGTCTAAGCCTGGTAAATTCCAGCAGCCCCTCAGTTATGTTCCTCTCACTGTAATCTTTTGATGACATTTGTTCTGTGGAGCTCAATAATGAGGAATACCTGTTTTGCTTTAGCCATATGGGATTGCACGTAGACTCACATCAAAGGTCAAGCATGCAGGAGCTAATATGGCCCTCAAACTATAGTTACTTATAGTTACTGCTCTCTCCATGTCACAGTATACAGTGAGTGTGATATCAATACACCTTAATGATGATGTTAAGACTATGGAATGGGTCCAAATAACTGGTCTGAGAAAGATAAGACCACTAAACTCTTTATATACCATCAAACCTCCTCAACTGTGAGCTTCCATGCTTAATCTACTTTAACAACAAGTCCTCTGGAGATGTTAAGGGTGTCAGATACTTGCAAAAGTTCCAGAGCAAGAGAGATTACAATGTGGGTGAGCAATGCCTAGAGACCCAAAATGAGCTCCAAAACTATATCAACCTAGCCAATTTCAATTAAATGACTCACATGCGGCCTAGAGATGGAATGCAAGTCCTCATGCCTCTCATTCTGAATGTTTTGCTTCCCTCACTGGAGGAAAGGCTAGGTCCTGCTCCAGCCAATCTTTCTCAGTAGGCTCAGTCCAGAAAAAAACAAGATGTACATTTCAAGGTTCTCATTGAATGGTTCAGAGATGGGAGTGTCCACACCTCTGAGAAGCAGTCTAATCCTGACCAGGAATTTGACGAAGAGCTTCATTCATATTCCAACAAACACTCAACTCCAACCTCAGCAGCCCACTGAGGTCCACCCTTCCCTAGAAGAGCCAGCTCCCACTAGAAGGCCTGCAGCAGTTGTCCTGTGACACCTGAAGCTTCTTGATCTATGGCCCCTCATGGCCAGGTCAGTGCCAAGGCTGATGCTGAACCTTTATTATTGTTTAAGGAAATGTGGAATTGATTTGTAAATATGAAAAGGAAGAAAATATTTATTATATTATTGTAATGATCAGTTTTAGGTCATACTGCTCAATAGTGGTAGACAAGATCCATTCTTCTGCACAGCTACGAGGCAACACTGTTACGTTTGCCCTTAAAAGGCCACCATTCAGTCTACCTCCTATTCAGAACAAACTGAGATACCTATTAGGGCTTGTGCTCAACTATGCCTGTGGATGATTCCACGTCTCATTTGAAGGAAACTTTTTTATATACAATGTGACCTCTCTGGATAATGCCTCAGACAATATAATTTTTCCTATTTTCTGAAGCTATTTTCCTGAAGTCTTAGGACAATAAGAAAGTGTTTACTATTCTCATGAACACCAGAATTTTGAAGACAGAGCAAAATAGAGGTTAGTCTGTGGTATTTTTATTCACTTAGCTATTGCACATTAAGCTGCAGAAGTCTTTCTAACAATTCTTTAGTCATGGGTAGAGGCCCACCAACAGTGGGCTTTATAGTCATCCCTACCTCCTAGCCCACTCTTCCGGGTCCCTTGCGTGTATTTGTCCATCCTTCATCACAATCAGGAAGTTTCACTACTCCTTGCTATTGGGAAGTCTGGCTGCATTCTCTGCTTCTCAGTCACTCCCACAGCTTCTGATTTCTGTCATAAAAATACCCATTCTTAGCCAATGAATATCCCAGGGGTCTTAGAGGACTCCTGGGGCTAGAAGGTGGCCAGAGCCCAAGGGAGCCATGAAGCAGATGATGGGACATTTCACTACCCACACTGCTCCCTGGCCGTGAATGAAGATGCCATGATTGGTAACCCAGCACTGACCATGTGGAATCATCTAACATACTCCTCTATATTGCCCCACAGCCCTTGGTCAGCAGTGATATTCTGCACATGTATTAATATCATCCCTCCATGTATTACATGTTTAGTAATCAGATTTTTTACCATATCTCATTAAAAGTTGGTAATTTACTGTGGCCAGCAGACACAGCTTGTTATCTGTGGCCTCAGGACCTCTGAGCAAGTGTGAGGACAGTGGGGTGTCATTTTCTTAAATTTGTATTTTCTTAAGATTTTTTCTGCTCTCCAACTGGTTGACATATTCTTGGCAACACTGTATAGCATGTGCACTTACCATGACTAGGCACTGAGTGTGCGGGTGCCATCAATTCTGTGCCTGAGAGTGTTCCACACCTGGCACCTGCCTGCCCTACCCGTATCTACTGGACCTTCTGTGCATCTGGCATGTGTTTAGGATTCTAGTTTTTACTTTTTAAATGTAAATTGTGTTTTTGTAATTATTGAATCATGCAATCATTTTTAAACAACTTACCCCTCAATAAATCAGCAGACAACAGTTTAAGTTAAAGCAGTTAATTTTTTTAAGTAATCACTTATATAGATATAGATATAGATGATATAGATATAAATTGGTGGCCGCCTCATTCTTTCTCAAGCTCAGAACCATGCAATAGCTCCTCATTTCATTCATGGTAAAAAAATCCTTAAGAGAGCCAGCCTCAAAGTCCCTACAGGGTCCAATGCTCAGTTATCTTTCTAACCTTTTCTCCTACTTTCCTCTCTCTTTGCTCATTCCACTTATGCCACACCGGCCTCCTTATAACATCCCCCTTGATGATCTCGTAACAACTGTTCCCTCTTTCTGGAAGACACTTCCACCAGATATCTAACTAACTTACTCCTTTTCTTCACATCCCTCAGTTCCCATCCTCTTAAGGGATCCTGCCTTACCACTCTACATCATACTGCCAAATACACCCACTCCCTGGCACTCCCCATTACCTTACACTGCTCCTTTTCTTTTTTCTTCTGGTGTTTATCACTTCCCACATACAAGAAAATTTATCTTTTATTATGTGTACTGTTTATTGTCTGTAACCCCTTTGCTAGACTCTAAGCTCTACAGGGCAGGGATTTTTGTTTTGGTCTCTGATGTAATCTGAGTGCTTAAAACACAGTCTGGCACACAATACACGATAAATATTTGTTGAATGAATAAATGACTCAAATATTTATCCACAATTTCAGATTAATAACTGAGAATAGTGTTACAGTAAAGAGATTTGGGTGACTGAATTGGAAACTTGCATTCAATGTTTAAAGTTGCTCTTGACTTTAGGCTGTGCTGAATTGAACACCTGGACATTCTTATTATTCAGCTCCAGTTTAAATGTTCATCACTTATCCAAAGCACCTGTCATTACAGACATAATGTAATTTCCCAAACTATACCTTTTCCCTAGTTATTTTATATTGATGACTTCATTTTTAAGGAGGCACTGAAGGCCACCTGGAGACATTCAACATGTTCACACCAATGTTATCTACAATTAGAGTAAATTATTTACTAGGACACTTTCCACAAATCTTATCTCTATATCTAGGAATCCCTGTTATCCTAGTCAAGTAGATATTTCTGGATGCATTCCCTAATTCTTGAGTCTAGTCTATTTGAGGCCTGTAGCAGAACTCAGACAAAGTCTGGTAGGACAACTGCAGTTTTACATTTTTCAAGTTTAAAAACAAAAATAAAACCAAACCAAACAAACAAAAACCAACTGATGAGGAATACCAAACTGGCAGCTGGTGAGCTAAATATGACCCCATCATTGTTTGGCTGGCCCAAGCTTTTAGTTTTTCTTTTAATTTGAACATTCAGTCAGGGCATCTACTTTCCAATCTGCCATTTGCCCTAGGCTACATCACCCTTATTGCTTATACTAGACCTAATATTAACATCTTTGTTATCTACCTGGCCACTTAGCATTTGAATCTAGGATCTCACTTCTCTGGGAAGTTCAAGTGAACAGAATACCCTGTAACTTATAATCTGTAGCCTTCACTCTTTCAGACTTAGAAACTATACTATATTTAACATAACTCATCCTAGAATAACAAATGAAAATTTAACAAGACCAAATGTAGCGAAAACATAGCTTAGAATCCATAACATTATATATACTGTACAGTCTACGAGTAGCCCAAGAGAATAAATTATGTTTCTGTTATTATGCAGCAGTCTGGAAGGAAGTGTAAGAAAAAAGAAAGGAATTTTGAATTGTTAAAAATATTTGGCCACATTGTTTATGTATTATCACTTGTATTTAATAATGTATCAACATTTATATTAAATCTGGCTTATTCCTTCTAGATTACAAAAAACAGAATAAAGGGGCCCCAGGAGACCATAAGTAAGTAATCAATAAATAAAAGCTCTAGTCCAGATCAAAGATAAATTACTCAAAAATAACCCATCATTCTCCTCTGATATACTCTTGCCATCAAAATCCCTCCTATCCTTTAGAGCCAGCCTAAGCCTGAACTCCAGCGCAACTTCTGTAACCAAGTTCCCTGTCAGATCAAGAACTCACTTCTCAAAAATGTACTCATGGTCTTTATCAGATAACTATTCTCTAAGCAAGACAAATCTTTAAATTTTAATACCAGTATTTAGCACTCAAATTTAGTATATAATTTAGGTTATTGTGATGTAATGTGCTGCTTATTTATAATGTAAAATATCATTCAGTAATTGGCATTCAGGGCTTCCCTGGTGGCGCAGTGGTTGAGAGTCCGCCTGCTGACGCAGGGGACATGGGTTCGTGCCCCGGTCTGGGAAGATCGCACATGCCGCGGAGCGGCTGGGCCCGTGAGCCATGGCCGCTGAGCCTGCGCGTCCGGAGCCTGTGCTCCGCAACAGGAGAGGCCACAACAGTGAGAGGCCCGCGTACCGCAAAAAATAATAATAATAAATAACTGGCATTCAGGTAGCTGAATCTCTCCTCAATTATATTACGAACTCCTGTTAGTGAAGATAATCTCTCCTTTCTTAGTACTTTGCAGTACCAGGGACAGTACTAGGTACTGCATTATGCATGTTACTAATAACCTGTTTTCTTTGAAGTTTAACTCCTTGGTATTGAGACAAGGCAGCTTGAATTTCCAGAATCTGAGGGATGTAGATTTTCTTGGGGATACTGAAATATCCTAGAAGGCTCAGTTCTATCATGTATAAAATGAGCTTAGGCTTCCTCAACTTTGAGATATTAAAGAGGATAAAGGACTGCAAATAAACAGAGTAAAATCAGAATGGAATTCTCTTAACTTTTACTTACAAAACAAAGAGCATTATGTATTTAGACTTCATATTTGGAGAAAAGGTCCATCAAGAGGTTAAACTGGTTAATTTCTTTAGCCAAAATTTTATTTAATTATTGGAAGATAACACCAACACATTTCACAGAACTAATGGAGTCACGCTTTATCAAGAGGTGCTTAATGTTCCTGCTCTAATGTTTTCAGTGTTGAGGAATTCATTGACTTGGGAGGAAACCATTCTACTGATGAATGGTACTGTGAAAGTGCTTTCTTGCTTGAGGTAAAACTTGTGCTCCTTAATATCTACCCAACAGACATATTCTTATTAGCAGTACACAGTGAGTCCCCCTCTTTTACTAATGACAATTTTATAAATATGTAAAAGCAACTAGTTCCCACCCCTCCATAGCTGTTCAAAATTCTTATCTAGGTTAGACATTTTAACTTCTGTCCACCATTCCATCCACCATTTTTACTTCCATCCACATAATGCCCCCATGCATAATCCTTCTTTAGACATAATCTGGTTCAAAAACGTTCCGACACTGCAGATAAATCCAGCCCAAAGAGTATGAGTCAAGTAGGTTAAAAGAGCCATTTTCTGTTCAGGCATATGTTCAATTCAATTAAACAATGACAGAGCACATATCATGCACAAAACATTGAGAGAGAGACAAAAAAATACGTAAGAAAAGCTCTTTAGATTTCTAGGAATTCACAACCTGGTGGGCAGCACAGGTAAATGTAAAAGCAAATCAACAGAAAACATAATTTGATCAATACAATGACACAGTAATTAACACAATAAGTGTACGGGGTTCCAGGGAGAGAGCCAAAGACAGAGTGAGAAAATTCAGAGTGTAAGTACATTCATCATAGAAAGTTGGTCCTTGTACAAAATTATCTCCATCAACCCTTTTCCATTTCAATAAAATTTCTTGAAAAGAGATAAGAATGAAGAAAATGAATTTAAAAGGTGAGAAAGCACTCTAAGATAGGCTTAAAGTTTAAAATGGCCACTCATTGAACATTTTTACTGTAATAGTGCACTGAAAGTTGAACATAAACCTTCCCAAATGCACTATTCTATAGTAGAAGTAGGCTTTTACATATAAGCTGAAGAGAGCCATCAGCTTCTTAGAAGCACAGAATGGATGGATCAATCAAGAGGGCATCAGAACCTGAGGCCTTGATGCTTTGGGACACTCTTAAAAAGCCATCATTAATAGTTGGTAAACTTGTTTTCCCCCTGTACTGATTCTGGCATTCTCACAAATACAAAAGAAACTATGCCTACGATGCCAAAGGTTCTGTTGTAACCTATGTAGATTAAGGCTAACGTAAAACTAGTAGGAGTTTTAAAATTACTATTTATTTCGTAAGTGAACAAAGATTTAGTGACTACCTTTGGCACAGTGCACACTTTTCTAGGCACTAGTGATATGAGAATTAACTAAACAAATATCTTCTCACAAATTCCCTTGCTGGAGATAAACAGTAAACACATAAATATACTACTCTCAGATGGTAAATGCTAACTATAGAGAAAACTGAAAGAAATTTAGGCTTTGGGGAGTGGCTGGTGGAAGTAGGGATTTTTGAAGAAATGTAAGTTGGTACTGAAATTGAAACGTGATTTAAAAACTCCCAACAAACAAATTCCAGGACCAGATGGCTTCACAGGTGAATTCTATCAAACATTTAGAGAAGAGCTAACACCTACTCTTCTCAAACTCTTCCAAAATATAGCAGAGGCAGGAACACTCCCAAACTCATTCTACGAGGCCACCATCACCTTGATATCAAAACCAGACAAGGATGTCACAAAGAAAGAAAACTACAGGCCAGTATCACTGATGAACATAGATGCAAAAATCCTCAACAAAATACTAGCAAACAGAATCCAACAGCACATTAAAAGGATCATACACCATGATCAAGTGGGGTTTATTCCAGGAATGCAAGGATTCTGCAATATACGCAAATCAATCAACGTGATACACCATATTAACAAATTGAAGGAGAAAAACCATATGGTCATCTCAATAGATGCAGAGAAAGCTTTTGACAAAATTCAACACCCATTTATGATAAAAACCCTCCAGAAAGTAGGCACAGAGGGAACTTTCGTCAACAAAATAAAGGCTATATATGACAAACCCACAGCCAACATCGTCCTCAATGGTGAAAAACTGAAAGCATTTCCACTAAGATCAGGAACAAGACAAGGTTACCCACTCTCACCACTCTTATTCAACGTAGTTTTGGAAGTTTTAACCACAGCAATCAGAGAAGAAAAGGAAATAAAAGGAATCCAAATTGGAAAAGAAGAAGTAAAGCTGTCACTGTTTGCAGATGACATGATACTATACATAGAAAATCCTAAAGATGCTACCAGAAAACTACTAGAGCTAATCAATGAATCTGGTAAAGTAGCAGGATACAAAATTAATGCACAGAAATCTCTGGCATTCCTATACACTAATGATGAAAAATCTGAAAGTGAAATCAAGAAAACACTCCCGTTTACCACTGCAACAAAAAGAATAAAATATCTAGGAATAAACCTACCTAGGGAGACAAAAGACCTGTATGCAGAAAATTATAAGACACTCATGAAAGAAATTAAAGATGATACGAATAGATGGAGAGATATACCATGTTCTTGGATTGGAAGAATCAACACTGTGAAAATGACTATACTATCCAAAGCAATCTACAGATTCAATGCAATCCCTATCAAACTACCACTGGCATTTTTCACAGAACTAGAACAAAAAAATTCACAATGTGTATGGAAACACAAAAGACACCAAATAGCCAAAGCAATCTTGAGAACAAAATCGGAGCTGGAGGAATCAGGCTCCCTGACTTCAGACTATACTACAAAGCTACAGTAATCAAGACACTATGGTAGTGGCACAGAAACAGAAAGACAGATCAATGGAACAGGATAGAAAGCCCAGAGAAAAAACCCACGCACACATGGTCACCTTATCTTTGATAAAGGACACAAGAATATACAGTGGAGAAAAGGGAGCCTCTTCAGTAAGTGGTGCTGGGAAAACTGGACAGCTACTTGTAAAAAAATGAAATTACTATACTTCCTAACACCATACACAAAAATAAGCTCAACATGGATTCAAGACCTAAATGTTAGGCCAGACACTATAAAACTCTTAGAGGAAAATATAGGCAGAACACTCTATGACATAAATCACGCAAGATCTTTTTTGACCCACCTCCTAGAGAAATGGAAATAAAAACAAAAATAAACAAATGGGACCTAATGAAACTTCAAAGCTTTTGCACAGCAAAGGAAACCATAAACAACACGAAAAGACAACCCTCAGAATGGGAGAAAATATTTGCAAATGAAGCAACTGACAAAGGATTAATCTCCAAAATTTACGAGCAGCTCATGCAGCTCAATAACAAAAAAACAAACAACCCAATCCAAAAATGGGCAGAAGACCTAAATAGACATTTCTCCAAAGAAGATATACAGCCTGCCAACAAACAGATGAAATAATGCTCAACATCATTAATCATCAGAGAAATGCAAATCAAAACTACAATGAGATAACACCTCACACCAGTCAGAATGGCCATCATCAAAAAATCTAGAAACAATAAATGCTGGAGAGGGTGTGGAGAAACGGGAACACTCCTGCACTGCTGATGGGAATGTGAATTGGTACAGCCACTATGGAGAACAGTATGGAGGTCCTTAAAAAACTACAAATAAAACTACCATATGACCCAGCAATCCCACTACTGGGCATATACCCTGAGAAAACCATAATTCAAAAAGAGTCATGTACCAAAATGTTCATTGCAGCTCTATTTACAATAGCCCGGAGATGGAAACAACCTAAGTGTCCATCATCGGATGAATGGATAAAGAAGATGTGGCACATATATACAATGGAATATTACTCAGCCATAAAAAGAAACGAAATTGAGCTGTTTGTAATGAGGTGGATAGACCTAGAGTCTGTCATACAGAGTGAAGTGAGTCAGAAAGAGAAAGACAAATACCGTATGCTAACACATATATATGGAATTTAAGGAAAAAAATGTCATGAAAAACCTAGGGGAATGACAGGAATAAAGATACAGACCTACTAGAGAATGGACCTGAGGATATGGGGAGGGGGAAGGGTAAGCTGTGACAAAGCAAGAGAGAGGCATGGACATATATATGCTACCAAATGTAAGGTAGATAGCTAATGGGAAGCAGTCGTGTAGCTCGGGGAGATCAGCTCGGTGCTTTGTGACTGCCTGGAGGGGTGGGATGGGGAGGGTGGGAGGGAGGGAGACATAAGAGGGAGGGGATGTGGGAACATATGTGTACGTGTAGCTGATTCGCTTTGTTGTGGGGCAGGGGCTAGCGCACCATTGCGAGGCGGTTATACTCTAATAAAGATGTAAAAAAAAAAATTAATGATCCAGAAAGCAACCAAAACATACACATACACACACACACACACACACACACACGCACACACACAGCCCTTTTTCCTCATTCTGTAACTTATTGTTGGAGGGTAGTGACATCATTTCAGCGTGTGTCTGATTTCCCAGGAAACTAGACTTTAACCTGTGGACTTCCTAAATGGACATGTGTGGATACAAAACAATTTTTAAGAATGAAAAGGCAAGAAGTCAATGAGCTACATGAAAGTGAAGAAATAAAACTGGGACAATGTAAGGGCAGTAACATGATGTAGAGAAGAATTAATGGAAGCGGACAGGCCTGGTTTCAATTCTGGCACTGCCATTTACAAGCTACTTAATCTCAGGCAATGTAGTTAATTTGAGTTCCAGTTTTGTCCTCTGTAAATTGGAATAAAAAATGCCTTCCTTTGTAGTAACCCAGAAATTAAATGAGATTTAGGGAGAGTATTTAGATTCTACATGCCCAATTCTAATGTATGGAGGGGGTGTTTTCCCCCATAACACCAAGCAAATACTTGGGACACCAGCTGGGCATTCTAAAATTTAACTCAATTCTGACACTATCTACTGGGAGATAGCATCAGATTCCACAGGTTAAGGGCTCAATCCTACAAGACTGTCCCCACCCCCAAACACAACCATACTGCAGACACCAGTGGAAAGCCCAGTTTGTCACTTGTCCTGGGTAAGCATAAGATGGGGGGGTTCCAAAAACCGCCTCCTAGGGTTTGATTAATTTAGAGTGGCTCACAGAACCCAGAGAAACATTTTACTTACTAGATTACCAGTTTATTATAAAAAGATACAACTCAGGAACAGCCAGATGAAAGAGATGCCTAGGGCAAAGTATAGGGAAATTGCTTGGAGCTTCCATGCTCTCTCTAGGTGCTCCCCTGTCCCCACATCTCCATGTGTTCACCAACCCAGAAGCTCTCCAAACTCTGTCCTTTGGGGGTTTTATGGAGGCTTCATTACATAGGCATGACTAATAAAGTCATGGCCATTAGCAACTGATCCAGCCTGCAGCCTCTCTCCCCACCCAGGAGGTCAGGGGGTGAGACTGAAAGTTTCACCCCTCTATTCATGACTAGTTCTCCTGGGAACCAGCCCCCATCCTTATGTGCTTTCCAAACCTCATTAACATAAACCTGGCTGTGGTGAAATGGGCTTGTTATTGATCGGGTTCAGGACAGGCCATCCCCAAATACACCACTTTGGCATATTGATTATTTTGAATTGAAGTTACTCAAGAAACAGCCAGTGCAAGAAGGGCACTCTGACCCTCCTTTGTCTCCCTGAAAGCAGGAAATAAATCTCCAATGTGAAAGGTACCCTCCCTGTACCAGGAGGGTAGAAGACATCCATATCAACACAGGCAGGGAATTTAGAGCCAAGAAGACTGTATAAATGAACCTTGTTAATTCTTCGCTATTTACTACCCCTAGTCCAAATGCCTTTGTCAATTCTTCACAAAAAAATTGTTTCTTTCATTAAAAGGTATAAAAGCTGCCTGCTTTAGTCACTCCTTTGAGCTCCTATTTCTATGAGCTCCTGTACATACAAAATTAAACTTGGCTTTTCCTGTTAACCTGTCTTATGTCAATTTAATTATTAGACCAGCCAAAGAACCTAGAAGGGAAAAAAGGAAAAGTTTTCCTCCCCTACATAATGAATAATAAGATAGTCATTTCATCCTTATGACTCTGAAGCATTTTGAGGAACTGAGGACAAGAGACCAAATATTTTAACAAAAGATGTTCCCAATTCGTCTTATCATTCAGGAAATTCCAAGGGTTTTGGGAGCTCTGAGCCAGGAACTGTGGATGAAGACCAAATATATACGAGAAATAGATTTTGATCATCTGAACGTTAGGCAGGAAGTTAGCCATGAGCGACAAGAGGCGGCCCCGTCGGCTGAACATCCAGTAGCCGCCTAAATCCTGCCAAGCTATTTGCCAACCCCGCCCCAAACACACCCCCATCAGTAACCAACATGGTCAGGGGACCAGAAAAATCTCCCAATGGCCGACTGGAGGGACTTCCCCACTCTGGCACATGCACACACCTCACGCTATCATGTTCATAGATAACCTTTGGTGGCCTTTAGGCTCATTAAATGTTCATAAATATTCTATGAATACATACATCTGATTATAACAGACAATTATGGGAAGGACATGCACAGCAGAGCCTCTTGTTATATAACCTGCAGCTGTCACTGTCAATCAAAGACCTTGCCTTAAAAACTCTACATCCCAGGGCTTCCCTGGTAGCGCACCGGTTGAGAGTCTGCCTGCCGATGCAGGGGACACGGGTTCGTGCCCCGGTCCGGGAAGATCCCACATGCCGCGGAGCGGCTGGGCCCGTGAGCCATGGCCGCTGAGCCTGCGGGTCCGGAGCCTGTGCTCCGCAACGGGAGAGGCCACAACAGTGAGAGGCCCGCGTACCGCAAAAAAACCCAAAAAAACTCTACATCCCAGCCTCCAGGGCCATTGCCTTCCTTGGCCTGGCCCACCTCTCTCTTGAGGTGTTCTCTCCGTTCTCTCCTTATCTTCAATAAACTCTCTTCCAACCGGTAAGACCTCAGATTCTTCTTTGAGACCTTACCAGGAACAGAGGCCCTGGCAGGAGGGGTCCCCAGACTCTCTTCTGCTAAACATGAATGACAAAATGTATATTTCTTATAAATCACCATATTGTAGAGAGAGACAGAGACAAAGACAAAACATACAATCACAATAGATGAACTTTATTTAGATGCTAATTGAAACAGTTACTTAAAAAGAAGCATCAGCAACAAGACAAACACAATTATGAGACAATTAGGGAGGTATGAACAATGCCTGGATGTTTGAGGATACTAAGGAATAACTTAAATATTTTTAGTAGTAATGGCATCATGGCTGTGTCAAAAACAGAGAGACTGTTTTAGAAACACAGCACTATTTAAGGATAAAATGGTGTGATGGTTAGGATTTGCTTCAAATTATCATGAAAAATGTGTGGCCATGCAATGGAATCTGGGTAGAGGATACAAGAGAGGTTTCTTGTTATTTTATCTCTACAATTATATATATTTTATATTTTCAATAATTAACTTAAAAAATCCTTAAATCTTAAGAAATAGAATTATAGTAAGGATGTGGTAAGGACTACAACCCAGAAGCTCTCCACAGAGCTATAATAGAATTATAGAAAGGATGTGGTAAGGACTACATGAAGTAACACATATTAGAAACCTAACCCTTTTCCAGGCACGTATGAGGTATTTAGGGATCCATTTAAATAGACTGGAACCATTCTTTGAGAGCAGGGCTTCATAAACTTTCATGAGCACACACATCACTTGGGGATCTTGTGAAACGCAGATTCTGACACACAAGGTCTAGAAGGACCAAGATTAGAAAGGATCAATGAAAATAAAGGCTGGAAAATTTACGTTTGGGCCTACAGTGTAGAATCTTGCAACTACATGGGCCTGTAACGGGCATACAAATAACTATTATAGGAGGGAACCAACAGAGTATCAAATCCAACTCTGAGGAGGGCTTTTAACTCATCTGAAGTGCCCTGAGGCAATCTTAAAACACTATTAACTGCATGCCTGAGAGAGTATTCCATGGATATCTTTAAATATGCAATCCATTTTTTTTTTTTTTTTTGTGGTACGCGGGCTTCTCACTGTTGTGGCCTCTCCCATTGCGGAGCACAGGCTCCGGACGCGCAGGCCCAGCGGCCATGGCTCACGGACCCAGCCGCTCCGCGGCATGTGGGATCTTCCCAGACCGGGGCACGAACCCGTGTCCCCTGCATCGGCAGGCGGACTCTCAACCACTGCGCCACCAGGGAAGCCCTGCAATCTATTTTTAAATATTCCAAAATAGTATAAATATATTAGATAAGAAGTAAAACACAGGAAATTGAAAATTAAATAGGAAGACAATGTAGAAAATAAATAATTTGTTTGTAAGGTCATATTCCTAGCTTCCTTACCTTCTTCCCAAACTGATACTTGTTGATATTATAATTTATTTAGTGGTCTACTTACATAGGATCAAGTTTCCTAGAATTTCATTAATTAAGATACACAATTTGTCTTCAGTTCAGCTACTCCAGGAAATACATAGTATTTTTATATAATTTGAATATAGAATATTTCCTAAGCAGCCATGTATTTTGCAGGGTACAAAAACCATTTTTTTAAAGTACAAATATAGCTGACTGATCAATGCTAATGATGGAAAAGTTTCAATAGTAATTAGAATAGAGAAGTATCAGCTCAACAAAGCAGAGGCTTGAGAAAACAAGAAATAGTTCTTTTACTTTTATTTGAATTGTCATGGCATCCCTATTCTAATTTAAAGTTCAGTTGTTTTTCTCCAAAATATACTATTCATAAGCATTTAGACTCAGTGATTAAAATATTATCCTAATTTTCAGTGTTTTTGTGTGTGGCTGAATGAAACCTGAAGTTTGTCTACCTCATGCAAATGAGTATCAAACCATGACTGTCTATATAAAAGGAGTAAACTGTTATTTCCAAAATCTAATACAAATGATAGACTCCTTCCCAGCCATTGATTAGCCAATTTTTATGAAGATATCAATAAATTAGTCTCCATTCAATTTCATTTCTTACACAGATGGTATATTACCATTTCTCTAAAAATTATTTTACCTAACTTGTTCATCTTGAATATGTTCTCCTTATTGTATAACAAGACTTAAAATAAATGAAAATAATTCTTGTTTTGCTTATGTTAGAGAAGTTATTCAGGCAACTTTAATCTGTAGTCTGACGTAATTATTTTTCTCTACTATTCTTGAAATAAGATCAGACTAAGAAGGGAATGCAAATGTAATAAAGGACAGTTGGAAGTTATGAGATTAATAAGTTCTGGGGATGTAGGACTTCCCTGGTGGTGCAATGGTTAAGAATCCACCTGCCAACGCAGGGGACACGGGTTCAAGCCCTGGTCTGGGAAGATCCCACATGCCGCCGAGCAACTAAGCCCGCGAGCCACAACTACTGAGCCTGTGTGCCACAACTACTGAAGCCCGTGCACCTAGAGCCCGTGCTCTGCAACAAGAGAAGCCACTGCAATGAGAAGCCTGTGCATTGCAATGAAGAGTAGCCCCCGCTCGCCTCAACTAGAGAAAGCCTGTGAGCAGCAGCAAAGACCCAATGCAGCCAAAAATAAAATAAATTAATTAATGTATTAGAAAAAAAGTTCTGGGGATGTAATGTACAGTATGGTGGATATAGTTTAAAATACTGTATTGTATCAAAAAATGGGCAGAAGACCAAAACAGACATTTCTCCAAAGAAGACATACAGATGGTCAACAGGCACATGAAAAGATGCTCAACACTGCTAATTATTAGAAGAATGAAAATCAAAACTACAAGATATCATCTCACACCAGTCAGAATGGCCATCATCAAAAAGTCTACAAATAATAAATGCTGGAGAGGGTGTGGAGAAAAGGAAACTCTCCTACACTGTTGGTGTGAAGGTAAATTGGTACAGCTACTATGGAGAACAGTATGGAGGTTCCTTAAAAAACTAACAATAGAGCTACCATATGAGCCAACAATCCCACTCCTGGGCATGTATCTGGAAAAAACAAAAACTCTAACTTGAAAAGATACATGCAGCCAATGTTCATAACAGCACTATTCACAATAGTCAAGACATAGCAGCAACCTAAGTATCCATCAACAGATGAATGGATAAAGAAGGTGTGGTATACCATGGAATATTACTCAGCCATAGAAAGAATGAAATAATGCCATTTGCAGCAACATAGATGGATTTAGAGATTATCATACTAAGTGAAGTCAGACAGAGGAAGACAAATATGGTATCACTTACATGCAGAATCTAAAAAACTAATACAAATTAATTTATTTACAAAACAGAAACAGACTCACAGACATAGAAAACAAACTTATGGTTACCAAAGGGGGAAGAGGAGAGGGAGGCATAAATTAGGAGTTTGGGATTAACAGGTATACACCACTATATATAAAATAAACAACAAAGATTTACTGTATAGCACAGACAACTACATTCAATATTTTGCAATAACTTATAATAGAAAATAATCTGAAGCTGTACACCTGAAACTAACATAATACTGTAAATCAAATATAGTTCAATAAAAAATTTTTTAAAAATACTGTATTGTATATTTGAAAGTTGCTAAGAGTAAATGTTAAAAGTTTTCAACGCACACACACACATTGTAACTATGTGAGGTGATAGATGTGTAAACTAATCTTACTATAACAATTATTTTGCAAGATATAAATTTATCACATCACCACACTGTAAACCTTAAACATACTCAGTGTTGCATGTCAATTATATCTCAGTAATGCTGGGAAAAAAGTTCCTTAATTTATAAGTCTAGAGATCATGGCCAGAGAAATGAAATTCTCTTAAATATAGCAGACACTTGCCACTGTGAGCTGTCCTTAGAGTCATCTGTACAAACTCCTTCCTGCTCTTAATTTCATATTTTTATTGCACTTGATTATTGTAATTATATTATCCGGGGAGAAGCTAAGAAACACTCAGAAAATATTTTGTTCATTCTGTGTATCTAGGTAACTGCATTCCTCAAATAGCACAGCTGCATGCAACTTTGCAAGAAGACCAACTATTAATGACCCAGAAAGGAAGGACACAAAATTTAATGGGCAGAAAAGGTCTAATCCTAGCTCTGTAACTAATTATCTGGGTAACCTTGGACATGTTGTGAATGCCCTCTAGATACAAATAACGTCAATCTTTTATAAAAAGATACTCTCCTAGACAGATATCCATATTGTCTTACAGATCTTAAATTCTACTTATTCTCTTACCTTGAGCCTAGATCCTGTGGGCAAATTACATGAGTCTGAAGGCTAGATAGGCAAATGAGAGCTAAACTGAAATTATAAAATTTTAAATTGCATACTCTAGAAAAAGGCCATTAATCATTCAAGATGACTACTTGACTTTAAAAAATTATATATAACATGACCAGGGCAGAATAATTGCTATTATTTTGAAAAGAATAATTGTAATTGAATTATTAATAATAATTAACTCAGGGGAATGTGTTGGAAAACTCAGTGCAGGTGAAAGATTCATAAAAAAATTTGTAAGCCTGCAGTGAAAAATTCAGTAATTTGAACACAATCTTAACCCAACTTAATTGCATGCGTCAGAGATGATTCCACAGACATTTTGAGAAGGTAATGTATACTTAAATGGAAAAACATACAAATGGGTTTCCTAATAAAAATGTAGTGTGCTGTATGACATTATCTCAGCAAATACCAGGAAACTGTGTCTAGACTACAGAAGTCATTGTGGTGATAAAATTAACACTTTTCCTCCCCACTGTTGCCATTTCTTGGGGAAAAAAAAAAAAGAGTTTCTATTTTTAAAAATGCCACCAATTTGCTCTGCAAGTAAATTAAAATTTGCTTTCTTTCAACTGTGAATATCAACCAAACCGATATTAAGATTAATCTTTTTAAAAATTAATTTTTATTGGAGTATAGCTGCTTTACAATGTTGTGTTAGTTTCTACTGTACAGCAAGGTGAATCAGCCATACGTACACATATATCCCGTATTTTTTTAACATCTTTATTGGAGTATAATTGCTTTACAATGGTGTGTTAGTTTCTGCTTTATAACAAAGTGAACCAGCTATACGTATACACATATCCCCATATCCCCTCCCTCTTGCGTCTCCCTCCCTCCCACCCTCCCTATCCCAGCCCTCCCTATCCCAGCCCTCTAGGTGGACACAAAGCACCGAGCTGATCTCCCTGTGCTATGCGGCTGCTTCCCACTAGCTATCTATTTTACATTTGGTAGTATATATAAGTCCATGCCACTCTCTCACTTCGTCCCAGCTATCCCCTCCTTTTTGGATTTCCTTCCCATTTAGGTTACCACAGAGCATTGAGTAGAGTTCCCTGTTCTATACAGTTGGTTCTCATTAGTTATCTATTTTATACATAGTATCAATAATGTATATATGTCAATCCCAATCTCCCAATTCATCCCACCCTCCCTTTCCCCCTTGGTATCCATACATTTGTTCCCTGCATCTGTGTCTCTACTTCTGCTTTGCACATAAGATCATCTATGCCATTTTTCTTGATTCCATATATATGCATTAACATACGATATTTGTTTTTCTTTTTCTGACTTACTTCACTCTGTATGACAGTCTCTAGGTCCAGCTATGTCTCTACAAATGACCCAATTTCATTCCTTTTTATGGCTGAGTAATATTCCACTGTATATATGTACCACATCTTCTTTATCCATTCGTCTGTCAATGGGTATTTAGGTTGCTTCCATGTCCTGGCTATTGTAAATAGTGCTGCAATGAACACTGGGGTGCATGTGTCCTTATGAATTATGGTTCTCTCTAGGTATATGTCCAGGAGTAGGATTGCTGGGTCTTATGGAATATCAATCTTTATATCCAGATTCATCTTTACAGTTGTCCCTTGTTCCTCTGTCCTTCTTCCTATTCCTTTCTCCAAGGGCAATACTGTCACTGCTTTTTTCACTATTGTTCCTCACATCCTTCTTTGTTTTTACTGCTAGTAATCAAATTGTGGCCCTTGCCAGAATCACAGAAGGAAAACCAAAGGGAAGTAGAAATAGAATGCCTGAGCTTCTTAGGCAGTATGCCTGACTCTGATTTCTTTCTCCAAACTTTTAATGTACTCTCAACATGGGATCCAGAGACCCTTTCTAAAACACAGATTTTGCCTGTGATCAATACCTTCCACTGAGTTCCTGCTTTCAGTAAAACAAAACCTGTTATTCAATTTAAAATTTACTGGTCTCCTCAATTCCATTTTGTCCTACCCATGCAACCAATTTATTGACACTTCTTGTAAACCATTCTCAGAATTATCCACTCAAGTGTCCATGGAATTTCATGCTTAGCTGCTCTTTTTACAGTCTTCTCCCAAGCACATCTGCCCCTTGCCATCTCAGTATTTTATTGGCAAATTTCTACTCATCTTCCTTGATCAAACTCCTCTGTTAATCAACTATCCCCATCTCTACCATCATACAGAAATGCATTCTTCTATTCCAGAAATTGTCAGTCTGTCTGGTTGACTGTATTACAGAAATTAGTAACCATGTTCTGGGATGCCATGTACACTAGTAAAGATTATGCCTAACAAGGGACATCTTGTTGAGGGCAAGGTTGTCCCAGCACAAGGCTCCATCCACCGAAACAAGAGATGCATTTTTCTTATTCTTGCAAATTTGATATATGCTCAGCAAGCTGTTCTCATCCACCTGGAGGAGGCACCTACTCCATGGGGAAGCACTGTCTAAGTTTGCCCTCTTCACTTGATTGTGACAAACTTAAGCGCAGGGTTCATGCTCTTTCTCATTCATTAACATTCTCTATTTAATTAATTAAATTTTGTTGGGAGGAGTGAACACAATGATAAATTTATTGAGAATTCAACTTGAAATGGCAAACTTAAAAATTTGCAGCAGTCTTTCCCCATATTCTATGCTTTGCTTCAAGAGTACATGGGTCCATAAAATTAACACCAGTGTGGGAAAATAGGAACTAATGTTCTTTAATCTAGTATAAGGTATTTGAGGTACTGCCGTTATGGAAAGCAGTATGGAGGTTCCTTAAAAAATTAAAAATAGAACTACCACTGATCCTACAGTCCCACTTCTGGGTACATATCTAAAAGAATTGAAATCAAGATCTCAAAGAGATATCTGCACTCCTATGTTTACTGGAACATTATTCACAATGGCCAAGATGTGTAAACAAGCTTAATGTCCATTGATGGATAAATGGATAAAGAAAATGTTGTATATTCATAGAACGGAATATTATTGTTTAAATAAGAAGGAAACCTTAAAAATAAGAATTAAACCTTATAAAAGAAGGAAATGCTAGAATCGGAGACAACATGGAAATGCTGGATATGAGACAACATGGATAAACCTTGAGGGCATTATGATAAGTGAAAGAAGCCAGTCACAAAAAGACAAATACTGTATGGTTCCACTTATATGAAGTATCTAAAATAGTCAAATTCATGGAAGCAAAGAACATAATGGAATTGTTTCTGACAACCATTTGTAGACAGAAAAGGCACGGAAGAGAAATCTACTAGGGGGAAAGGCGAGTCTAGTTATACCTCAAAGATAGGCCCAAGATTTGGTGGGAAAGGGCTGGTTAGGCCACAGCAAATGGCTCAAACTGGAACCCTCTCTTAACCCAGCCCAAACTCAAGGATCCCTTGCCTTCCCCACATACAGATAATAATTGATGCCCATACTTGATCCCTCTACCTTCCCCATAGAGATAAGCCCAGCAATGCGGGTGGTTTCCAGCTCTGGAAACCAGGACTACACAGAGCAGATGTTCCATGGGCACCAAAAGCGAGGACAGAGTCCCAGGGTTGTGTCAGTACATGGCTTTGTGCTGTGCAGTGTTTGTGTGCTCTGTGTGTGGGTCTGTCAATACCTCCTCCCAGAAAGTGCATTTCCTCAGGGACTGGGTCATGATTCTGCTCCAGGTTCCTCTATTCAATCTGCCCCTGTCTACACATGAGCAGAAATTTGTTTCGATTTGTAGCATCTGAGAGTATGAATTTTCAGGGCTTTTGTAGGTTTTCCCTTAATTTTAGAATTTCTATGAATCTCAGTGGGAGTTCTGTAGAACCATTTCTATTTTCAAAGAGCTTTTAAATAAATTATTTCAATATTATTTGAAAGTTCAAATAGAAGAGCTAAAATGAAACAAATGGCCTTTCCTTAGAGCAGTGTAAAGTAGAAATGTTTCTGTTATACATATGTAAAGGTATCAAAAAGAGGCCTAATTACTTTACAGGTTTCAACATGTGGTTCTTAATAGCAAAGAAGTTATTGCACATTTAATTAGAATAAGAGCCAACTAGGTGGACTTAGATGTTGATTTGATTATATATTTAAGTGCATTATTGCATTTTTCAATATGCTTACCAATATAATTGAGTACATACATTAGTAGATACATTTCCCACATAAGTATTTGTAATTCAATATAATCCGTTAGATTGAGAGCAGTATTTCTTATTTGACAGCAATATAATTTTATGATTGTCGCTTTTTCCTAATATTTTTTCTACCAAGACAAAGTATATGTGATCAAGACATGTTTTAATACATTTAGATGCCAAAATAAGTGTAATTATATTTTGACTGATATAAAGTTAGGGAGTAAAATATTAATATTCCAATTGTCTAACTGAAAGAATAAAATTGACTTCATTACTATGCCACTGAGCATTAGCTAAGCTATTAGCATTTTTCTAAGGCTATATTATGAATAAACACAACAAGGGGATTCAGAAGCGTCTGATTAAACCACTGATCACATTGTAGTTTATTTTTTTCACAAAGTTTTATATAGGAGAATTTAGTTAAGTCATATGTTACTTTAAAGGAGAAGATAAACAAGATTTACTATTACCATACAACATCATTGTATGTGTAAAATTAAAGTTTATTTTACATATCTAATATTCTGTATTATTTTTCATGTATAAATGATCCTCTATATACTAGGTAAGTCTGGCTGATGCTTTGATTGAAAATGTGTGAGATCTTAAGCAGATGACTCAGCCAAGTCTTGTTTGGACTCTTAATCCAAGGAAACTGTGAGATAATAAAGTGCATTGTTTTAAAATGCTAAATTTGTGTTAACTTGTTACACAGCTATAAATAACGAACACAGATAAGATCAAGGTAAGATTAGGCATGGTGCCACTCTGCTCCCACGAGACTTTGTATGTAGTCAGTCATTTAGAATTTACACACAACTAGTGTAACTCTTTGCTTACCTGCCTTCCTCACTAGTCTATCTGCAACCTGATGACAGAGATTGTTATCTATAATTCTAGAGTCTCAAAGAGTGCCTGATACATAGTAAGCACTCAAAAAATATTTGTTTTCAGATTAAATTAGGATTCTTAAGGAGGCCATCATGACAGTGAAGTGATGCGAAAGTGCTTGAAAAAACTGTTGACAAAAAGGATAGGATTTGGTTCTTACAAGAATGGTTAAGTTACTGTATGATATCTTTGAATTTTGAGCTCCTCAGGCTGAAAAAAAAATCATTAATATACTATATGTGACTTCAAAACAATAAGAATAATCATATAACCACAATTGAAAATTAGCTTCATTGATTTATAGTAAAGTTTCCAATATTCCTCTGCGATGAGAATAGTGGAGGCAAATATATATATACATTCACACACATATATATATATACATTCACACACACATATATACACATACACACACACATATACACACACACACATACACACACACATTTACACACACACACACACATATACACACACACATATATATATATATATATACACCAATAAACTCTGAGGTATGTACAAATACATGGGACTATAAAATACTTTTTCAAAAGTGACTGAAAGATACAGGTAACAGAGAGAGCGAGAAGAAGAGAGAGGATAAATTGCTTAATACCTACAAACCTACATTTCATCCTAACAGAACTGGGTTCAATATTATTTAGGTTCACACAATGATGACAGCAAGCAGGGATGGTACATTTTGAGGACACAGTCTATACCTACTGCTAACATTCACTATCACCTTCCTGTCATATGTAAAGGCCTTAAAAAGCTAGTAAATTGCTCTTTTCAAATCAAAAGGCATTTTTGTTTTCAGTATACAGAAAATGAATGTTGGCTACACAGTGAAACTCTCAATTGTTATTGAAAGCCATGCATATTGATTACACATTAAAAGAAACATGTAGTTCATAGATATTAGGCCAAATAGAAATAAGAATGTTAAAATCATTTCCTTTGAGATGCATTATATCTTAGACATAAAAATATTAATAGGTTTCTAGCAGGAAAAAATTATAAACACAGAAAGTATAGAATTTCAACTAATTTTGTATATTAGCTGAAGACTTCTAGTGTTTTTTTTTAATTTTTACTTTATATTGGGGTATAGCTGATTACCAATGTTGTGTTAGTTTCAGGTGTACAGCAAAGTGATTCAGTTATACATATACATGTATCTATTATTTTTCAAATTCTTTTCCCATTTAGGTTATTACAGAATATTGAGCAGCGTTCCCTATTGTGTAGGTCTTGTTGGTTATCTATTTTAACTTCTATTTGAGTAGACTGATTTTGAAATGATATGTTATACAAATTCTCAAGGGTGTGGCACCTCAGATGAAAAAGTAACCAGTACTGCTTCTGGAAGCATCCAAGACATTTGGGGTTCTAGAGAAAACTAAATCTTCAAATTTCAGGGGTAAAGCAATCCTCATTTGTGAAGTTAATACACATGTAAGGGTTCTGGTCACCCAGTTTCCAATGTGTGGGGAAATACCAACAGTTCTCTGATAGTAGCTGGGTATCTTAGAATTTAACTAATTTCTGACACTATCTACCTAGAGACAGCATTAGATCCCACAGGTTAAGGGCTCAGTCCCACAAGACTGCCCTCCACCTCAGATGCCAATTGCAAAGCCAAGTTGTTACCTGTGCTTCTGACCCACCAGCTACGGACTGGAGGTTCCCATGACCTCCTCCTTGAGTTTGATTAATTTGCTAGAGCGGCTCACAGAACTCAGGAAACCTGTTTACTCACTGGATTACTGATTCAGTACAAAAGATATTAAAGGATAGGAATCAACAGCCAGACGAAGAGATACATAGGGCAAAGTCCTGAACAAAGGAGCTTCAGTCCTCATGGAGTGTGAGACCTGGCATGGTGGCACATGGAGGCATTCTGGTTCCCCAGTGCAGAAGCTCTCTGAACTTCCTCCCTTTGGGTTTTTGTGGAGCTTCATTACATGGGCATGAATGATTAAATTATTGGCCATTGATGATGGATTCAGCCTTCAACCCTTCTCCCCTCAAGGAGTAGGACTGAAAGTTCCAACCTTCTAATCACATGGTTGATTCCCCTGGCAACAAGCCCTCCCCCCTCCACCCCATCCTTGGGTGCTTTCTGAAAGTCATCTCATTGACATAAACCAGTTTTGGTGGAAAGAGGCTTGTTATGAACAACAGGATACCCATTTCACCTTCATGGCTCTGAAGCATTTTCAGGAACTGAGGACAAGAGACCAAATATTTTAACAAAAGATGTTCCCATTCCTCTTATCATTCAGGAAATTCCAAGGGTTTTAGGAGCTGTGAGCCTGGAACTCCAATGAAGACCAAATATGTATTTCTTATAAATCACAATATCACAACATGGAATGAGTATATTCTATCGTTTTTCCGTCACAGCAAGTAGGGTTCATGGGATTTGTGTGGATATATGAAGATCACCCACTTGTCTCCTTCACATTCATATAAGAAATCATCTCATCCCATTGAGAAACTAGGCTAATTTGGAAACTCTTTAACTACTGAGATGCCCCCACTCAACTCGGCAGTAATTTCCACTATTTAAGTTACCCTCCCTCCACTCAGATATTTATTTAATATTCAGAAGGTTTCATTTTTTGTTCCAATCTCTATGTAGTGATCCTTTCTGTAACTGAAAATTCCTTTTATTTTCCTTAATTTTGCCTTGTCTTTTGTAAGTAAAATAATTCTGCCTTCTTTTAGCCATAAAATTTCTCTTATTTATGCCAAGCCTTCCATATACTTACTCTACATGTATGAAAATTTGCTCAACAAAGAGGGAAATCGACAATGAAACTTTAGAGTTACAAGTAACTCATCCTTTCTGAGACTCCATACACATTTTTTCTTCCAGTTTTATTGAGTTACAATTGACATACAGCACTGTATAAGTTTAAGGTATGCAGCAAAATGATTTGACTTACATACACCATGAAATGATTATCACAATAAGCTTAGTGAACATTCATCATCTCATATAGATACAAAATTAAAGAAACAGAAAAAAATATTTTTCCTTGTCATGAGAACTCTTAGGATTTACTCTCTTAACTTTCATATATAACATAGAGCCGTGTTAATGATATTTATCATGTTGTACATTATATCCAAAGTACTTACTTATAACTGGAAATTTGGAGGGTAAACAGTACATGACTAAAGAAGCAACGAATCACCGAAAAAAATCAAATAAATCAAAACATATCTGGAGACAAATGAAAATGAAAACACAATGATCCAAAATCTACGGTATGCAACAAAAGCAGTTCTAAAAGGGTAGTTTACAGCAATACAAGTCTACCTCAGGAAACAAGAAAAATTTCAGATAAACAACCTAATCTTACACTTAAAAGAATCAGAAAAAGAACAAACAAAACCCAAAGTTAGTAGAATGAGAGAAATAATAAAGATCAGAACAGAAATAAATGAAATAGAGACTAAAAAAAAGAGAAAAGATCAATGACTCAACATAATAAAAGTTATTTATGACAAACTCACAGCCAGTGAGATTAATGAAACTAAGAGCTGATTCTTTGAAAAGATAAAAAAAATTGAGATCAGGCCTAAATCAATAAAATCAGAAATGTAAAAGGAGAAGTTACAACCAACACCACAAAAATATGAAAGATCATAAGAGATTACTATGAACAGTTATATGCCAATGAAACAGACAACCTAGAAGAAAGGGACCAGTTCCTAGAAATGCAAGTTTCCTAAGACTGAACCAAAAAGAAATGGAAAATGAACAGACCAATTATCAGTAATGAAATTGAATCAGTAATTTAAAAAACCCGACAAACAAAAGTCCAGGAATAGATGGCTTCACAGGTGAATTCTACCAAACACACAGTTCTTCTCAAACTATGCTATCAATGCTTTTTAATTTATTTTTGCATTTTGCATTTAATGTATCAATAAATGGCCTGAGTGTTAACCTTCAAATACCTTTTCAATGAACTACAAAGAAAGCTAATGAAGTAGCAATTTGCTTCTATTACTAAAAGACTGAATATTGTATTTCCCAGACTCTCATTTGGTAGATATATGCAAAAGGCTGAACTGTCCTAAACAGTATCTGCACAATTGCCTGATCATTGTACGGAGAGCAGAATTTATCCCAAAATACGCCTCTCTGACGTGAGGATGATTTTAAGCTGATTTTTTTTTTTGATCATTTTTTTAAAAAGCAGACATGAGAGAGGCTCTGATAACCACAGAGAAGTTACCCTTTAGTAAGAGATATTTATAAGGGAAATCTCCATTTGTAAGGGTATCACCCTTGCTGTACAGGAAGAGGGAGATGACTCAATCTTTACAGACCTATTTACTTAGGCAGGAGGTGTGGGCCTAGATCTGCATAACAACCTTACCCTTGTTTACTGTGTTTTCCTGGTAACCTTTTATAACTGACCTGCCCAACCCCCAACATCTTTTGTTTTAAGCTGGAAGTAATATTTAAGGTGGTGGCTTGGGCCATTTCAGAGTTACTCAATTTTCCTCTGTATATCCCATGTACACTGCAGGTATACATATTATTAAACTTCTGTTTTTCTCCATTTAATCTGTCTTTTTATTACTGGGGTGTCTCATCCAAGAACCCTAGAAGGGAAAATTATTTTTCTTCCCCCACAGTGTGAACACTCTATGTGAAATTTACTTTGACACAGACATACAGGTGTATTGTTTATATCATGCAATCTATAAACATTTTATGAGTATCTTGTTACTTTCTTTCTTTACAATAATACTTTGCTCATAAACTGCAAAAGTCTGAATTGAAACATATTTCATAATCAAATAGTTAGCTTAGAAACCCCATTAGGGGATTGTAGATAGAGAGGGAACTTTAGGGGGCTTTGGGAGACCACAATAAGATTAATGATCACTCAAGAAAGTAATGGGAAAATCCTGAAACAATGTGGGCTTGCTTGACTCATAAAGCAGAACAAGTTGGTTAGCATCAAAGCCAGATTGGCTTGCTTAACAACAAAATCAAGCCAACTTGATTAGCAACAAAACCATGTTAACAGAAGCATGAAACATGCCCCCAAACAATAAAACAATGGTGGCATGAGACCTGTATCCTGCCCAGTGAGCTCAGTAAGTTAATGACCCCCAAAACATGCTCTTTGACCCCTAGAACATGCTCTTTGCACAATGCCCCCAAAACAATAAAACAATAGTGGAGAATAAGGCCTACAACCTGCCGGTGGTGTCATCAAGTTAATGACCCCCAGGATATGCTCTGTGTACACACACCAAAAAACAGTCATTTATGGAAAGGTGACATTTCAAAGTGAAAGACCCTGATTGTACTGAGACCTGAAATAAGTTTTCCAAAGTGCCATGACAGTCCTGGCCTGACCATGTAGGGACAAGAAAACTCCCCTGTCCACCCTGGAGGAGGAGCTGATGATGGAAATGTGATGTCTACTCAAGAAAGACAAAGAAGGTCTTCTTCCCCTCCCCTCTCTTCCTTTGATTATAAAAATGTGACCCACTAAGTACTCGGGGCAGTGCAATGCTTGCCTGCCCGTTTGTAAGCCTCACAAGCATCCTATTGTAATAAATCACTTCTTATCTATCACTTTGCCTCTCACTGAATTCTTTCTGCCATGAGACATAAAGGACCAGGCTCCTTGGAGACCCCAAGACCACACCTATTGGTTTCAATAGGATATTACTATAGTATAGATACTGAAAAATGATTCCATAGAAATTGACTGCATTACAAAAAATGTGTGTGTATGTATGTGTGTGTGTGTATTTACTCAACTGTAAATAATAAGGAAGCCATTCTGCTGAAAGGTCCAGGTATCATATAACATATAAATGAAGTGTGAGTGTTTTATTAACATTAACACAACTCTATGAATGAATTTACAGAGCAGAGCTGTACACATATAGATTTTAAAATTATTTCCTAATTCAGTAGAAAAAAATTAAAATATCAGTTTTCTCATTTATATTTTTAAGTTAAAATGTGTGGAGATCTCTACAGTAATAGTATGTTTCATTTTATTTGGGCCTCTGAGTTATAATTCTATTTGGGCTTTCACATCCAGTACACAATTGCAATGACCTAAAATATTTTGTATACTTACTGTATTTTGAGCCATCTACTTTTTTACTTTCCCTTAATGCAATGATATACAATAAGCTGTTCCCTTGAGGAAGAGAAAACTCATTGCAAATATCCTGCATTGTGTTTCATTCCTTTGCTTTTTTTTTTCACCTATAGGTGTCAGTTTGCGACCTATGTGTCTTACTAGTTTTTTGATTCTTTTATTTTCTATTTTATTTTTTAAACATCTTTATTGGAGTATAATTGCTTTACAATGGTATACTCCTTTGCTTTTTAATAAAATTTCTGCAGATATGTTGAATCAAGATATGTTTATTTTATTGTGTAGCCAACATTTTAAATTTAAAAAATTGAGTATATTTTGTTGAATTTTAGGAGTTCTTTAAATACTTTGGATAACACTCTTTTATCAGATAATTCTTGAGGATATATTTTCTCTCAGTCTGTGGCTTATCTTCTAATTCTCTTGACAATGTTTTTTACCGAGCAAAAATTTTTTTTTTCCCCCTGGTACGCAGGTCTCTCACTGTTGTGGCCTCTCCCATTGCGTAGCACAGGCTCCGGACGTGCAGGCCCAGCGGCCATGGCTCACAGGCCCAGCCGCTCCGCAGCATGTGGGATCTTCCCAGACCGGGGCACGAACCCGTGTCCCCTGCATCGGCAGGCGGACTCTCAACCACTGCGCCACCAGGGAAGCCCCCGAGCAAAAATTTTTAAGTTTAACGAAGTCCAGCTTATCATCTCCTTCATGTATCAATCCTTTGCTGTTGTATCTTAATTTTATTACCACACTAAAGACCATCTTGCTTTCCTCTTATATTATCATCTAAGAGTTTTACAGCTTTAATAAATTTTTGTGACAGGTATAAGGCCTAGGTCGTCTAGATTTTTTTTTTTTTTTTTTGGTGGATGTCCAGTTTTTCCAGAAACATTTGTTGCAAAGACTATCTCTGCTCCATTGTATTGCCTTTGCTTCTTTGTTAAAGATCAACTGTCTATATATTACATGTGCCTATTTCTGGGCTTTCTAATCTGTTCCTTTGATCTATTTGACTATTCTTTCATCAATATTGCACTGACTTGATTATTGTAGCTTCACAGTAATCGAAGTAAGTTAGTGTCAGTCCTCTATCTTTGCTCTTCTCCTTCGATATTTTGCTGGCTATCTTTTGCCTCTCCATATAAACTTTAGAATCAGTTTGTCAATATCTGCAAAATAACTTACTGGAATTCTTACTGGGATTGCATTGAGGCTATAGATCAAGCTGGGAAGAACTGACATCATGACATTATTGAGTCTTCCTATCCATGAACATGGAATATCTCTCCTCTTATTTAGTTCTCCTTTGATTTCTTTCATCACAGTTGTAGCTTTCCTCATACAAATCTTGTACTTATTTTGTTAGATTTATACCTAAGTATTTCATTTTGAGGGTGCTCCTGTAAATGATACTGGATTTTTAATTTCAAATTCCATTTATTCACTGCTAATTCATACTTTAAGAGAAAAAAATTCATCAAAATATTCTGATTCACCACAGAAGGTATGGATACACAAAATGCATGAAGAAAGATATAAAAATAAATAAACATTTACACAGATTTTAGTACACAGCACATGTTGATCACTGGGTACTGTTAAAGGTAGATACTTAAATACTCTAACTTTGCCCTTAAAGATCTATTTTTGTTTTTGTCACTTAGGATTTTTCATCCAAAATAGCAGAACTCATGATTACAAGTGGTTTAAAAATAAGGAAAATTCAATATTTTGTAGTACATTAAATCAGGTGGTAGAAGTAATCAGGTATTTAATTTATCATAAAAATAAGGGATTTATTTTTGTCCAGCTATTCCCAGACTGATGGCTTTGTTCTAAATACATACACTAATAAATCAAAAAAAAAAATCTACCAAAGTTCTTACATAACACCTTCATTCAGCTATTCCTAGGGAAAGACAAACGGCATCTCTCCTTGTGCTTCTATTTTTCCAGAAGGCAAACCTTTCCCAGTAGCCATGCAGCAGAGTTCCCCTTGCATCTCACTGTTCAGAATTGTTTACCATGTCTGTGGAAAAAACAGGCTTTGACAAAGGAAATGGTACACCTACAAAAAGTGGGATTATTAGTGAAGAAGAAAGGAGAAATGGCTGTTAAAAAGGCAATCAGGGGGCTTCCCTGGTGGTGCAGTGGTTGAGAGTCCGCCTGCCGATGCATGGGACACGGTTCGTGCCCCGGTCCGGGAAGATTCCACATGCTGCGGAGCGGCTGGGCCCGTGAGCCATGGCCGCTGAGCCTGCGCGTCCGGAGCCTGTGCTCCACAACGGGAGAGGCCACAACAGCGAGAGGCCCGCGTACCGCAAAAAAAAAAAAAAAAAAAAAAAAAGGCAATCAACAGAGTCCTCTCTAGGATTACAGTATATCAATGGGTACTGGTAGTTATAATTCAGGTAAAGTGTGAAAGCTGGTGATATCATGAAATCATAGCAAATTAAATCCACCATGAAGCTCATGATCATCTTTCCTTTTCTAGTTACTGATGAGGAAATCGAGGCCTAGGAAACCCAATTCAATACCACCCAATCCAAGGTCATGGTACTGTGTAGTAGTAGGAGTTGCTTCAAGTTTACCAGATTTTGACTCCAGCATCTTTTCTATTAAGAAGATTTTTTCCCCCTCATTTGTTGGTTTAATTTTCTGTCTTTCACTAGTTCAGCAGCAAAACACTATCTTCAAGAAGAAAACAATCAAAGATCTAAACAACTTAGTTCTTTTTGGATAAAGAACTTCTTTTTGGATAAAGAGAGATAGGGAAATTTTATGCTTCGAAAGATAATTCACGAGCGAATTGTGTTTAGGAGAAACTTGGGTTTATTTTAATATTTTTTAAATGTAGGAGAAAAATGTAATTTTTTTCTTCTTTCATTGAAATGTATCATAAGGAAAGTTATGAATGTTCTTTCATTTAAAGAGTTTTATCTGGTTATTCACTGTATAGTCTTAATTATCAAGTATATTTTTCCTTTAAGATAAACTTTTCTTTCATTTACCAAATTACTGCATGCTCACAATATATATCTTTTCAAAGATTCATTTTTGAACTAAGTTTTATATTGTTATCTATTTTAAGTCATGTATACTAAGACAAGTTTCAAAAGAATTTTATTAGCCCCAGGCTTGAGCCCAGAGTTTTCTGCTACTGGTTCTCCCCATTTCCCCAATAAGCACTTTTCCCATCACCCCAAACAGACCTCTTAGGATCAAACCTATAGGTTGGTCCATCACACTGGGCCAAGCAGGGACATATTTTTCATTTTGAAATTTACATGCTTAGGCTACAAAAGTGAACTTCAGAATCAAATTCTTTTATTTTGTTTTTGATTTTGTTCATCTCTGCAATCATTTCCCTATGTCTGTTGCCTAATATTGTCTCTAGTGGAAAAATGTGGAATCCCAGAATACTGATGAGAAACTTTGGGGTCCTGGTATATATCTTAGTTTTTCTCAAACCATAATCACAAACAGCTTTCTACTCTGCTGAGGCAGGCCAGCTACCTTATTTATTTATTTATTTACTAACAATCCTTTCCCCAGGCACTTTTATTGGTAAACCTTACTGCTTATTGACAAAAAAAAGTGAAAGAACTCTTTCCTTCTTCACAAGGAGGAGCGGAGTTTATAAGGATGTGTGAAATACTGGATTATCAGGGAGAATAGTGTTATTCTCTAATAACTGCTACCAAACATCATCATCAAGTGCATTCCTTCCACATGGCACTTTAGGTCTCCTCTAACATTTTACCATTTGCATTTCCAGGCTAGGCCCAGATCATTTTCAGTTGCTAATTTGAAAGTATGCTTTTAAGTCATAGCAAATCTTCATTTCATCGAAGTGCAGAGAGATGATGGCTCACTTAGTGTCCATGTGTGTCTTAATCCTTACCTCACAGCAACCTCAGTTGCTGAGATTCTTTGGCACAGTTTACCTCTGTGAACCAATATCATGAGATGGTAGTGCCTAAATCACAGAATGTCATTCTTACCAACACTTTTAAACCCCTTAAACAGATTAAAAAGAAACCTCAAGTAACAGCTATTAAAACTGACGGAACAGGGGCTTCCCTGGTGGCGCAGTGGTTGAGAGTCCGCCTGCCGATGCAGGGGACACGGGTTTGTGCCCTGGTCTGGGAAGATCCCACATGCCGCGGAGCGGCTGGGTCCGTGAGCCATGGCCGCTGAGCCTGCGCGTCCGGAGCCTGTGCTCCGCAACGGGAGAGGCCACAGTGGGGAGAGGCCCGTGTACCGAAAAAAAAAAACCAAACAAAAAAACCAAAAAAACCTGATGGAACAGTTTGAAGAGAGGTGAGCACAATACCTTTGTGTCACAGACACAATCAGACAGAGTGGCTTCCTTAAGGTCTTAGGAGTGGTTATGGACTATCCAACAGCAGTAGTTCAGTTTAGTATGATTTATGGGTTTAGTATGATTACCAAAAGTTCCTGAAAATAGAAATTAGCAACCTAAATAATGTTGCAAATAAATGTCTGAGGCTTAAAATTACTTGGTCTCTTAATGAACACCAGAGAAAAATAATTAGTTAATTAACTGAAAGGAAAAACCTGCTGGGGTAGCCGTGTCCCCTTTTTAATTGATATGTACAAGTGAGCAGCCTAAGATGCCCAAATCCCCAAGAAAATGAAGGTAGAAATTTTGATAACACACTTTTTTTTCGGAAGTTGCCAGCATTCTTGTGCAACTATGAAAGTAGTTAAGTTCCTTTTTCTACACCTGCTGATCACATTGTCTATGTTTCACTCTCAGCATATAATCAGTGTTTGCTGAATGAATGAATCAATCAGTCAATCGAATTACTAAAGGGTCACATTACCTGATTCAAAATGTAGAGCCTTACCTCTGCCTCCACTGAAAAAACTCAAAGTGCTACAGCTGAGATAGGAGGGAAGGTGGCAGGACACAAATGTTAGGTAAATGAAGAAGGGGCGCAGCTGTTGGGATGCGATAAAAACCTAGAACCAACTAGCTGGAACCAACTGAAACCAGGGTGGCTTTGAGAAGAGTCCTGCCATTGAGATTTAGCTCATTATACCTTCATTGTAATGTTCAAAATTACTCCCCGTTATGCCATGACAGTTTTGAAATGAAACATAAAAGGCCAAAAAGTTGGCAGTGGCCCAATTCCTGGGAAATCCCCACCCTTCCCTGAAATAGCAAGACTATTCCTCCCACTCATTAGTGTATGAAATTACTCAGCCCATAAAAACCAATGATCCCATACCCCAGGGCTGCTCTCACTTTCTGAGATGACCCCCACGCCCTGGGGCTTCTCTCACCTTCTAAGAAGGTCTGCATTCTGCCTATGGAGTGTGTATCCCTCTATTTTATCAAAAAAAACTTGCTTTCGCTTTTCTTTGGCTTGCTCTTGAATTCTTTTCTGCAGGAAGCCAAGAAGCCTCACTTGGCTGTCTGTCCTAAGGACTCCCACAGGTCCCAGGATGTGACATTTCCCTCTCCTGCAACACAGCTGTTCATCTAACTTGAGAATTCCCATGTGAAACTATCACACTGAATGTCATAATGGACATCTCATTCCCAGGCCCTAAACTCTTCATCTTAGAGGTGGGAGTGTGCACAACAGGATGATATACTATGCTTTCTGCATTTCACTACACACATCCTTGTTACCCCAGTCAATTTAAGAAGAACATGTGCCATCTTCATGGGTTCTGCATCCAACCTGCAAAGTCTACACCTTGAGCCAACTTCCTACTCCAGGCAGTAACTGGTGCCAATGTAGGCCAGCAATCAAAGCCACAGAACACCTACTCTGTAGTGTGCCAAGCTCTCAGAAACCATGGAAAGGAGTCTGAGCTGAAGACACCATCTGGATTGATTCAGAAGACATGTTTTCCACATCCAGCCTTTCTTCTGTTGAATTACTGAGGTAATTAGCACCCATGTATCCCCCCTTCTAATTTCCAAGTGGAAAAACAAGACATACTTGAACCTGCACACCCACTTCCACTACTCATGGGACTCCTGGCCTGTCTTCCCTGTCATCACTCACCAATATCAACTATTACATAGCCCCAGCATCAGGGGAGGAGGGCCACTGTCCACATGAGAAGAAATACCCATCTCCAGCAGGCAATAAGACAATCCCCAGCAACAACTGAAACATCCATGGGTAGATGAATGGACAAATATGTGTCACCAGCAATGCCCACTGGGGTCCCTGAGAAAAATAAGATGGAATCTAGGTGATAAGATAAAGTTTAACTTCTTTTGTGCTTAGTCTAGTTTCACTTGCCAGTAGAGGGCCATGTGCAGAGGCCTTGCTCCTAACATGTCGGATTAGAGCTCCTAGTACAGAACCTTCATGCCTGATACCCCAATTGGCATGCTGTGTGCAAAAGTACTGAGCAGGACACGTCAATTCAAGATGGCAGTAGCATACCGTGTGCAGAGATGCTGCACCCAGTGCTTCAGTCTGAACTGCCATGAGGAGAACAGCTGCACCTGACCCTCAAGGACTCTGCCCCTCCCTCCACAGATGAGAACCCTATAAAGCAGCCCTACTGATGGTCTTTTGGGGACAGTGTGTAATCTGGAGTGAGAGTGCACCTCTCCATTCTTTAATCAAAGAATAAAGCTTTCCTTTGTTTCTGAACCAAACTTGCTCTCCTTCTATTGGAGCAAGTGACATCAGGCAGGAGGACCCTTATTGGGGCCTGACTCGAAAGGGTCAGTAACAAGTTTTGGTGATCCAGATGGGATGGACCATGGCCTTTTTGCCTCCACCTATCCACTAGGCTCTGGGCTCATCCCAGCTCCAGTGGGAGGAAGGCAGAGGCTTTGGGAGGTTCATGTGAGGATGAATGACTGTGTGATCTTTGACTACACTCTGATGGGGTAAAATGGCGGTAGCCTTTGGCCGAATCCAGAACAACTCTGCCCAGCAAACCAATAGCTGGATGTGGGGTGCACACAGCGTAGCTCCCAGAGTAATCCAGACTGTGACCCCCTGAGGGGATCATACTCTGGCATCCTTGGGGATCAGAGACTGAAACTCAATAATGAGTATCTTCCTGCTGCCTCTGGCTGGCCTTCCCTTGGTACCGGACGCCTGGGGACGGTGAGGATCTGTGGACTAGAGGGAACCACGGCAGTCTTGCCTGCTGTCTCACCAGTAGTGCTGACCTCTTGACCCCTGTACAAGGCAGTAGCAGTAACACCAGGGCTTTTTGCCCTCCTCCCCAACCTCCAGGGGTCAACAGTAGCATTCTCCATAGTCACATTCAGTTTGGTAAGGGAAAGTGGGCAGCCCCGTGAGCCAAGAGGTGAGACCAGAACAAGGCCCAGGTAATAAGAACCACCTGACAAAACAGAATGAGGACGCTCGATCTGAGTTCAGGAAAAGGCATCGAAGACGCCCAAATGCAAACGGGTCCCAAGGTAGGTATGCGACCGGGGTCTTGACCTCTTCTGGTCAGTGCTAGTTTGTCTGAACTGGGATGGGGAGCCCTGTGAGCCACTCACAAGACCATTACTGGGAAGCCCTGTGAGCTGCTGGCAAGAACAGGAAACACCCACTGCCCGACCTCTCCCCCCCACTCTGCTTGGGAGGCGAACCTTGGGTGATTCTTTACCGACTGAGGCTCCACGGGCTCTCCTCCTGGTATCAGCACAGAATACCAGCTACTCCAGTGATCTGGTGAGTACGCTGTGGGAATCCCTCATGCTTTTAGCTCTCACCCGGCAAGAAGCCTGAAAACTCCTCCTCTTCAGCCAAAAGGAGGAAAGAGAAGAGCCCCGTCTCAGACATCTGTGCCACTCCCTAAGGGACTAAGGTGGTCAGGAGCCAACATGGCTAAGCTGTTCTGGCCTGGAGGCACTCCTGTCCAACCTCCTGTGGGACATTCTGACTGAGGAAGGACTGAGTATTTCAAGCACAGGCCATTATGAATTCAAAGGGAATCCCCAACTGTATCAGATCCCATGCCTATTTGGGTCTCTTAAGGAATCCATTAATGGTTTGGTTGCTGGTTCCAAATTTCCCAAACTAGAAATTTATTTGGGTCAAACCTTGGGGCATTTGTGTGCCAACAAATCACTCCAACCGCCCCCTCGGTAACCGGTAACAAATCCAAAACAGAACACCTAAGGTATGGGGAACCAAACATCTCCCATGTCGAAGGGTAGCCCATTAGGGTGTATCCTGCAGAAATGGAAGTTTTTCAGGTATCACCCCCTAACTGAAAACATTTAATCTTCCTACGTAATATAGCCTGCCTCCAATACCAGCTGAGAGATGGGTAAAGTTGGCCTGTCTATGGGTCTACTAATTACCAGCCAAGGTCCAACAACCCACCAAGAAAAGTACTCTCTTTGAGTCAGGTCCCTGATGGAGAAGAAGAACTCATCCAGGTGTATGTCCCATTTACCACTGTTGATCTGTATAAACACTGGAAAAGTCACAGTAAGGGGCTGATGGAAGATCCAGAGGAGTTCCTGAATCTGATTATGGGAATCTTTCAGACCCATGACCCCACCTGCGCTGACCTGTAGAGCCCCCTCAATGTACTCTTAATGGGGGAAGAAAAGGCCAAGGTCTTTTTAAAAGCCAGAGAGGAAGCAAACAAAGAGAACACAATGTAGTTTGTGTTATTTTCAGACCAGGGAATTAAGTGGTCCCAGATAACGAACCCACCTGGGACCACGGAGACAATGGAAAAGAAACAGAACCAGATACCACTACCTCTTGCCTCGTTAAGGTTGCCCACTGGCTGTTTAAAAACTGAGATACAGAGGAGAAAAAGTCAGAATAAAAAGGCCTGGCCGCAAGCCCATTTACTGCCTATTGCCCTCCAATGTCAACTGGTCGGCAAGGGAATCTGGACTAACAGCCCATGGAGACTCGCAACTCTGTTGCAGGGGATTACTCCGTGGGTACATCACTTGAGAGTAAACAAGCCAAGACAATGGACCCTTCTGACTCCTCTTCTGAAACTTTCTCCAACCTAAAACTCCTTTTCTGAAAAACGGCAAACGATAAGTAACCCTATATGCCTTGCTGAGCAGTAGACATTTGAAAATCTCTTAGCTGACCAGGGAAGGGTCTGTGTGCTGGCCAATACGTCATGTTGCTTTTACTTCAGTGCAAGTGGCCTGACTGAAGAAAGTGCAGACAGGCTACCGGAAACAGCAACTTGCCAAACAGAAGGCAGCCAGCCTCACCCGGCCGAACAAATGTGGAGCCGGGTAAAACAAGGCCTCCCCTGGGTCGCCGGTTTCTACTTTTCCTGGGCCCCTTAATAACCATTGTTCTCTTGCTGACACGTGGGCCATGTATCAAATTGTCTTGCGTCTTTTGTCTCCAAAAGGTTAGAATCTATAAAATGTCCAAGGGTGGTCGCTCAGGAACGCAAACAGGGCTAAGGCCTGGGGAAAATCAAAAATAACTAAAGGCAGCTGTGGGAAGCTCTGCTCCTCTCCCTGGGGTTATGACGACCCCCCAAATCAGCAGAAAACAGTCACAGAAGACAGACCGTCGCCCCTCAGCGTCCCTCGAGAATGAGAAGCCGGCCAAAAGGCAGAGGAGGGAATTGTCACCAGCAAAGTTATTAACAATTTCTGGGAAATAGAATCTGGGTAATACAATAAAGTCTAACCTTTTTTTTTGGTTTCTTTTCCTCTGTGCTTCGTCTTCTCTCTCTTGCTCATATGGTGCTACGTGCAGAGGTCTTGTACCTGGCACTTCAGACCAGATTCTTAGTTCAAGATGGCTGCACCGGACACCTCAGCTCAGCGGGCCGTGTGCAGAGACGCCGCGCCCACGCTGGGATCTGGAGCATGAGCAACACGTCTGCGCCTCCCGTGCGAACTCCGCCCCCTCCCCGCTGATCCCAATAAAGCAGCCCCGCCCCTGGCCTGTCAGGGAGAGCAGGTGCTCTAGAGCACAAGCACACACCTGTCCACTCTTTGATTAAAGAATAAAGCTTTCCTTTGCTTCTGAACCGAACTCCGCCTCCTATTGACTTGAAGGACACTAGGCAGAAGGGCCCTTGTTGGGGCCCGACTCTAAAGGGTCAGTAACATATGTGGTATAGACATACAATAGAATACTATTAAACCTTAAAAAAAGAAGAAAATTCTGCCAAATGCAACAATAGGGATGAGCATCATGGATATTATGCTAAGTGAAGTAAACCAGTTACAGAAAGAAATACTGCACGATTCCACTTGTATGAGTTATTTAAAATAGTCAAATTCACATAATTAAAGACTGGAATGGTGGTTGCAAGGGGCTGAGGGGAAGGGGAAATGAGTTACCAATCAACAAACATAAAGTTTCAGTTAAGCAAGATGATAAGATCTAGGATCTGCTGTACAACATTGTACCTATAATCAAAAAATAATGTACACTTTAAAATGTTTTAAGACAGTAGATTTCACGTTAAGTGCTATTATTACACACACACACACACACACACACACACACGACAGCCACTAGCCCTGGAACACCAAGAGGGGTGTACTGGACTCCCAGTATGTAGGGGGTATTCTAAGGTAAGGCGGCTGTCTTTCATATCTCTATTCCTTTCATCCAGTAGACTCACCACACTGAGATGTCCCTACTGCTCAGCTGGCAATGGTGACATTTCCCAAACCTATTCATGTAATTTGTCCTGGACCCTCCCCACCCCCCTGCCCCCAAATTCCCCATCTTCTCTACTTCCTGTGCTTTCTCCACATAATGCTGTGCTCTGGATTCAGAATCCTGACAGCTATCCTACACTGGGGTTCCTGGACTTGCTTTGTATGTGACTCTCATGGACCCTGCATAATGCTGTCCTCTTGGATCCTCACTAGCTAAGATTTTCCTGTCTGGCCCTATTCCTTGACACTTGGTCATTCTGATCGAATCCTTGCTTCTCACATGAAGGAGAAATACCATGTTGGCATAACAGAATTTTAAAGCATTCCAAGAAATATCCTGTTACTCAGGAAATCACTGTATAAATCCAGCTTAATATGAGTGAGGTTGTAATATAATTTTCGGCTAAACTTAATTAGAAAACAAGGAAATACAAAATATTAGTGAGACAATATTTTCTCACTCTTAAGTTTGACTATAATTTAAAGGATTGGTAAATTAAAGTGTCCGTAAATGTGTAGGGTATTAAAATACATTAATTTGTGAGACAGAACTAGAAGAAAAATGTTGGAAATAAATTTGGGCTATATTTATAAAAATATACAATCTTCTCCACTTTAACCCAATTTACATTTTGTATTATCTTTCCTTTGAGAAAGCATGCACATGGGCCCTATAATGCATTTCCAAAATGTTGACTTCAGTTCTGTAAATCATATTAACAAATGGGAAACAACTTAGTTTCTAATTAGTAGGAGAACAGTTAAACTCATTATGACACATACTTGCTTTGGGTATAGTTAGATAAGTGAGGTTATCTATATGTGTTATCATGGAAAGATCCACATTCATTTTATTAAGTGGCAAGGGCAAGAAGAAAAACATGTTACTTTTATCCATTAAATTAAAAATAGAACGTATTTCTATACTACATCTCTATATTGTAAATCCTAGAGTCATCTTTTTTTTTTTTTTTTATGTTTCTCACTGCCTCTTTGATCAGGTCTTTATTCAAAATTAGCTGTCCAAAATGATTTGACCTTTACCGAATAAACAAATTTAAGTTTATGCAGCAGCCTTTTCCTCTGTAGTGGGTTTCTTTTCTGTGGGCTTCTTTTTAGCAGGCTTCTTTTCAGCTGCTGGTTTCTTGGTCACTGCAGCTTTTTTCCCACCAAAGGCTTCTTTGGCTTCTTCAGCTTCTTAACGCAAACAGCCTCCTTTCCCTTCTTTCCCACCACAGGCTTCTTGCCTGGAATCCCCTTCTCAACTGATTTGGCTTCTAGTGCTGCTGCTGCCCTATCCATCCGGATTTTGTGGTTCTTGGCCTGGCGAAGAATGGTGTTCTGGCGCATGGTCTTTGCATATGGGTTTAGCTTCAACATGATTCTCAGGTTTTTCAGTGGATTCTTCTTCAAGACTCTGTGATGAATCTTCTTGCTTGGTGCTCGGAGGGCTCTTTGGATCTCTGGGCTTTTCAAGATTCTGCTAAGGTCTGTATTGAGCATCTTGTGCATGGGGAGGTTGTAGTTACTCTTGAGGGAGGCAGCTTTACACCAAGTGCCATACAGCTCCTCTAACTTGCGGAAAAGCAGTTTCAGTCCAAATGCAGAAACGTCCCACATGCCCCCTAGGAGCCAGTTTCAAAATGTTCAGTTTGCTTACATTAAGCAGAGTAATTCCAGGGATGTTTCTGAAGGCCTTGATGATACCATTGTCCTCATTATAAATGATGCAGGGTCCCCTGCACTGGATACGGCGATGGTTTCTCATTTTGCCTTTGCCAGCTCTCATTCGCTGCGAGGCGTAGACCTTTTTGATATCATTCCAAGCCTTAAGTTTCTTCAGGAGCAAAACAGCCTCCTCGGTCTTTTTGTAGCCTTCAACTTTATCTTCAACCACCAAAGGAAGTTCAGGAACTTCCTCTATACGATGACCTTTAGACATGACCGGCGCTGGTAAAGCCGAGGCAGCCAACGCAGAGCAGATGGCATATCGCTTCTGCGTTGTATTCACTCTGCGGTGCCAACGTCGCCAGGTCTTGGTTGGTGCAAACATGCGGCCCCCACGACACATATTTCCAAAAGCACCCTGGCCAGAATGGTGAGTGCCGCCGCCTCGAACCCAGGAATTCAAGCCACAGCTCTGCCAGTACCCCAAGACTCAGCACTGGTTTGATGACCTGCTAATTCACTGACAGCATAGGGCTGTCTGTTGTTTTTGCGCAAGTTGGTATGAACAAAGTTCATAATATCTGGTCGAATGGGAGCCTTGAACACAGCAGGCAAAGTGACACTTTTGCCAGATGACTCCCCCTTTTCAGAGTACACTGATATCAGTGGACGAGCACACGCCATGGCGGGGAGAGGACAAGGCCACGCTCCTCTCAACCCGGCGGCTCCCACAGGAAAAGCTAGAGTCATCTTTTAAATTATACACACTAGACTCTCATTTGTGGTAACCTCTCAGTGAGGGCATGAATTTTGGAGAAATACTGTAAAGCAGAGAACTTTAATTTATGTATATTGTTAAAACTCTTTTGCCACAAAAATATATGCATCAGTAGCTTTCTTATTAAGATATTAAAATAGGTCAAACAAAGAAAGTAGCTAATAAGATAGAGTATGTTAATAAGATAGAATGATTGCTGCATGATACAACACACAAAACCTGAATTTTGAATGGCTTAACACAAAGATATTTATTTTTGTGAAGATGAAACCTTATGTACATTGTCCTGGCCACACTACTATCAGGTGACCCATGGATCCAGGCTGTTCCACCTTCTAGTTCCACCATCACAACACAAACTCTCCGGGATGTTGCTGAATGAAAGAGAAAGCATAGAGGTGGCATACTGACTCCCATATTCTTTGGCCTGAAAGTGGCAAACTGCTTTTTCTCATATGTCAGCAGCAAGGGCTAGTCCAATGACATGTGATGGGGACAAAAACTATACATACCATTAAATTATACTTTATTCTCATTTTCATCTTCCTATTTTAAGCCTGCATAAAGTACTTTGGTGATAGAGTCCTTCTTTTTATCACCTGGGACACATTATGGAATAGTGGGAAGATAAATGAATTATTGATAAAAGACAGAAGGTTTACCTCTGGCTGGCAGGAGTGGAAGAGTGTGGGCTGTACACCAGTTCAGATCAGGGGTTTAGTCCCAGTATAGTCACAAACTATTCTGTTAATTCAGGCACATCCCAAGCTCTATGAACCTCAGTTTCTTCATCTCTGAAGTTGGTCTAATAATATGTCAAAAGTCTGTTGGAATGCATGTAATGTATGTAAAACGCCTGGCACAGTGCTTGATATATCTTAAATCTTTATGAATGGGAATTATTACTCTGGTTATTTTGACCACAAACGGAACCACCTTTACCTATTTTTTTAATTAAAAAATTAGTCAAGGATGTATCAGAGTACATGAATCGCTGTAGGACATGAAATATTGAATCAGATAAAAATTGTTACTTGGCAAGTAAAAATCAAATAAAAATTTCCCCTCAAATAGTCTATTATATAATTTAGGTGTGGAGGTGTCATCCCAACTGGATGAAACTCAGTGATCCTAGAATTTGTGTCAAGGACTAACTCCTTCCCTGCATGCCATGCAAACCACCGTTTTCATTCATTTCACCATTACCAAAAATCTAGCCCCGGATTAGATTTGCCAACATACATTCAAGATAACCTGATTAAAATGTTCTATGAATGTAGTGGACTCTGGCCCTCCAAGCCCTACATATACAGTGCCAGCCCAGTGTGTTCTGCACATATCATCTCAAGGGACTATCATACTTATTTCTCAAACACTCCTTGGAGATAATGTGCATAAAACATTTAGGTTGCAATGTGTTCAACTGTGCTGCGACAAAAGCACAGGACACCTTCCATTTTTGCCTTTCTTCATGATCTCAAAGTAACGGCTAGAAATTCTCCCTCCAGGTTTTTATCTCTGAACGCTGAGTTATACTATCTGAGAATGTGGCTCCCGCTCACCTCTCTCATAGCTGTATCTTCTCCACCACCCAGCTTAACAACAAATCACCTCATACAACTCAATAGCAAATGAACAAACACTCCAATTAAAAAATGGGCAGAGGACCTGAATAGGCCTGAAGACATACACATGGCCAACAGGTACATGAAAAGGTGCTGAACATCACTAATTATCAGGGAAATACAAATCACAATCAGGTATCACCTCACACCTGTTAGAATGGCTAACATCAAAAAGACAAGGCATAAAAGTGTTGGCAAAGGTGTGGAGAAAAAGGAACGCTTGTGTACTGTTGGTGGAAATATACTTTGGTGCAGCCACTATGGAAAACAGTATGAAGATTCCTGAGAAAAAAATAACAATAGAACTAACATATGATCCAGCAATTCAACTTCTGGGCACATATGTAAAGAAATGGAATCACTATCTTGAAGAGATGTCTGCATTCCCTTGTTCATCACATCATTATTCACAACAGGCAAATATGGAAGTGACCTAAGTGTCTGTCTGCAGATGAATGGATAAAGATGTGATGTATGTGTGTGTGTGTGTCTGTGTGTGTGTGTCTGTGTGTGTGTACAGACACATAGATGAGTACATACCTACATGTGCACAATTCTTGGCTTTTGTGTCTCTGATATTCTTACTCTGCTACTCTTCCTGTGGAAATAAGTCTCCAGTTTTATAAAAGAAGTTGAAAGAACTTGCACTGAGGGACTTACCTTGTGGTCCAGTGGTTAAGACTCTGCGCTCCCAATGCAGGGGGCCTGGGTTCGATCCCTGGTCAGGGAACTAGATCCCGTGTGCTGCAGCTAAGAGAGTCCACATGCCACAACTAAGACCTGGTGCAGCCAAATAAATAAATATTAAAAAAAAAAAGAACTTGCATTGAGTGTTATTTTAAAGTCAGCTTTTTAGGATTACATTTGTGCTTTTCATGAAGGAGTCTTTCACTATACACATAGCAACTTATATTTCCTTTTGTCATGGAGACTTATGATTTAAGTTAAAGCAGTCCCTGAGCCTGTCTGTGTTTTTGTCTGGATTAAGAGTTGGAGGTTTATGCAGAAAAGAAGACTTTTCTCTTCTTTGACAGGAGCGTTCATCAATTTATCTTGAGTGTCCTGTAGAGCAAATCCATTATAAATATAATGCTAATGCTGGCATTTAGGCAGAAGTGATGACGTTCCAGGCAGAGTTCTAATGTTTATAGCTCAAGGAGGGGTGGATTTTAAAATCTTAATAAAATTACTGAGACATTATCATGATTGACTTTTGTAGCCATTATCTTGTCTAAATATTATCTTCTACCATGGATGTGTACGGTAAAAAACAAGTAAATTCATTATGTTACTGGATTCTCATATAGATTTATAAAGAATTTTAGGTAGGCAGGTGCAAGAATGGGAAACAGAGAGGATGACACTGGGAGGGTTGAGTAGGCCAGATGTGTGAGGAAAGTGTCAAAATGCTCATGTGAGCAGACTGTCTGATTAGATAATGACAGAACCGGAAGTGGGCATTTGATTGTTACTGAGATATGTGTTGTGATCTTCTGATTTCCTCCTGAATAATGAACACTTATACTTCTCAACCCTCTCTAAGAAATTCTCTGAAACAAGACGTTGCTTTGCAACATGTGGCTAAGAGACATAGCTGATTTTAGCCTGTCATTAACATGGTTCTGGGGCAGAAAAGCTGACACCTGAAGATGACACCTGAAGATTTTAGACATGATCAGTCTAAAAATACAGAATTCCTCAAAGGTTTCCCTCCATGGAAGTCATTTGGGTAATCTGAAGTTTTAATTTTATATCTGTGCTTTTATTACAGTACAAATACGCCAGTGTAGCCACATTATAAGCACGGGCATGCCATGCTCACACACAGAGGTATTCATACACATACACACACACATCAGCTTCTTTTTTATGTCATACATATTAGGGATATATAGATATAGATGCTTGATTAATTACAAATTCAAAATCATGTTCATTCATTAACAAAATCAGTTTTAAAGAACGTCAATTTGGGAGAAATCATTTGTTATTTGGGAAGTTATAAAATGCAAAACACCACAATGGAAAGAAATCACTGTGAATGTCAAAACCCCTTCCAAACTGCTGAGGACTTAAGTTGTCTTGGTATAAACTCACTGAAATTAGCATTCTTCACTCTTAAGAGAAATATGTAATTTTCTTCATCTCTTTGAAAAGAAATTATATGTATTTATAGCTCTATAAACTTATAAGCATCATCAGATAAAAATGAATAAACAATCATGGCAAATCAATTTTCCTTGAAATGCTGTTTGATCTGTACAAAGCAGACTACTTCAGATTTATAAATCGTGTCTTTCTGCTAACTGAGATTCAGCGTTCTGTCAATATTTAAAATTTTATAACTAATAGCCTTTTTTCTTCTAATTTTACTTCATCTGTTAAACATGAAAACTGAAATATTGATTTAAACAGGAAATGAACTTTTACTTAGGGCATCATGATTAATTAGTACGGCACATTCAATGTACATGTGCCTGTCTTGAGATTAACAACAACAACAAAACAATAGATTTGAGATGAAAAAACAATAAAACGCTTGAATATTATTTATGGACACAATGTAGAAAATAACTTATCTATTCTTAATGAATTTGTCAAAATTCCTACAGTTTTACATGCTGAGGGAGAAGATAGATTATAAGTGAAAATATCAAATGTTAATACTATAAACTCTATTTCACTCAGCTTCAGAAATCAGATCCTCAGATCAATACTTTTGTTGAGACCTGGAAGTTACACATATATCTAATACTTGGTATTTGACATTTTCCATCCCTTCATTTATATGCCCCACATACCCGGCTTGCCAAAGAAGCCCAGGGCAGCTACTCACCTGTCTGCCCACTCTCCTTCTGAGAGTGTATTCTTGCTTAAATAAATCCTCACTTTACTTTCTTGACCTCCCTGTCTCGTTTCTGAATTCTTTCTGTGATGGCACAAGAACCTTACATTCACCAGGAGCATTTGTGCCTAGACAACTCAGGGGACAGACAAAGAACACAACTTAATATGATTTTCCAACCTTTCCTCTCATGGCCTCCTCCTTCCTACCTGCAGCCTCTCACCTGACCCTCCATCCCCAAACAGTCCCAAACAACCTTCCCTCTCTCCAGGTTTATTGTGATGGCTAATTTCCTGAAATACATGTTTCTACTCTTTATAGTTTTTCCAGGATTGATATTGGCTAAGAGAGTCAGCAGAACACTTTGCTGAAAAACTATCACTACACAACAAAACTTATGTTTACTAACATTTGCTAAAGTCCTTGGTATTGCATAAAATTATTAGTTAAAAAAAAAAATTATTAGTTAAACTTAGCATCTGTATTTCATGGATTTCCAAAAGAACCATGGATTTCACATACTCTGGCAACGGAACATGTTTAAAAGACTTAAGTGTCTTTTAAACATGTCTGCTTGGTGCAACTTAAGGAAATTAACGGTAAGCTGAGAGTTCCTTCTCTACCGTACACATAATACTCAGCATTAAGTCTGTTTGTTCTTTGAATCCGGGGACTGACACTGAATTCTAGCAACTGTTGAATCTATTACTTAATGTAAGATGAAAACAGAATTAATAATGCTGGAAAAAAGGCACTTGAGAAAATAAATCTGCTAACCAAACTTTTATGACTTCATAATCATCTATCTGCCCTGTTTTGCTGGGCAAATTCTCCACTAGTAGTGTTAAAAGGAAAAATCCCTACCTGTAGCAGCATTTGTCTAGGTGGTATAAAACTGAACACTGTGGTTCATCAAAAATGTTCTAACCAGCTGAAGCTGAAAAAATACCATTATCTTTTAATGACTCTTACTGGACCTAACTGAAGGGGCTTTTCTGTCCAACAAATAGCAGGATTTATTTTTTACCCAAAATACATACAGACCTATGGACAATTCAAGTCCTCTCTAAAGTGTTAGTTTTCAATCCTTAATTAGCATAATCACTAAGTAACCCCCTTTCTAGCTAAAAATCTCCAAATCACCTCCACCACCACCACCAGTACTTTGTTAATTTACTTACTGGTAAGTATTATAGCTGTCATATCTCATATCTCTGAGAGTCTTGGTTTATGTTTAACAAAGGTTTAGGTTTTAAAACCTTGCTTCTCAAAGTGTGGTCCACGGACCATAAGCATTGATCTCACCTGGGAACATGTTAGAATCCTCAGACACTTCCCCCAAGAACTACTGAATCAGAACTTGCACAATAACAACATCCCCAGGGGATTTTTATGCAGAATTAAGTTAGAGAGGGGCAGGTCGAGGGCAGGATTTATCAGGGGTGAATCCGTGGACAAGTAACATCAAAAGCACCTGAAGAGTACTGGCACAAAAACAGAAATATAGATCAATGGAACAGGATAGAAAGCTCAGAGATAAATCCATGCACATATGGTCACTCTTTGACAAAGAAGGCAAGAATATACAGTGAAGAAAAGACAGCCTCTTCAATAAGTGGTGCTGGGAAAACTGGACAGGTACATGTAAAAGAATGAAATTAGAACACTCCCTAACACCATACACAAAAATAAACTCAAAATGGATTAAAGACCTAAATGCAAGGCCAGACACTATAAAACTCTTAGAGGAAAACACGGGCAGAACACTCTATGCCATACATCACAGAAAGATCCTTTTTGACCCACCTCCTAGAGAAATGGAAATAAAAACAAAAATAAACAAATGGGACCTAATGAAACTTCAAAGCTTTTGCACAGCAAAGGAAACCATAAACAACACGAAAAGACAACCCTCAGAATGGGAGAAAATATTTGCAAATGAAGCAACTGACAAAGGATTAATCTCCAAAATTTACAAGCGGCTCATGCAACTCAATATCAAAAAAACAAACAACCCAATACAAAAATGGGCTGAAGACCTACATAGACATTTCTCCAAAGAAGATATACAGACTGCCAACAAACACATGAAAGGATGCTCAACATCACTAATTATTAGAGAAATGCAAATCAAAACCACAATGAGGTATCACCTCACACCAGTCAGAATGGCCATCATCAAAAAATCTACAAACAATAAATGCTAGAGAGGGTGTGGAGAAAAGGAAACCCTCTTGCACTGTTGGCAGGAATGTAAATAGATACAGCCACTATGGAGGACAGTATAGAGGTTCCTTAAAAAACTAAAAATAGAACTACCATATGACCCAGCAATCCCACTATTGGGCATGTACCCTGAGAAAACCATAATTCAGAAAGAGACATGGACCACAACGTTTATTGCAGCACTATTTACAATAGCCAGGACATGGAAGTAACCTAAGTGTCCATCCACAGATGAATGGATAAAGAAGATGTGGCACATATATACAATGCAATATTACTCGGCCATAAAAAGAAATGAAATTGAGTGATTTGTAGTGATGGTGGATGGACCTAGAGTCTGTCATACAGAGTGAAGTAAGTCAGAAAGAGAAAAACAAATACCATATGCTAACACATATATATGGAATCTAAAAAAAAAAAAAAAGGTTCTGATGAACCTAGGGGCAGGACAGGAATAGAGACGCAGACATAGAAAATGGACTTGACGACACGGGGAGGGGAAGGGTAAGCGGGGACGAAGTGAGAGAGTGGCATGGACATATATACACTACCAAATGTAAAACAGACAGCTAGTGGGAAGCAGCCGCATAGCACAGGGAGATCAACTCGGTGCTTTGTGACCACCTAGAGGGGTGCCATGGGGGTGTGAGAGGGAGACGCAAGAGGGAGGAGATATGGAGATATATTTATACATATAGCTGATTCACTTTGTTATAAAGCAGAAACTAACACACGATTGTAAAGCAATTATACTCCAATAAAGATGTTAAAAAAGAAAAAAAAGAAGCACCTAGGGAGCTTGTTTTAAATGCAGGGTCCTGGGACCCATGTCAGATTTATCTGATCAGAATCCTGTCAGGTAAAACCTTGGGAATCTGAACTTTAAACAAGCAGCCCAGGTGATTATTATGTACATTGAAATGTGAGAACTACTGCCTTAGAAACTGCAGTCATCAAGTAGTTTTTTTTTTTAAATCAAGAGAAGCATTGGAGACTTTTTTTGCCTCATAATTTTATGAAATTTAAATGAGAATTCAGTGCCTGGTTTTAAATTTAAATTACTCTGTGGAGAGGATCACTTCCTTATATATTTGCCTAACTGTAACTTTACAGTGATATAGGTACCTCTGAAATTCTGTCATGTGTCTTGCATCATTCATAGCTTGCCTTTTACTATGATTAATTTTATATATTGGACATTTTCTGGTATACACTATTGGTACATCTTACAAGTCAAATAGGAAAGCATTAGAAATATCAAGTTAAAACAAAAGGAGAGAATCTGATGTTAGTTTTCAAATGTCAGGATATACAAAAATATTGCAGTTGTGCAGGTGTGGGTGTGCATGCACATGTGTGTGTTAAGAAGGGTGAAAAAATCTTTAACCTTATTACTGGCTTGGTTTTTGATTCAATTTTTCTACATTCAGAAGTCATCATATTACTTATTCTAAATGTTTGCTAGTACAGCTATTAAATAATATACAATATAAACTGGTGATATGAGTAATTCAACATTTAAGCGTCTTGGTATAGCATAACATCATGTATATATATGTTACTGCTTCTCCTTCCCCGTTTTCTTTTCTTTTTTCTTTTTCTTTGAATACTGGCTTGATGAATAGTGAAATGACTATGAGAAACTTGGCTGGAAAAAGCAACTTTCTCCACTTACCCTTAGATCTTTCTTCTGGCAGGAGTGAACAAGGCGAGGAGTGATTGTCTGAGGCACAGAGGTGGCTTTGGCATTCTAAGCACAGGGGGAGCTTGTCTTTTGGAATCCTGGGTCAGGTAGATTATGGGTTTTCCCAGAACGTCCTCTTGAGGCTGGCTCGTTTTTTCTTAACTTTCTCTGATAAGGCTATTTTACGATATATCTTTTATTTTTACTTCTTTTTTTTTTTTTAAAGAAGCTGATATGGCTTTTTAAACAAATAATTAATTAATTAATTTTGGGCTGCATAGGGTCTTCATTGCTGCGAGTGGGGCCTACTCTTCGTCACGGTGCGCGGGCTTCTCATTGCGGTGACTTTACTTGTTGCGGATCACGGGCTCTAGGCACACGGGCTTCAGTAGTTGTGGCACGTGGGCTCAGTAGCTGTGGTTCACAGGCTCTGGAGTGCAGGCTCAGTAGTTGTGGTGCCCGGGCTTAGCTGCTGTGCGGCATGTGGGATCTTCCCAGACCAGGGCTCGAACCTATGTCCCCTGCATTGGCAGGCGGATTCTTAACCACTGCGCCACCAGGGAAGTCCTGATGTCTATTTTTAAAAAAATTTCTAGGTCCCGTTCTCCACCAATTGAATCAGACTTCCCAGAAGAGGGGCCTGGGAATCTGTGCTTTCTCTTCTTCTAACATAAGTTTTGAGTGGTAGAATGAGAAGACTTAGACTCCTTAAACTGTAATTTATTCTGACTATAATTAATTTTCATGAATGGTGGAAAAAAAGGGAAGAATTTTTTTGTGGTTGTGTGGATTTCTGTGAAGCAGAATTCTAAATAATTCTTTTTAAAATTTTTTTAACATCTTTATTGGAGTATAATTGCTTTACAATGGTGTGTTAGTTTCTGCTTTATAACAAAGTGAAT